>NC_048306.1:19179709-19485513 GCF_013100865.1 Trachemys scripta elegans
CCCCCACTGGCCGCGGTTCGCCGTCCTGGGCCAATGGGGGTGGAGAGAAGCGGCGCAGGCGAGGGATGTGCTGGCCGTGGCTTCCCGCAGCCCCCATTGGCCCGGGATGGCGAACTGCAGCCAGTGGGGGCCGCGATCGGCCGAACCTGCCGCGTCAGCAGGTAAATAAACTGGCCGGGCCCGCCAGGATGCTTACCCTGGCGAGCCGCATGCCAAACGTTGCTGACCCCTGGTCTAGTCTGATCTCCTGCATGACACAGGCCAGAGAACCTCATCCACTTCTCCAACTAGCCTTCCACATGTCCATCCCATAGATACTCCACTGCTAAATGGTGATCTCCCTTTGATCTCTCCTTCAGTTCATCAGAATCACTTCCAAAGGGAAATAACGTATTAGCACTGACCCTCCTATAGCCTGCTACTAGCCCATATCTTGTAGGTCATCTTCCCTTTCCAGCAGGCTGTAATCACTTGGATTAGTGGCTTTGCCTTTTTTTTTTTTTTTCTTTTATTTTTGGTCCGTGGAAAAAAATCCCCTCATCTGTCCTTAAGCACAGAATAAAGGCATCCTGTGTTGGTCTGACTCTCTCCTTATTTATGCTGCACTTTATTTCTGAGCATGCCAAATGTTTATGAGGCTTCAAACTCAGGGGATTTAGATTTGTTTGGGTTTTCCTCTGCCTGTATTGATGCGTCCTTGCCAAATCGAGGGCTACAGTCTGGACTGTGGTTATAAATCACGGCTGGCACCGGAACATTTGCTGCCAGCTGAGTACCTCCACCAGAGAAATTCTTGATGACTCATCCAGAACGCCTGCTATGGGATCCTGGGTATTATATACTGGAGCGGCACTCCATTGCCCTGTCAAAGGTGCAGGATGTGCTCTTCTCTATACCGGGACAGTGCAAAAGTAGGAAGGGTGGATTGGGGTAATGGTCCCATCCTTACCCCTCCTCCTTTCAGGTAGTGTGTGTCTGCTGGAAGTGATGCCCTGAACTCCCCAATGCAATTATGCTCATCCCCTATACAGAGGCAAAAGGCAGGGGAGGATCATTGTGCTCCCTCCATACGTGCATGGGGTAGACCCACACAAGCCCTTGGTATATATAATATATGTAATTTACATTGCTAAAGTCCTGATTTGTTTGTGCTCATGACAGAGCAATTTGTCATTGTTTTCAGCCTGCATCAAAGAGTTAGACAACAGATAATAAAAGTTACTAGCTAACAGCTGAATAATGAATATTTGCAGAGGGAAAGAAGGCAAGAGGGAGATTTAGATGATAGTCTAAATGAGACTGAAAGCCAGTGTGGATACAGAGAGTCTGTTCCAGATGTCAGGAGCTGCAGAGGAAAAGGCTCTCTCACCAAGAGTGGTAAGCTTGCAAAAAGGGATCGAGAAGAGACCAGTTAGGTGATCGGAGGACTCAGTGAAGGGAATAGAAGGAGACAAGTTCCATGAGGCTGAATGGAGTGAGTTCATGGAGAGTTTAAGAACAAGGAGGGCAATGTTGAACTGGATCCCTTGTATAATTGTGCACTTAATGCGCAGGGAGATTAGAGAGAATGCAAAAGCAATAAAAAGCAATAACCATTGTGAATTTAGCTTAGCTGCTCAGCCATAACAACCATAATGTAATTAACTTTAACACCCCTATAGGGGAAACAATGTCAAAGAAACCCACCACAGTAGCATTTAACTTCAAAATAGGAACACAAAAATGAGGACTCTAGTTAAACAGAAATTAAAGGAACAGTGAAAAGGGTGAAATGCTTGCAAACTGCATGGAGACTATTTTAAAACACCATAATGGAGGCTCAAACTAAATGTCTACCCAAAACCAAAGAGTAAGAGGACCCCAAAAATGCCACCATGGCTAAACAGCAGAAAAAAAGAGGCAGTTAAAGCAAAAAAGGCATCCTTTTAAAATTTGAAGTCAAATCCTAGTGAGAAAAATAGAAAGGAACAAACTCTGACATGTCAAGTGTAAAAGTATGATAAGGCAAATAAGAAAAAAATTGAAAAACAACTAATTAAGGACACAAAAACTAACAGCAAAACAATGTTAAGCATCAGAAGCAGGAAGCCTGCCGAACAGTCAGTGGGGCCACTGGACAATTGAGGTGCTAAAGTAGCACTCAAGGAAGGCAAGGCCATTGCAGACAAGGTAAATGAACTCTTTACGTTGATTGTCACTGCAGAGGATGTGGGGGGAGATCCCAACACCCGAGCCATTCTTTTTAGTTGAAAAATCTGAGGAACTGTCCCAGACTGAGGTGTCAGTAGAGGAGGTATTGGAAAGAATAAGTCACCAGGACCAGATGGTATTCACCCAAGAGTTCTGAAGGACGGCAAATATGAAATTCCAGAACTACTAACTGTGATATGTAACCTATCGCTTAAATCAGCCTCTGTACCAGATGACTGGTAATGTGACTTTTTTTGTTTGTTTGTTTGTTTTTAAAGGCACCAGAGGTGTTTCTGGCAATTATAGACCATTAAGCCTAACATCTGTACCAGGCAAATTGGTTGAAACTATAGTAAAGAACAGAATTGTCAGACACATAGATGAACACGATATGTTGGGGAAGAGTTAACACAGCTTTTGTAAAGGGAAATCATGCTTCACCAATCTACTAGAATTCTTTGAGAATGTCAACCATCATGTGGACAAGGGTGATCCAGTGGATATAGTGCACTTGGATTTTCAGAAGCCTTTTACAGGGTCCCTCACCAAAGGCTCTTAAGCAAACTAAGCAGTCATGGGGTAAGAGGGGAGGTCCTGTCATGGATTAGTAACTGGTTAAAAGTCAGGAAACAAAGGGTAGGAATGAATGGCCAGTTTTCACAATGCAGAGAGGTAAATAGCAGGGTCCCCAAAGGATCTGTACTGAGACCTGTGCTGTTCAATATACTCATGATCTGGAAAAGGAGCTGAACAGTGAGGTGGCAAAAATTGCAGATGATACAAAATTATTCAAGATAGATGAGTCCAAAGCTGACTGTGAAGAGCTACAAAGGAATCTCACCAAACTGGGTACAGGGCGACAAAATGGCAGATGGAATTAAAGGTTGATAAGTGTAAAGTAATTCACATTGGAAAAAATAATCCCAACAGTTTATACATACAAACTGATGGGGTCTAAATTTGCTGTTTCCACTCAAGAAAGAGATCTTGGTGTCATTGTGGATAGTTCTCTGAAAACATCTGCTCTGTGCAGTGGCAGTCAAAAAAGCTAACAGGATTTTAGGAACCATTAGGAATGGGATAGATAGTAACACAGAAAATATCAGCATGCTGCAATATAAATCCATGGTATGCCCATACCTTGAATACCGTATGCAGTCTGGATATATATATATATATATATTGCATCTTTTCCAATTCTCATATCTAGATATAGATATGAGAATTGGAAAAGATGCAACCAAAATATTTAGGGCAGCGGTTTTGAAACTTTTTGAGCTGAATCCCCCTCTTTGAGTTACAATTTTTGGCTGACCCCCCCCCCCCCCCCCCCCAGCCGCTCAGCACTTCTGTAAAGTAGGTCCACAGAATGTGTTCTCATCTGACTGTATCTTAGGCCTGGTCTACACTGGGCGGGGGATCGATCTAAGATACACAACTTCAGCTACGAGAATAGCATAGCTGAAGTCGACGTATCTTAGATCGACCTAGAATCACTTACTTCACTTCCTCGCGGCACGGGATCGACAGCCGCCACTCCCCCGTCGACTCTACTTCTGCCTCTCGCCGTGGTGGAGTTCCAGAGTCGATGGCAGAACGATCAGGGATCGATTTATCGCATCTACACTAGACCTGATAAATCGTTCACCGATAGATCGATCACTACCCATTGATCCGGCGGGTAGTGTAGACTCACCCTTATTTATAGACAGATATATGAGTCTTACATGGACAGTAAAGAAAACCTGACAATACTCAATGGGTAACTTGTTTCACTAGGTTCTATTATTCTGAGGAACCACCCCAGATACCTGAGTAATTAAACAGTAAAATATTAAGACACAGAAGGAAGATCAAAATGAAAGAGAAAACCAGAAGCCCGAGTGAGACACATGCATGAGCGATTCTAGTCTGAAGAAAGGGATACAATAAACTGATAACTACACTGAGGTTTATCATTTTAATTTATGAACTGACTGAAGCATTTTGAGTCATGGAAAAACCACTTCAAAAGAAAGAACATCTTTTCTTCTTGCAGCGTTCTTATCAAATTAAAGATCCAGCATTGTTCACCAATTTAATCAGGATTACAGCATAAAAAGCTAATTACTGGGGGGAAAGGGTGAGAAGGCCTAGAGAAATTCATCATTCACAGTCACAGTGCCAAAATATAATTTACCATGTGCTGTTTAACTCATTTGTATTCATTGACTGGCAGAAAAAAATCTAACTCTGAAATCATTTATTAACACAAATATGCAGTCACTACTGGACCTACTATAACTTGCCTATTGGATTTCCTCTTGCCTTGTTCTTTCTCCCACCACTATGAATTTGTCTACACAGGGGTTTCTTACCTTGAGTTAATTGATTAGCATATTAATCAAGATAAAAACATCTTTGTAGGCTAGCCTGGACACTCCCCAAACATTTGTTCCAGGCTACAAATTTGAGAGTCCAAATTAACCTTGACAAAGGTAAAAATGTGTTAACTACCCCAAGTTAATTGTGAATGAATTAATTTGAGGTAAAACATTCTAATGAAGACTAGCCCTATGTTATTGTATCTAAGACTATGTGGTCACTGTAAAAACACACTAACTACTCTCAATAGAAAATCCTAGTGGACAAGACACAGTAATTTTTACCTCCATGGAGTTAGTTGAGGTCAGCACTATACCCCTCACTGGGCGTTGACCTTGACTAGCTACATCAAGGTCAAAACTACAGTGGCTTGTCTTGTCTCCACTAAGATTTTACATCGTGATAGCTAGTTCACATTCACTATCTCCATGTAAAAACACTTCTCTTTTTTTTATGCAGTGCAGACAATATTTAAGGCCTGGTCTATACACAGTTTTTTGCACTCCCTTTAACTATTTCAGATAGGGTGTGCTTTTCTACTGAAATAGAGTACTGTGGCTGCAGTTATACCGGTATCAAAGGAATAAGCTACGATAGTATAAGCCCAATAGCCATACTGGTATAGTTAAAGCAGTATTGTTTTTGTGTGAAGGCGAGACCTTATTGTAGCTTCTTGATTTTGTGCAGCTATGTCTGGGAACTGACTTGCTTATTCAAGAACATCACAGTCTGTTTGCAAACATTCCTCAAAGAGGGACAAGGGAGGCAACTGTTAAATAATATTTGTTACAAACTATCCGATCCATTCTTTTAGCTACTCCCATTAAGCTACCAATGCTTATTTCTTTAGGCCTTGACTCAGATAGCTGCTGAGAGCTCTCATGAAGTGCCGAGCATCCTTGACTTGAAAAGGAGTTGAGACTACTCAGCAATTGGCAGAGTCGAGCCTCTAGAGAGAACCCAGTCTGGAGGCCATCGCTAGATGCTGGTGGAGAATCTCTTTTGTTGTCAAGGATCGTTAGAGGAATGCTCTTTGTTTTGTTGTTAAGGTTGGTTTAAGAGAAATGCCGCAAGAATGCTCATTCCCATGAGTTTTTTGTAGTTGATCTATCACATGGCAGGCATTTGTTGTTTAACATGCATTCAACTAAATTGGCTAGAACTCACTCGGTCTGAAAAGGTTCCAGTTCTCTTTGGGTTGTAAGTATATTTCAAGGCAAAATCCCTACTGGTTAGAGAGAGGCATGGTCTAATGGTCTAAACACAGGACTGGGAGCCACGAACCTCCAAGTTATAATCTCAGCTCTCACACTGATTCCCTGTATGACCTTGGACAATTAATTTATTCATTGCCTTAGTTCCCCTTCCTGGGAAATGGGGCTACCTATCTCACAAGGCAAATGAGAAATTAGTTAATCAGAGAGGAATAATGGGAAATACTCTCAATGAGTACAGACCACCTGTCAGAAGACTGGAACCCCAGCATTCCCCAGTTGCCCCCCACCACTGACTGAGATGGTGGATGGAGGCACAGCCATAGAAATGGAAAATTCCACATGGGTAAAACAGTCTTTTAGGAAAGCTGATGTGAATTCTTCATGGGCTATATTCACCCTTGTGCAGAGGCACCAGCACAAAGGTTATGGGGATTTAAGTCCCATTTAAGTTCTATTTTGACTTCCGTGGGATTTCAAGTGGTGCAGAAACCTTCTGCAGTAAAGTGAACTTCACCCCAAATTAATTTTTGGTTTGGGGATTGGAAAGACAAAAAGGGAGTGAAATGTGGGGATTTTGGACAGTTTTCCACTAGAGTAAACTCCTCAGGGGATTCAAAGTGAGATAGGTCCCTCCATCAGGACTGGAGGGAGCCACCGAACAGGAAATACTGGCATGTTGTTACCAGAAGTAAAGTTATTTCATCTTGCAATAATTTTTATCCAGCTTTTTTTTAACAAGTTAGCTGACACTCACTTTATGTGCTTGATCTTTTCAAAGCAACCCCCGCATCCCTCCTCCCTTGAGGAAAGAAGTAAACTGCTGCTTTATGCTTTCTCCACAGCCTAGTGAAAAAAGGACACCAATTTGGTCCTGCTGTTCTTTAGTCTCTTGCTCAGCATTATCCCAAACCACAGTCCTGTAAAAAAAATTCACTATCCCCAGCAGGAGCAGGGGGAAATAAGTAGGAGAATTTGAGTCCGACCCCATGCAACTGTGAATATGAAATGAGAAAAGGGCTAATAAGATGACATTAAAGTCTGACGCTCGCATTGTGCTAGTCAGTCCTTGAACTGTTTACACTACTTATACTTACACTATTTATAATGCTCTGGGGGAAAGAAAAAATCTCTGTGCTTTATGAATCGCTTTCCATTGAAAACAGGTTTTAAAGAACCCCAAAGTCCAAATAATCACAATGGGTTTATTATAAGGTTGCATTTGTGCATATTGAACAGAGGAACCCAGAGAGCTATAATAATAGAGGGAATTAACTTCCTTGTCCTGGCCAAGTCCAAATCCAGTTAATTAACTTCCATCCTGGTAGACACTCTTCCCCTGTCATTTCACTAAAGATATGTCTACACTACAGAGACTATAGTAGCATAGCTATGTTGACATAGCCCCTTAGTGTAGATGCAGATTACTGATAGAAAGGGATTTTCTGTCAGTGTAGGAGCACCACCACCCCGAATGAAATGAGCTAACATAACTGCATCTACATTGAATGTTACGTCAGTCTAGCTGTACTGGCCAGGGTTTTTTTTCACACCCCGGACTGATATAGCTGTGCCAATCTAACTTTTCCATTCAAACCAGGCCTTAGAGGTGTTTTCTTTACTTCCCTTCCTGGAAATTGTTGTGGTGCTGGTGCAGAATGGCAGAATGGTGCAGAATGGCAGAGGGGGCTGGATTCAGTCGTGAGCAGCTATATACAGGAAGTGATTCAGTGAAGCTTATGCAGTGAGGCGTGAACTGCATCTCTCCAGGCCAGCCAGGCATTGAAAGGGCTACAGTAGGGATCTACTCTGTGGGAAAGCAATCAATACCACGGAGAGGAAGGGCAGCTTTAATTCCCTGCAGAGACTCAATAGGAGCCCTGGGAGCAGAGACTACAGAGTGAATATGTACTGCTTGGGTGAAATTCACCCCTATACTGATCCAGCCAAGAGACTGCACCACTTAAGTCCCAGACTGGCAGAGTCCACACCAGTGGAGGTCTGCATACACACTAGAGAAAATGTCAGTAAAGAACTTGGGAATCCTTCAGGATGAAAGGTCCTGTACTAATGCTGATTATATATTATAGTATAAATAGTATTATTAATTCAATAGGAATCCTCTAGGTACTTAATATCATGTGCTACATAACATAAATAAAGAACTAGGGCCCCGATTCAGCAAGCACTTAAGCTTACATCAGTAGGGTTTAACCACATGCTTAAAGTTAAGCACATGTTTAAGTGCATTGCGAAATCCGGTCCCAATTTCAACTGAGATGCATAAGGCATTGGCAGGGAATGCAGAGGGAAAAGCCATCCTGCAGGCTGCAATACATACAGTGTTGGGTGCAGACTGAATTCAGTCATTACACACTATAGTGCCACAGCAGCTACGCTCTGCTTCCATGATAGAAACATCCTTGCTCACAAAGGGGCAGGGTCTTCTGGAGAATCATAGAAATGTAGGGCAGAAAGTGACCTCAGATGGTCATCAAGCCCACCCCCCTGTGCTGAGGCAGGATCAAGTAAACCTAGACCATCCCTGGCAGGTGTTTGTCCAATCTGCTCTTAAAACCCCCCCAATGATGGGGATTCCACAACCTCTCTTGGAAGCTCTATTCCAGAACTTAACTATGCTTACAGTGAGAAAGTTTTTCCTACTATCTAACCTAAAGCTCCCTTGCTGCAAATTAAGCCCCTTACTTCTTGTCCTACTTTCAGTGGACATGAAGAACTATTGATCACTGCCCACTTTACAACAGATTGGAACATACTGGAAGACTATTGGAACATATTGGAAGACTATCAGGTCCCCACCCCCCTTTTCTTTTCTCAAAACTAAACATGCCTAGTTCTTTAGCCTTTCCTCATAGGTCAGGTTTTTTACACCTTTTATCATTTTTCTTGCTCTCTTCTAGACTCTTTCCAATTTATCCACATCTTTCCTGAAGCATGACACCCAGAACTGGGCACAGTACTCCAGCTGAGGCCTTGCCAGTGCCAAGTAGAGTTGGACAATTACGACATTCCTGTTAACACATACCAGAAAGATGATAGCCTTTTTCACAACTGCATCACATCATTGACTCATATTCAATTTGTGATCCACTAGAACCCCCAAGATCCTTTGCAGCAGTACAACTATCTAGACAGTCAGTCCCCATGTTGTAGTTCTGCATTTAATTTTTCCTCCCTAAGTGAAGTACTTTGACTTGTCTTTATTGAATTTCATCCTGTTAATTTCAAACAAATTCTCTAATTTGTCAAGGTCATTTTGAATTCTAGTCCTGCCTCAAAAGTGATTGCAATCCCTCCTAGTTTGGTGCCATCTGCAAATTGTATAAGCATACTCTCCACTCCAATATCCAAGTCATTAATGAAACTATTGAATAGTGCCAGACCCATGACTGGCCTCTGCAGGATCCCACTAGATACACCCTCCCAGTTTGACAGTGAACTATCGATAACTATTCTGAGAACAGTGTTTCAACTAGTTGGGCACCCACTTATAGTAATTTCAACTACACTACTTTCCCAGTGTTGGCATATGAGAATGTCATGTGAGACTGTGTCAAAAGCCTTACTAGAATCAAGATATATTACATCTACTGCTTCACCCCTCAACCCCCACCCCACTAGGCCAGTAACCCTGTCAAAGAAGGACATTAGGTTGGTTTGGCATAATTATTCTTGACAAATCTATGCTGGCTACTCCTTATAACCCTATTAATCTAGGTTTCAGAGTAACAGCCGTGTTAGTCTGTATCCGCAAAAAGAAGAACAGGAGTACTTGTGGCACCTTAGAGACTAACAAATTTATTAGAGCATAAGCTGTGGGCTGTAGTCCACGAAAGCTTATGCTCTAATAAATTTGTTAATCTCTAAGGTGCCACAAGTACTCCTGTTCTTCTTTTTGCCTATTAATCTAGGTGCTTATAACTTGATTGTTTAATAATTTGTTCCAGTATCTTTCCAGGTATCAAAGTTAGGCCAACTGGTCTATAATTCCCTGGGACTTCTTTGTTCCCCCTTTTTAAAGATAGATACTATGTTTGCCCTTTTCCAGTCCTCTGGGGCTTCACCTGTACTTCAGGAATTCTCAAAGATAATTGAGAATGGTTCAGAGATTGCTTCAGCTAGTTCTTTAAGTACCCTAAGATAAATTTCACCAGGCCCTGCCAGCTTGAATAAATCTAACTTACCTAAATATTATTGAACCTGTTCTTTCCCTATTTTGGGTTTCATTCTTTCCCCCTTGTTGTTAATATTAATTGTGTTGAGCATATTATCACCATTAACCTTTTAAATAAAGATTGAAGCAAAATAGGCATTAAACACCTCAATTTTCCTGATGTTATCAACCCAATAGGTACAGGATTTACCCTTTCCTTCATCTTTCTCTTACTCATAATATATTTAAAAAATCTTTTCTTATTGCCTTTTATGTCCCTTGCTAGATGTAACTCATGTTGTGCCTTATCCTTTCTGATTTTGTCCCTACATGCTTGTACTATTCTTTTTACTCCTACTGAGCAATTCATCCTTGTTTCCACTTTTTGTGGGATTCCTTTTTTTATTTTCAGGACATTAAAGAGCTCCTGGTGGAGCCATATTGTCCTCTTACTGTTCTTTCTGTATTTCCTTTGTATCGGGATAGTTTACAGTTGTGCCTTTAATATTGTCTTCTTGAGAAACCACAAGCTCTCCTGAACTCCTTTGTCCCTTAGATGGGACCTTACCTACCAGTTCTTAGAGTTTGATAATGTCTGCTTTTTAGAAGTCTATCATCCTTATTATGCTACACTCACTCCTTCCTTCCCTACCATTTTATGATCATTTTCACACAAATTGCCTTCCATCTTCAGATCTGCAACCAATTTCTCCCTGTTGGTTAGAATCAAGTCTAAAATGGCTTTCCCCCTGGTTACTTCCTCCACATATTGAAACACAAAGTTGCTCCCAGTACATTCCAAGAGCTTATTTAAAATTGTGTTTTGCCAAATTACTTTTCCAACAGATGTCTGGGTAGTTAAAGTCCCCCATTACTACTAGGTCTTGTGTTTTGGAAATCTCCATTATCTGTTCTAGAAATGCCTCATCCACCACCTCTTCTTGATCTGGCGGTCAATAGTGGACCCCCTACCAGATGTCACACCTATTTTCCCCTTTTATCTTTACTCAGAGACTTTCAACTGGTCTTCCTCTCCTCTCCTTCTAGACCTCAGAACAAGTGTGTATATTCGTGATGCATAATGGAACACCTCCTCCCTTTTTTCCTTGACTGTCCTTCCTGAACAAGCTGTACCCCACTATATCAATATGCCAGTCATGCCTGTGATGTCAATTAAGTCATAATTTAGTTTATGCACTAATACTGAGCAGATTCCCCCACTGATTTCCTTCTTGTTGCTTCTATGACTCTGTTTTAATTTCCCATGACCCCCACAGCATCTATCCCTCTGTTAAGGTTGCTTGTTTCTGTTTACCTGTGGGGTTGTGTCATCTTCCCCCTTTGAATCTAGCTTGAAGCCCTCTTTCTAGGCTGGCAAGTCGGTGCACAAAGATGCTTTCCCCCTTCTTGGTCAGGTGGACTCCATCACTTCCCAGCAGTCCCCGGAATGGACCAGGTTGGCCCAGAAATGCATTATCAGGCAAACAGATATCCACAAGGACTACTAGCCATCCCCAGCATCACTGTCTTTGTTCTGTAAGAGAACAGAAGTAACCAGTAACCGCATTTCGCCTGAAGACTAGAAAGTAGGATTTCTCATGCATAAGCTGACATGTCACGTGGCCTTTTTTCTGTTTAATATATGGCCATGATATATTTCTGTTTAATATATGGCTCCCGAGTTAGTCTGCCTGCTACACCTCTCCTTTTTATTGAGAACCGAAGGAGAAAAACACTAAACTATCCATTTATATAATATCTCTCTTCATCTTTATCCTAATCCAGCAGATACCAAAAATGAAGCACAGATTTCCTCTAAAAGACCTTTTCTTAATTCACAGTATATATCACTTCATGCAATAAGCTGAATCATTAACCCAGGATAGCTTTAACTGGCTCTCATTGTAGAGCAAAGTATAACCATTTCAGTTTTATTTTTTTTTCATTTATTTCAATATTTAAAATAATTAAAGACACCTATCCAGTGCTCTAGGAACCCTAACACACATGAACAATATAATTTTTTCATTAAAATGATCAATTCAGCAGATGGTCAGGCAGACAGCCACCTACAAAAACTCATCTATGGCCCTTCAACATCTAGAAAGCATACTCTCAGCCCTCTCCCAAAACCCAATTAAACAGGTGTTTTTTGCAGTGTACCCAGAAAGTCACTGAATTTGGATCCTTTTGGACCAAGGAGGGTGTAAGTCTATTAGTGGATACTACATCAGAATTGCTTATAAGGAGTAACCAGGGATATGTTGGGCATATGCCAGTCAACAACTGCTTAGTGAATAGTGAAGATCATTCCAAAATTATCAAGTTAAGTGATACTGGCAAACCATATACAAGAATGTGCAACCCAGCATTTTTTATAGGTGTACATTTTGCTGTATCATCCAACTGCTGTACTTTATATCACAGTAGTGCCAATACAATATGGGAATACAAATGTCATTGTGTAATTAATAATTCCCCAAAGCATGCTCAGGTTTGAGGTTTGGCTTAGTGAGTTTATAGGGACCAGCATTTTTTGGATGAGTTTGTCTAGTTAGATAATTTTATGTCCAGTAATGACATGTGTAGACAGACATATTGGGCCAGATCCTCAACTGGCATAAATTGGCATAGCTCCAGGTAAGAGCATTTTAAGGTGTTGGTTTTTATCTTTAAAGATCTAAATGACTTGAGATCAGGCTTCTTAGAAGGTTCTATACAATCCATAGTGGTGACCTTTTGCTCAGCTGACATGCTGGTTTAATTGAGGGTGACCAGTGACAAGTCATTTCCATGAGTCTTCAACTATGGAATTCACGTCACCTCCTGATCCACCAGAACCAGGAGCTGTTGACAAGCTGGGCAAGCTCCAAGGTCTCTTTTCCTGGATTCCTCTGAGGCGATCAGAGTGGACAGAATGGGAAGATTTTAGATCCTTCTTTTTGATACTGACCTAGCTGAACATGTAAGGTTTTTGATGATGGTAAGATACCTAGAGTTTCATATACTGAAAGAAATAAAATAAATATCTGGGTTATTGAGCCTTATGCTTCTGGACATAAATTGATTGCAAAAGGGATCCAGAAAGACGATATTTCTCTCTATATATAACACTGAAAAATTAGCCATGCACCAGATTAAATTGCCATTGAGGTCCATAGAAAGAGTTCCATTGACTTCAGGGGAATTTGGATCAGGTTCTAGAAGCATTAGGGTTTGGTGTAATATTTTTTCCTCTAAAGCATCATGAATTAGCCAATGAGAGACAAAATACCCGACATGATAGCCCAATGGTATTTCTATCAAGGCTATGTTCCTTTGTCACTCAAGAGCATTTTCGTATTTTTTAGCTTCTCTCTTTAGGATTAAATAATTAATGCAGCTGGACCAGGAGATGGTAGGTATTTGTTTTTCTACCTGGTGAATATTTTTAGTTGTTTTTTTCATAAGCTCACCCCTTCCTGTCTATAGGGAAGGCTTTTTAATCCAGACGTTTTAAGACTCTCCCTATTGATTAATGACAGCTAGCTTTCACAACAATCTATAAATAGGGAAATGATTACAGTGCCATGAATGGACTGAATATACATATAATCAAGCATTACAGGAGAAAGCACTGTAGCTTATAGAAATACTTTGCAGGAAGTGCCTTCTATAGTCTGGTTCCACTGGACAGCCAGAGAAAGTTATACCT
Source organism: Trachemys scripta elegans (assembly GCF_013100865.1). NCBI lineage: Eukaryota > Metazoa > Chordata > Testudines > Emydidae > Trachemys > Trachemys scripta. The sequence continues at coordinate 19,193,346 of NC_048306.1, forward strand.
CATACAATGCACTCCTAAAGAATGAATGTATAGGCAATTCATTATTCAAATAGCCATCACTCTATTGCCCACAATCTGATAACTTGGAGTCCCTTACATCATCATCATCACTCCCATAACCACATTGGTCATTGGGGCACCATCACTGATGAGCCATCAACCAGTTGTCTCCACCCCTGATGATTGTGTGTCAGTGCTTAAGTCTCTGCAAAGTCCAATCCTGTCCACTCTTGTATGTTGTCAATCCATCTCTTCTTCTGTCTACCTCTTGTTCTCTTCCCCTGTACTGTCCCTTAGAGGATGATTTTGGATAGGTCAGATGATCTTGTTACATGGCCGTACCATTTCAGCTTGCGCTTCTTCACGGTCATCAGGAGGTCTTCATATGACCCAGTGCATTGGGTGATAAGTCCCTTTACTCTACAACAAAAGTTCATATGCTCTAACAGAAACTGCTACTGATATTCATTATGTTACTGATATTCATTTGTTGATCATAAATGCTGATATTCAGTTCAGTAAATGTCCATTTATATACATCCTTATACATACTGGGAAACTGAGCTGCAGGGACCATTAGCCAGCTTGCCCACAGTTACATGGCAAGTCACTGACTGTGGCAGTCTTGTCCCCTGCTCTCACGCCTAGACCAAGCACTATATCACATGGATATTAGTGATGTTGCAATAATGTAAAGACTCAAAGCAAAACTTGGTATGAGTCACCCTGAATTTATCCTTTCCAAAAATAATAATTTTCCAATAATTTCAACAGAAGATTCTTTTTTTTAATTTGGTGGGGCTACGCTGTAGCTAGGTATATACCACACAGGTCTGTGTGATTTTATTGTTGTTTCTGTAGCTGATTATGTTATTTACCTGGGTTTATTCTTAGTTGGTTAGGAAAGGTCTTCTTATGCTAGCTCCGATATGCAGTTAATTAAACTGTGCTGCTTTTTTTGGAAATCTTGGTTTTAGCTATCCGCATATATTTATTATTCAGAAGCCTGTGCGTACAAGCACGTTAAATTACAATATATTACCAAGCTAACCTAAGTTAGGTGTTTATAGAGCACCAAACCCTGCAGTATCTAGGCACTTATTCACCAGGACATTTTTCATGAGTCTGTTAATTTTTTTTAAAAAATGCATTTAAAATGTTAATTGTAACACAAATACATTTCCGCCTAACTAGCCAGATATGGGTGCCTGCCCTGCTTCGGAATTGTGTGAGAGAAAGGTTAAGCAGCGGAACTTTAAACAAACGACCTTTTAGGAAAGCCATTAAGTCATGCAGCTCATGGAAGTCAGATGCTCCCCAGGAGATTTCATGGGATAGGTGTGATAAACTAGAAACTCACAGAAACAAAACAATGAGACAATCAGAGTGTTATAAAGTATTAAAAGCTGCCAGCCAGGGTCCACATCTGGAGTCTGGGATCAATACCTCACTCACTGAGTGAAAGTCTCTTCTGTATAACTGTATTCACCATGGGGAGAATGCCTCAGTTTAAACTATCAAAACCAGGTTACCAGAATTCCATCCAATTCTAGTTTGCTTTTATTTCCTAGAATCGATGCAAAGCTAATTCTTTTCCTATTGATTGCTTCAATAGCCTTTAACACCACTGAGCAATTAAACAAATGGGAAATTTGTTTTTTAAAATGAATAGTTCATATTTTCAGGTAAGAAATTAACTGATAGGAAAAGCATGATGACCCTAGATGGGGGAGCATAATTTTTCTAATTGACTAAAGAATATCTGAATCTGGATGTGTGGATCTTTTTCTTCAGGAGAAAGAAGAAATCCAGTCAACAGGGCTGTGTTTCTGATAAATATTGGCATTCCCACAGTCACTGGCTATGGGGAAAGGTGCCATGTCTTTAATAGCAATATGGAATATTACAAGGCACTCTGGAACCATTGGTTTCAATGAATATATATTTTCAGAAGTATTTTCAAAGTAGAGGTACAGTCACATGGGTCAATCCTATCTCCACTGAATTCAGTGACAAAGCTCCCAAGTGGACAAAACTGTGATTGTTTTCTGTGAACTGCTCTTTCACATTTCTACTAGTCTGCATCTGTTTTAAGAAGTAGCCATTCTGTGCTCAGTTCAGATGCAGTCTGTTACAGAGGAGACACACACACTGTGCTCCCTCTTTGGTTTTGTCTTGATGAGGAAATGCAGCTGAGTTTAAGTCAGGCTTAGCTGGCTCACGCTAGCATGACCTAAATTCCACCACTTTTCCTACTCAAGACAAACCCATTGAGATTTACTTTTGTTCTTTCTCGGTTTGTTGGTTCTCTTAAGCTAAAAGTCATTCAGACTGAAAGTATATGGTTGCCCTTGGTGCATGGAGAACATAGGATTGACAGTCAAGTGGAATAAAACATTTCCCCAGTATCAGATCTTATATTGAAACTCCTACTCCAACTGATTATGTGGAATGGAGATTTATTCAAAATAACTTATGATGGAAGATCTTATGGATAGTGGGATTTCCTGGTACATATTGGGTGAAATTTTTCAAGAAGCAACAGCAGCATTCATGTAGAATTTTTTGTTCTAGCTCTCAAAATGTTTGAGCCAACTCAGCTTTCTTGTACTTCAGATTTGTTAGGAGTTGATTATAGCTAGATGAAAACTGAGCAAAACAAATCACTATTTTTTATTGTTAGCTGCATGGATCAGAATTGCTACTTTATGGAGAAAAAAAATCAGCCTTCCCACTTTGGACAGTTGGCTTACAAAAATATGAGAAACAATGTCCGTGGAAAAATTACTAGTCTGAAAAATGACTCACACAACAAATATCTGGACAATCAGCTTCCTTTCATTCCATAGATCAAGAAAAACAGTTGGACTAAGAAGCTATTCTCACTAATGAACTTTTCTTCTTGCCTTCTGTATAACTATAATATACATGTCTGCATACTGCTTAACTTCTACTATTATCTTCATCTTTATGTTCACTTATTACAAGCACTAAAAATTTCAGACAAAAATGCCCTTTTTCCACAATGATTTTTTGTGAAAAATTGATTAGAAACCTATTGTAAACATTTGAATGACAATTTTGTCTGTCTTATATCTTTTTTCATTAAAAAATTGGTAATTTTTAAAATTTTTCCCTTTTCCCCTTTTAAAAAATCCTATCACATGACTAATGTGACAAAAATTCATTTTTCTAATACATGAGAATGTGATAATATGTGATAAATGTTAAATAACTTTGATAAATTAGGGTTGTTTTTCAAAAAACAGAAGAAACAATTTTGAATTTTTCAACATTTTCCACATTTTTTTTTTCAATTTTCAGCCATCTCCTCTCCTTAGTCTATGATAAGCTTTGTAACCTTTTGTTGATTTCCAACTGATTGCATATGCCTTAAAATGATTTAACTGTTCTGGTGTCTGTACTTTAGTATTATAAACAATACAGAAGTTGGTGTTGAGAGTTTCACATGAAGAGTCTAATTCCTTCAATCCTTCTTTATTCAAAGAATCCTTACTCAGATGCGTAGCATCACTGATTTCACTAGGAGTACTCCTTGTGAGTAAGGATTGCATAATCAGAAAGCCAGTGGATTTTTAAAATGCAGAACTGGAGAGACAGTGAAATGAGCGTTAGACACTTGATCAGAACAAACTATTACATGAAAAATCTCTTGCAGACAAGTGGAGGTGTTTGTAGGGCAGATAGAGGTGACATAATAAAGTTCATCCTAGTAAAACTGAAGGGAGAAACTGCAACAGAAGCCAGTGTAATTTCACAGTAAGATGTGGAACAATATTTAAGATAAACAAAAAACATTATCAAGCTATAAAAGGATATGGGAAGTGAGTGGACTGATGAATTCCTGAAGGAGCTCAATCAAATACAAAAGAGCTGATTAGGAAATGGAAATTGAATGCTAAGATATTTTGGGTAAGAGTTAAACAGGTGGTTTTTGTTTGTTTTGATTTTTTCCTTTTAAACTATTAGTATATATAGTTCAGTCCACAAGTAAGGGGAAGCCTAGTTGTCTTGAAGATGATAGTGAAGGAAACAACAGATAAGGAGGTGGTAGAAACAGGACAGTTTTGGGGTTTTTTTGTATCTGTCATTTGAAGATAGGGCTCAGTCAGAAATCCTGTATTTTCAGAGATTGTAGAATTGAAAATGTATCAAAAATGGTTGCTAAAAATATTACAAGAACCTCCTAAAAGTGAACACATACTGAGAGTAGTCAACAATTAACCATGATGTGAGTAAAGGGACACCATAAACTGAAGACTATTTAGTACTGATACCCCAAAAACACAGAATAGGTACTTTTCCTCTGAGCTATGCAAGTGTGGTCACGCGCTCACTGTCTCTGAGAGAGACAGAGAAATGAGAGATGAGACAATTTTTCAGGAGACAAATTAACAAAAAGGATGTTGATAAATTAGAGAGGGTTCAGAGAGGAGTCATGAGTATGATTAAAGGATTAGACAATATGCCTGATAGTGACAGATTCAAAGAGCTCAATCTATTTAGTTTAACAGAGCGGGTTAAAAGGTGACTTGATCACAGTCTACAAGTAGCTACACGGGGCACCAATGTTTAATAATGGCCTCTTCGGCCCAGCAGAGAAAGGTATAACACAAGCCAATGGCTGGAAGTTGAAGCTAGACAAATTCAGACAGGATTTTTAAGGCATGCATTTTTAACAATGAAGGTAATTACCCATTAGCACAATTTACCAAGGGATTCTCCATGGCAATTTTAAAATCAAGATTGCGTGTTTTTCTGAAAATTATGCTGTGGGAATTGTTTTGGGGAGTTTCTCTGGCCTGCATTGTACAGGAAGTCAGGCTAGATGATCACAATGGTCACTTCTGGCCTTGTAATCTAGGAATCGCTCCTATCGAAACAGGTGTCAAACAGCTATACTTTAGTAGAACTTTTCCTCAGCTTCTGATGGCTGTTGGGTGTCCTATGAAAGTGATGAAGAGAGACAGGTCTCAGAGAAGTTCACATTTCCAAAGCAAGTTCCCCCACAGTTGACATGGTTTGATTCCCTCTTTGGCAGTCTCAAAACATAGGCCAAAGTTTTGAATGAGCACGGAGGTGGAACTGTCCATACATCCCTACTAGAGCATGGCTGAGGACAGCATGAGGAAGTATCGTAAAACACTGGCAACAGCTGTATATCCTGCATTGTCTGTGCCCACCAAAGGGCAGCAACACAACCCTGGACTACATCATTAGGGCAAAGGCATTGACCTGTCTGAGGCTGCCACCAAAGGTTCCAATTTTCTTGGTTTCTACAGGACCATCAATCCAGCATTGTTCACAAGCATTGAACTGTGTTCTCTTACACATGCTTGTTTGGTGTGCTCAGCTCCATGCCACTCTTAAAACAAGCCCAGGGACATATCCAATGCACAATCCAAGAAGTTTTAAGGCAGTTGTGGGGAATGCCTTAAGCTTCAGTTCCACTCTGACAGTGACTGTAATAATGGCACCCTTCATACTCCATAGTTTTGCTCCTTGTGTGTGTTGAGCCAGATCTGCTGAGAGTGCAAAAAAGTAAGGTTTTATTGTTTCTTTTATTCGGGCTAACCCTACAAAGTCCATTCTGATAAGGGCGAGTGAAATAAAGCCATGTTCGTCTTGTACATCAAGGGAGTTTTCTAAGTTCTAATCAGTTACACCTGTACAACCCCATTAAAAGCAGCAGTGTTTAAGAGGGGTCTTTGGGGGTTTAACTTTAAGACATTGGGGTTTTGCTGGCATCTGAAGATATAATAGTGCCAGCAAAACTAATTACTGGTGATGTGTGAGATGGAAGGAACCAGCTTGACCCACAGAGGGTAAGCTGAAATTTCCATGGCTGGCAGTGAGAACAATCATCTTTTGCAAACGGAATACATTCAGTCTGGGACTCACTGCATATGGAGCTCCCCAATGCCACTCTTACAGAATGGAACTGTATTTTAAGAAGTGGTTAGAAAACTGCAGCTGACGTTTTTCTGGAGTGGAAGATATGGATGGAATTTTCTTTACTGTCTTAATGCCAAGACAAACTAAGCAGATGGAGCAAGCATCATATGCTTGATTTTTTTTCTCCCTTAAAAAAGCAATTGGCAGAGCTGCGCAATGAATGTTAATGTCTAAGGGCCGTAGTTACGAATCAGGAAGAAACAGTGCTCATTAGTTTCTGAGTTTGCCTGCAGAGCAGGAGAGGAAGAATGATCATCCATTGAACTTTTAAAGCAGGAAAGGAATTTTGAGTGGGGTACCACAGAAAGAGTGCTAGGTCCTCTTAAGTTTTTTATTATTTATCCAGAGCAAGACTAAAGATCTTTAATTGGAGGGGGATGGTAAATAATGATGAACAAAGCAGTCAGACTTAAATAAATGATCTCAGGCCTGAGCTAAATTAGGTGAGTGAACAAATAACGGCAGATAACAAGTACTGGAGAAAAGGATAAAAAATGAGGAAAGAGGTCTGTGAGCCACTGTAGCAAAAGATCTGAAGTCCAATATGTAATTATTGGACTGGGGCTGGTAGGGTTGTGCCTGCCCCTCTCCAGCCCTGTGCAGCCTCCCAGAAGCAGGCAGAATGTGGTACTAAAAATTTCCAAAGGGAAGTTTGGTGGGGAAAGACAGTCACCAGAAGACGACCTGCCAGTGACTGGGTGCTGCCGCTCTGATTCTTATCAGTGTTTGCCCTCTCTGTTGTCTACTTTTTATTTAGTCATCAGTCTGTGCTCTGAAATACCATTTATGCAGATGAGGGAGGTACATGCACACTACAATGATTTGGAATTAATAACATTACCTAGCAATGTGCCAAAGCTGAAATCCAGATCCAAACTTCCAAGACAGTCAGATCTGGGAGATAAGTGTGGACCACTATAGCTATATACCTAGGGCACTTTTATGGCTCCCTTCACTATAGTATGAGAACACTGTCCACTCTTTCACATATGCATCCTCAACACCCCTCTAAGGTAGATGTGATGCTGTTCTCAGAGCACCCAGAACTGTAAGCTGCTGTATTGCCCCTCTGCCTCAGCAAAGAGTTTAGACTGTGTCAGCTCTCAGCCATACCAGTCTGTCTGCTCCACGTAACTTTTCCTTGCAGGTAACATTCAGTGAACCCAGTTCCCAATTTCCCAAGGGATGTCTCTCCGCAGTATCCAGTCCCTCACTGGACACTCACAGAAATGGTTAAGTTTGCTGCTTCCAAAGAGCTAGTGTACAAACCAGCCTGCTAGCTCGCTGAGGATGCCTTCTACCTTAAAACGCAGCATTGAGATAGTTTGTAGTAAAACTAAGAGTACGTTTTTTAATAAAGAACAGATTTAAGTGATATTAAGCTGAGATTAAAAAAAAGAAAATGGTTATATGCAAAACAAAATATAACATGCTTTCTAGTGCCTAGCATGCTATGTCTTTGCCTAATACAGTTTCTCACTTACACCAAACTACCCTCTTCTCCAGCCCTCCAAGTATGAGGATCCAAGATTCACAGAATCAGAAGGTGCTGTCCCCTAAGTGATGGGTAACAAGAATGGGAAATATAAGGGGAGAAAAAAGACAATGTCCATTGTCTTTGCCTCAAGAGCCAGGAAGACCTCCTGGGGGTTCAGACTCCCATGTGTCCCCTGATGTGCTCACCAAGGTGTTGCCTCCACTGCTTATTAGCTTGATTGTTTTGTTTACCTTATCAGTGTTATGTACTTTCATTGTCAATGGCTTACGAAGATAGACCCAGACACATAGATTCACATTACTTTGTCTAAGGAAAGGTCATTTATTCACTGCTTCCAAAACATATTTAAGAACATATTTCCAGCACACACACACACAACTATACACAATGTATACATACATCACACAATGATATTCATGACCAGCCTAATTGATTTTAATAGGAGTTGGGCACTTAAATACCTTTGAGGATCTAGGCCTAAGTGACTCGCCCAAGGTTACACAAGAAGTCTGTGTCTGCTGCTAATGGAAACAGCCCACAAGACACTGAATTTGGCTAACTGCTCAGGTCAAAAAGAGTAGCAAGACAAACTAAATAGAAAAACAAAAGCTATTTAAGCATAGGTTTTAATTTGGAAGAAGAGTAATCAGCATGCACGGCAGGGTAATTTGATTTACAGATCAAGCATTCAAAGAACTGAGCTGCACATACTTACTAATGAAAAGGCTGTTTAGACCCCTAAGCATCCAGCTTCAAATATCTAGATTCCATGGAACCCCAGTGGGACAGATTTAGCCCTTCCTCCTTTCAAGGTACTGTGGATAATAAAACATCATGAAATTGAATTTATGCTGGGGTTTTTTGGATTCTCAGGCCAGATTCTCCAGGTCTAGCCAAGCTACACTCCCTGCAGGACTCAGGAGGTCAGAGGAAAAGATGTTTATAAATCACCTTTCCCACAGTCCTACGCCACCCAGGAATAATGTTGGCACTTAGAGCAGTCTTTAGGTTGCTGCAAATTGTGCCAAGTTAAACTGGCAGGAATGGTCCATTAGGGAATGTACTGCTGGCCAGGGATCACTGGAGTATACAATTAGCCAACTGTTATGCACCGTCATAGCAATCATATGAGAAAATTAAATGCTCCTTTTGACAAATCTATTGAAAAAATCCAGTCCTGCAGATCCCAAGGCACTTTCCATAAGAATCGAATTTTGCACTGGTGCCTTTGGCCAAAATTTCCCCTCCCTATCAGTGCTGAGCTGTGTCCTGGGCATGCCACACTCCACCCCAGATGTGGTGAAATAAGTAGCCTGGACAGAAAGGGCAATGGAATTAAAAGCCTTCTATAAAGGTAAAGCATTATTATTAGCACCATCTCTAGCTCCTCAAAAATACCAAAAGGAACGCTGCAGTAAAACAAGTGATATGATCTGAATTGCCGCTATGCACACAGTGAAAGTCCTGTAACGTCACAGGGAGCTTTGCAGCGTTATTGAAAGTAATTGATTGGAAGATAGTACAGCCCTAGAGTCTGACTGGTCTAATTCAATCAGAACAAGAATAAGTCTGTATTTAAACCACATACGCAGTCTGATCTCAAAAAGGCATTGTACATCTTAATAACTTCTCAATTTTTATATGCCTTTCCTTCACTGTGTTCTCTTCCAAAAGCCATCTAAAATCCAATCGGATTTTTACAGCAGCTGAAGAACATTATTTTAGTTTCTGGAACTTCGACACAGTAGGTCTATGTCTGAGTCAAGGAGAGAGGCAATGCATCCTTTTCTGAGTGCCTCCTCTGCAATATTTCGGCATTATAGACAGGCTAACCTCCCATCCCATTGGGTATTCATAGCAGTGCAAAGAAAGGATTTTTTTTTCTGCATTAAAGCCATAAAAACTGTGAGTCTATTAAGATAAGAGCTTGTTATTAGCCCCTCCCTAAGCTTTAGTCACCAAGAAGAGGCTCACACAACTAGGTTGCAGTAAATCCAGGATTTTTCTTCATGACATGACAATCACGGACGTACTTTATCCCAAGTTTTAAAGGGAAATAAATCCTTGCCACATAAGTATGTATAATTAGCATAATATACAGAGCAGAAGAAACTGAGGTGTTTTTTTTTCAAGGAATGGCATGTAGTACTGTTAGTGGAACTGGATAAAGAGGGTCAGTCTTCAGGCGAGACCTAGTTTGGAGTGACACAAGGGATTCAGAAATGCACTCTGGGACCAGGCTCTGACCAGACAAACAAAGGCCTCTCAGCATGCTCTTAGAAAGAGCTTTCACCTACAACTTTCCCTGCACCACTTATTGTTAATGAAACCCAGAAGACACATGTTGTGCCATTGTTTATGGACCAGTCAACTTCTCAAATACATATTGGTCCTTGTTGAAAAGGACACTACAAAAGCACCTGCCACTTTGTTGCTTCTGCTCTTAGATGTAGCAGCGAGATACTACTGGATCCAGATTCTGATTAGATTCAAGGGATTACATTTGAGGGTGAATCAGGGTGTGTGTGCGAGTGTGAAATCTCATGAGATTTTGGGCCCCACCTGAAGATCATTTAATGAGATCAGTTGTTTGAACAAGATAGTTTTCTCAACGTCTGAACCAGAAATGGAAAATAGGTTATTTAAAGTTTGTATCTCATTCTAAACCAAAATGTAGGGGAGAATTTGAAGCTGGGAGTCAGACTTGAACCCACCCCACTCCTGAGATGTGAAGGGTTTTAGATTTGAGCTCGTTGGGGCAGGAACCATCTTTTTGTTCTGCATAAGTACAGTGCCTAGTACAATGTGGTGCCCAGGGCTCCCAGGCACTATGAAGTTCCAGTTTGGCTCATCCTTTCTTTCTGTCTGTTCAGCAATCAGCATAGGGAATAATTGGCACTTGCCTACACACACACACGTCTGCTCTGCTCTCTTTTTTCATGCGTCATCCTCTTGATCATTTTGCCAGTTGTCTGACTGAAAAGGAGGAAAACTAGCTATCCCATACTTGAAAATTAAATTAAAAAAGCCTCCTCAAATATTGGGGTCAAAAAGAAAATGTATCTGATTGCACTTTCCATGGCTACAAAGAAGCAGAAGACCCTGAAGTTGTCCAGGATGAGTCAGCCAGAATGCCACTGGAGGAGCAGACACTGATGAAGGTGTTCATTTAGCCAGTAGGTAAGCCTAGCTAAATCCTTAGATCGCTCCATCAGGGTTGTATCTGAGTGCCTCATCCTGTGAAGCAAGAAAGTATTTTTTCCTTCCTACTTTTATGTGGAGAAATTGAAGCACAACAAGAGTAAGCCTTCATTCTCCACTCTGTCCAAACTCTGCTCAGCCAGATTAGAGAGAGGGCACCATTGGCTTGCAGCTCCCTTATTCAGGGCCACCCGGCATGCAGCAGATAACCTCACACTAAGTGACTCGCCCCAGGTCACAAATTTTGGGCAGAGCCAGGAAGTGAGCCTTGTTTTCCGGTGGCTCAATGGCCTGCCATGCCTCATCCAGCCCACAGAGTGGAGCCTGTCACCCCACCAGTGGATTTACTTGTACTCCCTGTAGAATCATAGAACTGGAAGGGACCTGAAGAGGTCATCTAGTCCAGTCAGGGCCGGCTCCAGGCACCAGCCTGGCAAGCAGGTGCTTGGGGCGGCCGCTCCAGAGAGGGGCGGCACGTCCAGCTATTCGTCGGCAATTCGGCGGACAGTCCCTCACTCCCGCTCGGAGCAAAGGACCTCCCGCCGAATTGCCGCCGCAGATTGCGATCACGATCGTGGCTTTTTGGGGGGAGGGGGGCTGCTTGGGGCGGCCAAAACCCTGGAGCCGGCCCTGAGTCCAGTGCCCTGCACTCATGGCAGGACTAGGTATTATCTAGACCATTCCTGACAGGTGTTTGTCTAACCTGCTCTTAAAAATCTCCAATGAGGGAGATTCCATAACCTCCCTTGGCAATTTATTCCAGTGCTTTACCACCCTGACAGGAAGTTTTTCCTAATGTCCAACATAAACCACCCTTGCTGCAATTTAAGCCCATTACTTCTTGTCCTATCCTCAGAGGTTAAGAAGAACAATTTTTCTCCCTCCTCCTTGTAACAACCTTTTATTACTTGGAAACTGTTATCACGTCCCCTCTCAGACTTCTCTTCTCCAGACTAAACAAACCCAATTTTTTCAGGCTTCCTTCATAGGTCATGTTTTCTAGACCTTTAATCATTTTTGTCACTCTTCTCTGGACTCTCTCCAATTTGTCCACATCTTTCCTGAAATGTGGCACCCAGAACTGGACACAAAACTCCAGTTGAGGACTAATCAGCACGGAGTAGAGCGGAAGAATTACTTCTCGTGTCTTGCTTACAATACTCCTGCTAGTACATCCCAGAATGATGTTTGCTTTTTTTGTAATAGTGTTACACTGTTGACTCATATTTAGCTTGTGATCCACTATGACCCCCAGATCCCTTTCCACAGTACTCCTTCCTGTACTCCCTGTTTATATTGTAGCTGGCTCACCTGTAGGGTTCAAGGGGAAGGAGAGTGTATGACCTTTCCCCTCTCTTTGCATACCCAGGCTGAACAAGCCACACGCTGGTCTGACCCAAACTTCCATGTGACGTACTACTGGAAAATTACCCCACGATTTAAGGATATTGGGGGGAAAAAACAGTAAAGCGAGGTGGTGATGGCGTAACTTTATCCATCAAAAGCAAATTTTCAGAGCAATCCCCTGGGATTAAATTGTGGTGTAACCTTCAAGATAACAAGCTTTTTGACTGCAAAAATGATTAATTGCCTCTCTCTGAGCAGATACCATCCGTTTGCATCAGTGATCAGCAGTCGTAGAGGTTCAGTATATTGCAAAGGTGAATGAGGATGAATCAGTCACATGGAATCTGTTTTTCATCTTAGGAAAAAAAAACTCATTCAGAAATATAAATAAGCCATTGAAGTTGAAACCCATTTTATGCCTGCAATTGGGCAACTGTTTTCCATTTAATTACACTTTGTGAAATGCCCTCGGATTTCACATGCTTGTATTTGTGCCTTTTAAATAAAACATCATTATCTGGCGCATCATTAACTGTCAGTAATGTTGACACAAACATGACTGGTTATTCATATTAACTCCAAACGACGTGTTCTGATGTGGCAGCTGGGTGGCTGAGACTCTACCTAACCCAAAGGCAGGCAGTTCAGGGCCTGATTCTCCACTGCCTTACACACTGTGCCATTTACACCTAGTGGTGTAGTGATAACAGTTACCAGATGGGGCTGTGGCATAGTAGGCACTATGGGTGAGAAGTGGGTAAACTCGGTTTACCCTGAACTACACTATTATGTCTGTTTAAAGTTGGAGTACAATGCTATACATTAGGATTGTCCTCTCACAGAAGCATCAAGCCTGCAAGTTGCTTGGTGTGGGTGGCTCCCTGTGCCCCAAGTCAGACCTAGGGTCTCTCCCTTCAGTAGCCACTTGATCTCCTTCCCCTCTCCCACACTTGGGAACAGCCCCAGAGCCTGACAGATCCATTTCAGACATGTCATCCAGTAGTGATGCCTTCAGGCCAAGTTCCTCACTGATGATTGTCTCTCAGCTAGTAGGAAGCCAGCACCCATCCATGCTCCCAGTGCTACTGCTAATATGCACCATTTCCATAGCGTTAGAGGTTTTTAAGGTCAGGCTTGACAAAGCCTAGATGGGATGATTTAGTTGATGTTGGTCCTGCTTTGAGCAGGGGGTTGGACTAAATGACCTCCTGAGGTCCCTTCCAACCCTGATATTCTATGATTTTATGAAATGGGAGTGCAGAGGGGAGGAGTGAGTGACCATGCAAGGCTTCTGCAGCCACTCCTGGAGAGGGTAACAACCTGAGCACATGCATAAGCCTCTATTGCCACAGAGCCCAGGTGGGTTGCATAGCCCCATACTGAATTCATGCATGGATAACCTACAGTTAGCATCACGTAACCCATCCCAAAAAGGTAGCACCTCGGGTGGAACACATCAGGCACACAGCCGTACTACTGTTTTAATTCGTATCAGTTAGTATTTAAACCAGATAAGAAATTTCTGTCTACTAGGTAAGTATGTAGGCTGGGATTTCTAAAAACACAGGGCCTAATGCTGCCCCCACAGACAGCACAAATAATTCCTCTTGATTTTAATAGAAGTCATGCCTGAATAGCTGACGAAAGAATTTGGCCCTTAGCTTATCAGCCTAGAAACCTGGGCTGATTCCAGTTCTGTTGGCTCCAGTTATTCGTAGTCGCTTTTTATTTTTTAGCCAAATTTCAGTTTTTGAAATCAACACTGTTCTTGAGTTCTGCATCAACAACAAAATAAGCATCCAATAACCATCAAACTTCACTCCCTCCACCCCCACACACTTAGCTAATTTTTAAATGGGTAAGACTTTAATTTTTTTTAACACAAACTCTTTAAAAAGAAAGAAACCAAAACAGCAACATGCCTGAGGTGAGAGTTAATGTGACAAATTACCAGCCAGAACCAACATTGCAAATGTTGATGACTGGGTTGTTAGCCCCCAAATACAATCGATGATACAAGGAGCAGTGGTGGGTCCTTACCTCCAGCAGAGCTCACTTCTATGATAAAATTAAAAGCCAAATGGACCTGATTCTCTGTTCACTGAAGCCTGTTTACATCGCTCAGCCAATGGGGGCTGCTGGAAGCGGTGCGGGCCGAGGGACGTGCTGGCCGCCACTTCCAGCAGCCCCCATTGGCCTGGAGTGGCAAATCACGGCGAGTGGGAGCCGCGATCGGCCAGACCTGCGGACACGGCAGGTAAACAAACCAGCCTGGCCCGCCAGGGGCTTTCCCTACACAAGCAGCGGCCCCAATTTGAAAAACACCGGACTAACTTCATCCTCAGTGTAACTCCTTTGGCTTCAGTGGTGGGATTAATTTGGCCCCGTGTGCCTGTTTCACCTAAATACAATCTGGGAAGAGAATGTGGCGCAACATAGCAAGTGCTAGTGCCGAGAGCAGTTTAGGTTGGCATTTGCCAACTGCTAAAAGAATGGCACTTATGCAGTTGATACTGTGTTTTCATGCTATGACAGTTTGAAATACATAAATGCTTGCAGGGATATGTAAAATCAACACCACTTACAGTACAGGAGATGGTGAAAGGTTAATAACAAAAGCAAGCCGTTCACGATTAGGACATATTGTGACAAGTTCATCATAACCATCTCTTCCATTAAATAGAAGATAAAATTGAAGAAAAATAAAGTTTGCAAAGTCCAGTGTCACTCATTGTCAGCCTATAATTCCTTGAGCCTGCAAATCCTTGTGGGACGCACAGTAGGGTCTGCAAGGTGGTTGCACTGCAGTGCACGTTTGACTAGAGGCTACACAAGTGGTACATGTAGCCTTCAGCACTCAAACCTTCTTCCCTACTCACAAAGGGCAGAGGACTGGTGGCGAATGAGCGCTTTTTTACATGGGAAAATAGCCTGGATTTTGGAAATGGATTAAGCTAAACCCCCAAAAGGAAGTTTTAATGCAGACTAAGAGTGTCTGGACAGGGAGCTAGAATGGAATAGCTATTGCACTGTAAATTCACCTGAGTGATTGGTGGGTTTAGGCTAAAACCCAGAGAAGAGCCTGGTTAGCTGTGCAGTGAATACAAGCCACTGATACATGTTCCACGCTCTGGCCTGACTCCAGCTGCAAGGTAGGAATAACCTGGTGGCAGTTCAGCAATTACTCTTGGGCTAGGTCTACACTACCCGCCTGAATCGGCGGGTAGAAATCGACCTCTCGGGGATCGATTTATCGCGTCCCGTTGGGACGTGACAATCGATCCCTGAATCGGCACTCTTACACCAGCAGCGGAGGTGGGAGTAAGCGCCGCCGACAGAAAGCCGCAGAAGTCGATTTTGCCGCCGTCCTCACAGCGGGGTAAGTCGGCTGCGATACGTCGAATTCATCTACGCTATTCACGTAGCTGAATTTGCGTATCTTAAATCGACTCCCCCCTTTAGTGTAGATGTACCCTCAGTAATGCAGGGTCAAGGTTCAGCGAGTACTTTCTGATTTGCATTTATACGTGCAACTCTGTCACAGCTACAGGGCCGATTTAGACCCCTTTTAGTCCCTCCCAAGTGCACCCCCCAGTGACAGGCCTGGCTTCCTGTGCCTCACTGCGAATCATGCAGTCCAACCACTCTCCGACTAGATCTCTGGGCTGCAGCCCCACCCTGTCCCCCCATTAACCCAACTGTGTCAACAACGCAGGCCCAACTCAGGTCTGGCACATGTAAGGGTTTTCCTGCATGAGCCTGGGGCAGCATACATTTAAACAACACAGAAACAGCCTACTCAGAAGAACGCAGTATTTATTCATTCCGCCTAGGCACAAAGTATTTAGGAAAATGGGCTAACAATGAAAAGTCCAGACTCCTTCTTTCTTATGTATGTTTAACCTCTGTATCCATAGCTTAGGGAGGTCCTGTTTATTCCCATCTCTGGACCTCCGTAAGCTATGGGAGAGCCAGTCTGTCCTGCTCGCATCATGCACACTCTGTCCCTGCTGCAGGTTTTCTCTCTTTCTCCCTCGGTGTGTATTTGCCATCCTGTCAGCTTTTCACTGACACACCCTGGGCACCCCTCCTAGCTTACCCAAAGCCCCTCCCTTTTCTGGAGTCTTTAAGTTTTAGATTCCCTTGAATCCCATGCTTTAGCCTTGGCAACAATGAACAGTTCTACCCTAGATGGAGCCAAACATGGAGTTTCTTCCCCATTGAGAGCCATCGTTTCCCAAAGGAACCTTAATTGCCATTGTTTAATTTCCAATTGATTTATCCTGTAACAGTCTTGATTTAACGCCTGGAAGCCAGGCAGGTTACTATCAAACAGATAACCTGAGGGGCATATAATATTTATAAAACAGAATACACATAACTCCTCCATTCTCTACAGTTTTGCACCTGCATTCAGCAGCGTCAGACCTTAAATGTAACTGCCCATCACATAATTAAAAAATCCAGTACAAGACCATTTATCGTTAGAACTACTTTTTTGGCAAAGAGGAATACTGATGAATTGCTGCATTTCCCTCTAGTCTCCTCAGTACTTAATATTTGCTTTTAGATATTTTTGGAGGGGTATTTTTAAAGCCAACCATTCATCCAGTATATTGCAAGGACATTGAAAAGAAAGATAATTCTATGTATAATATTATGGCAGGTAGAAATGCGTGTCTATGTCTCCTGTCAGCATAATGTACTAAATCAATAGGGTACAATACAGTAGGCTAAAGGCAAGATTCTGCAGCCTTTACTTCCCTTGATTTTCACTTGAATAGGCCCACTGAAGTCTAATGTGTCTTCCATGAAGTCAGTGACATTACTTGCATGAGTAAATGCTGTTCAAAGTAAATAGGGATTGTAGAATTTAACCTTAAAAGGTGACCGTGCTTTCTAAGAAGGCATTTCTAGTGTCAACATAGTTTTTTCCCCCCATTAGCATAATAATAAAACTGCTGTGTGTGATGTAAATGCAGGGCATGGTTACAAAGCTATTAATATTAAATAATTCTCTCAGAGCTAATAAAATTATTATTTGTATCAGAGTAATAAACATTAGTTCTTACACTGGTGATTTTGCTCTGAATAATTCATATGCCAATATGTTTTGAAAAGTGCTCAAAATGCAACGCAGCACTTTTCATGGATAAGATTTTCATGTTATTTTGCTTCACGTTTGTGCTGATGGTTTGGCCCTTGTGTCTCTAAATTTGCATTCTAATCTCATCTGAGTACTAATTCCTAATGCACCTGCCACTGAGGTAAGCACGGGGGGGGGGGGGGGGGGCGGAGCCATGATCATTTGCTTTATGTGAAGTCTGTATGGCAGGAGGTATTGTGCAATGACTAATCATTTGAAAGGTCATGATAAATGATTTGTCACCATTCTGAAAACATTTCTCACTGTTTAAACCCATGGAAGATGGAAATCTCGCTGAGTACTGATTTTTTTCTCTCCATCACATGTTCTTTCCCTTAGTGGTTTGCTATTGGAGGACTGTAATATCAGCTAGTCTGATCCTCCCCTGCACTTATATGGGTGAAGGGAACAGACTGGGAGGATAAGACTGAAGAGTGTATAACAATCAGGGAGTGCCAGTTCCACAGCATATTCGCTCACAGACACCTCTGTGTAGTTTCAAGGCAGAGCCATGCCTTGGGTAGGGCAAATCAGGGCAATCGCTATGGCCAACAATAGCCCCACAGTAGGCACCAGCAACTGCCAGCAGCAGCAGGTGGCCCATCACCAGGCCGGATCCATCTGACTGGCCCAGCTGCCAATGCAGAGCGGGGCCTAGGGTTTTTGACCAGAACACCTGCTCGAAGAGGGAACCTGGCAGCTGTTGACTCTCCAATTGGCAGTGCCACACAGTGGGGCTCCTGGGAAGCAGCCAGCATGTCCCCCCCTCCGGCTCCTAAGCTTAGGGGCAGCCAGGGGGCTCTGCACACTGCCCCCACCCCAAGCACTGCTCCCGCAGCTCCCATTGGCTGGGAACTGCAGCCAATGGCAGCTGCGGGGGTTGTGCCTGCGGACAGGGAAGTGTGCAGAGCCACCTGGCCGCGCCTCCGCATAGGAGCCGGAGGGGGGAAATGCTGCTGCTTCCAGGAGCTGCTTGAGGTAAGCACTGCGCAGAGCCTTCACCCCTGACCTCCTCCCATGCCCCAATCCCCTGCTCCAGCCCTGATCCCCCTCCCACCCTCCAAACTCCTCGATCCCAGCCCAGGGCACCCTCCTGCACCCCAAATCCCTCATCCCTAGCTCCACCCCAGAGCCCTAACCCCCAGCCAGAGCTCTCACCCACCACTGTTCCCCAACCCCCTGCCCCAGCCCTCATCCCACTCCCGCCCTCCGAACCTCTCAGTCCCAGCCCGGAGTACCCTTCTGCACCCTAGATCTATGGGCAGGAAACAGACTAGATTTTAAAATAAACAACATAACCAAGTAACTACACCCATTGCATTAAAGCAAATTTATTTTCATCTTGTCACTCTAAGAGGTCTCCTAATAGTGCTTTTTTGTGTAAGCAAGCACTATAATTGCTACAGGGATTGTTTAGAATTAGGGTTGGAAGCCTGGGAGAGGAGATGATCTATGTGAAGATTTCTGTCTTAACAGGTGCCACGGTTCACAGTATGAAAAGGAGTTTGAGAATCAGTGCACTCTACTGGCATTATGTAAAATCAAACACAATCCTTTTTCAGCTACCCTGACCGTATAAAAAACCATTTGTCAGGCTCCAATCAGACACACAGAGGAGTGCATGCACTGCCGTGGTTTAAAACCAGAGTGAATTCCGTTGTGGTATTCCAGTGAAATTACAAATTAACCCTACATCAACCCCAGCCTAAGCCTTCTCCCCAGGAGCTGCTGCTTATAGGGGTTCTTCCTTTGTGACCTGTCTGTCCCTGACCCCAGCTCCCTCTACCCAGCGCCGGCGCAACCCATTAGGCAACCTAGGCGGTCACCTAGGGCGCTACAATTTGTGGGGCGGTGACCGCGGCGGTATTTCAGCGGTGGGACCTTCTGCCGCCTCTGTGGGGGGCAGCATTTCGGGGCAGGACCTTCCGCCGCCTAGGGCGGCAGAAAAGCTGGCGGCGCTCCTGCCTCTGCCCCACACCCCTATTTCTAGTATTGAGTTTGCCCCAGTGAGTGAGCAGTAATTAACATGTAGTTTCCTGCAGGGTTCTGGGCCCTATTAACAAGGGCCTGATTCAGCAAGATGCGTAAGCATGTGCCTAACTTTAAACACAGTAGTATATCTGTTGATTTCAGATGTAAGGAGTCTGCTGTAGAGGTAGGAATTCAGGATGGAAGATCTTAGAATCAGAGCACACTCTCTCTCATCCAGACTCTATTTCTATTCTTTGTTATTTTTCTTAATCTAAAATAAAAGTCACCTACACCAAAAACCCATATTTTCCTCTTTGGGTCTGAAAAACTTAATAATTGGAACAAAATAGGAGCAGTTTCTAAGTTCACTAGAAAACTACAGGGAAATCATTCCGTGTTGTTCACAGAATTTTATTTTGTTGTAGGTTTAAAATATGGATTTAATTCTTTTCTGTTTTTTGTTTGTTTTACGATTTATTTATTAGTTAGAGATTCTTGATTCTTTGTTATGATTGCAACAATGGGCCAAGTGCTGGAAATTGGAGCAAAGCCAGGGTACAAATATTTTCCTGGGTGGGAACTGTGCTAAAGCACAATGAGGCTTGAGGAACGGGACTCTCAGTCCAAACATATGCTTTGGGTATAGATACCACATACACAGTTTTTGGCCAGCCACTAAGGGGGAAGTGGAGTAAGTGGTAGCCCACTGACCCTCTCCAATGGATACTCCTATGTATTCGCAATGTCTGTGCAAACTCACTAGCTATGCTCCCAACAAGCCCATTTCTTGCCCTCGGCAGAGTTGCTGTTGAATTTCATCTGGCACTCTCCAGCACATTCACCTAGCAGTGCTAGGCCTATCTGAATTTCCTCACAGCCTTCGCCAGTGCTAACTCACCTAAATGATTGTACACAGATTTTGCCACTTCACTGTTCATCCCTATCTCCAGAACCTTAATAAACACATTAAACAACACTGGCCCTGGTATGGAGCCTGAGGAGGAATATAAATAGGAACGCCTGGTCGAAAAGAGATCCTGGCGGCTCCGGTCAGCACTGCTGACCAGGCCATTAAAGGTCCGGTCAGCAGTGCTACAGGGCTAAAGCAGGCTAGTCCCTACCTGTCCTGGCACCGCGCTGCACCCGGAAGCGGCCAGCAGGTCCGGCTCCTGGGTAGGGGGCCACAAAGCTCCACACGCTGCCCCTGCCCTGAGCACTGGCTCCACACTCCCATTGGCCACGGGGGCTGGTTCCTGTGGATGAGAGCAGCACGCAGCGCCTCCTTCCCTCCCTTCCCCCACCCCCGCCTAGGAGACAGACCTGCTAGCCGCTTCCAAGGCACAACGCGGAGCCAGGACAGGTAGGGAGCCTGCCTTAGCCCTACTGTGCAGCTGACCGGGAGCCACCCAAGGAAAGCCCTCACCCCAACCCTGAGCCCCAACCCCCTGTCCCAGCCCTGAGCCCCCCCAAACCTGGAGCTCCCTCCTGCACCCCAAACCCCTCATCCCTGGCACCATCCCAGAGCCTGCACCCCCAGCTGGAGCTCTCACCCTCCCTGAACCCTAATCCCCTGCCCCAGCCCTGATCCTGCTCCCACACCCTGAACCCCTCATCCGAGCCCCACCCCAGAGTCCCCTAGCCAGAGCCGTCACCCCCTCCTGCACCCCAACTCCCTGACCCAGCCCAGTGAAAGTGAGTGAGGGTGGGGAAGAGCGAGCCACCGAGGGAGGGGGAATGTACTGAGCAGGGGCGGGGCTTCGGGGAAGGCACAGGGCAGGGGCCAGGACCTCAGGTAAGGGGCAGGGCTAGGGTGTTCAGTTTTGTGCTATTAGAAAGTTGGCAACCCTAGCAGGGGCCCCAAGCCAGCAGAGTCTGATTTGCAGTGGCGCTGGAACATTTTTAATAGTGGGGGTGCTAAAAGCCAGCCCCCTTATGCCTGTCCACCCCCCAGCTGAGGCCAGGAGCAAATTCCCAGGCGAGGGGTGGCAGCCAGGACCCCGGGCGTGCTGTAGCACCCCCTGCACCCCTAGTTCCCATGCCTATGCTGATTTGTCCTAGGCCCCGCACCCCCCTAGGGACGGCCCTGCTTAAGGCAACATTTGGACTTCATCGATCTCAGAGAGGAGGGTGAGCAGAAGGGAGAAAGGACTAGAGGCAGAAGATTGCTGATCTGTGGCATGGTCTCATCCCAATCTATAATTTTGGAAGAATTAGATTATCGGTAATGTCAATTTCACCTTACACACAAACCCATGAAAAATTATTGCCATTGTTAATCAAAATTTATAGATGTACAATGTAAGAGAAACGCTGCTTGACAACTTATTAGAGTTTGATTTATGGATACTTTGACATGTGATGTTGACAATTTGAGTTCTAACAGTTATAAAGCTTTAACTTTTTGAATTTCAACATCTACAGTAATTATATAATTATTGTCTGATCCCCTGGCCATTGTCCGACACCCCTTAATTTCCCACAACTGAACACTTAAATCAATAAAATAAAAAAGGTGGAAAATAAAAGATAAAAACTGAATTCTGCCAAGCCTACCATTCTGACAGGGATTCTTTACAAAGGCCAGGCTGCCCTGTCAGGATGGTCCAGCCCCGTTTCCTCCTCTGCTGTGTGAAAGCCACGGACAGGAAAGGGGTGGTTCGGGGGGGGAGGGGGTGGACAGTAAGAGCCTTGTAGGGCAGGACAGAGAAAGCATCTCAGAGGCACAGGCCTCCACACATGTCCCAGAATATACAGGACCCAAAACCCTCTGTCTATTCTGGGACTGGGTGGGGGCAAACTCCATTCCTTCAGAGGTTCAGCTGCTGTAAATCACTTATAGCTCCATTGAGTACATCAGTTTATACCAGATGAGGGTCTGGCCCAGGGTTCCCTGACCCTTGAGCAGGAGTTCTCTGTAGGAGTGTTTGATCCACTCATTTTTTTGCCAGTTAAAATAAAAAGAATAATGAACCTTGTTGGTTTTTTATAAGTATGTAACCTACCAAGCCTAATAACTGGTCCTTCCAAAGTAGGTTATGGGCTTTCCAGTCCCTTGCTTCTTTTCAAGCTGTTCCTTTCTCTTTGCCCTGCAGTTTCCTAAATTTGCATTTTAGCTGAGTGTGATTCCCCCCCAACCCCATTTTGTTCAAGCCTGATTGAAGAAAAGTAACCAACACGTAAGAACTTTTAGGCCTGATTCTCGTTTGCCTTGTACCTGATGTGTAGCCATATATACCCATGCAAAGTGAATGCAAACCACTACCGCATCTGCATTTTGCAACCGGCCTGCACTGATCTAAATGACTGCACACGGTGCAGGGCAAAGAATCAGGCCCCCTGCATAGAACTATCAGGTTGTAAAAAATGAAAGCTGAGATTCTTATGAAACAACATGACTCCAAGGGCTGAGCTTTAAACAATACGTCAAATATCATGAGACTTGCAATAAAATCGCAAAAGTTTGGCAATGCTGTATCTGCACAGGAACCAGCACAATACGTCCTGGGCGCTGCCACAGTACAAATGTTAAACAAGCTCATCCCAGATCCCCTTGCAGTTGGGCCCATCTCTGTAATACATGGAACCAAAACTCTGGATACAGACACCCCTGAATTTTAAGGGTTCAACATTTGGATCTGAATTTTGTGGCTTGGGTACATCTCTCATTGTCACCACGTTCTATGGGTAACTGGCCAAATTAATCCCTGGTGTGATTCCATTGACTTCAGTGGAAAACAAAGCAAAGCTGAATCAGTATTTTGTTCTGTTCCTTGCATCTCTCATGATGTCCTTTCCCTCAGGATCCTGCTTTTCACCTGGCATCCAGTAGATCTGGTCATCCCCTGCCATGTACCCACAACAGAGCAGAGCTCACCGTTTTTAAACTATTGCAACAGCATCCTGTACCTGACTGTGGCATGGGTCTGAATTTCCTTTTCCAGCAATGTAACAGACAGCCATGACAATCTATTCAGTTCCACCAAGATCATTTTCTTTTTATTTGTTTTTCAGCCACCAGTGCATTAGAATTCATAGCATATGGCCATACCTCACACAGCCTTTCATTCTGGACCATGTATCACGAGAGTATATAAATAAGTGTAGACTGCTTTGCTCAGAAATCATGTAGCTTCATTTCCCCATAATATTGGCTTCAGTATTTGCTATGTAGTGTAATTGATTGCTCTGCAACAACTGAATTATTTGATTTCTATTGATGGTTTGGTTGGATTCCACTATGTACTCTGAACTCTCTGTAAGTGAATGTGTTTTGCTTCATTTTGCTTCTTGCAAAAAAAGAAGCATTTTGAACTTTAAAATTCTAGACTGCCTTTGATACAGAAAGTCCATCACTTAATGAAAATGAAGGATTCTCTTAGGTTGAAGTTATTATGAATGAGTCATCTGAACATTTAGAGAGAATTTTTCAAAGCTTCCTAGACCTTGACAATTTAAGAAAAGATGCTCCTCTTTTGGCAAGGAAAAAAAAAGTCATATAGAAACTCAGTAACAGAAGATGGCTAGTCTGAAGCTGAGAGATGCAGACAGTTTGCTATAAGGAGGGAAAAGTAAAACTGTTACCAATAGGGCTTTCTTGGAAGTAAGAGCCGATTAAATTGGGAAGAGAAATCTCTTCTCTGGGAAAGGATTCCCCGGCACAGAACATGTTCATTTTGACTTGAATGGCTTTGTATATTTTTTGAAAACATTGAAGTTGCTGTGGTATTTTAAGGCTTTTAAATTGGCCCTTTTCTAAGGTCTCTGAAAACAGGAAAGAGCTCATAAAGATTGCCTAAATTTGAAGGGAAATTACTAAATTAGATTCCACAGCCTAGATAGAGCACGTTGAAAAGAGTGAGAACAAGACTGCTTACAAGCTGTGTGGGAATGGAACATGTTGGGTCCCTTAGCCATTCTGCCTTCTGGTCACAGGGTGGATCAAGACAGCATGTGTTGGGTGGGATGGAGACAGTCTGTGGTACACACACACACACACACACACACAAAGAGCTGTATGTGCCCCACTTAGAGCATCCTGCCAACCATAGCACACTGGGGTTGCAGTGTCAAAGGAGTAAGCAGAATCTAGCCTAGCCCTCAAGTTAGCAGCCCATAAAAGCAGTAGTGGGCACATTAGCCACTCCCGCAGCCTAGAACCAAAAGACGAGCTAAATTAGAATAGTACCCAGTGCTGCACAGATGAGGTGCTCTAGTGAGGGATGAGGATTTGTATTCCCCACCCCCAGTGCATACACACAGCATGGCGCAGGATTCTGCCCAGAGCAAAAACCATTTCTTGCTTATTTTCTCCTGAAGTGACATTCTGTACATTTGCACCACCGGGAGTGTCTCAGAATGAGCTGATAAAAGGGATTTGGGGTTACTGAAATAGACTTGCCTGAGGCTTCAAAGCGTTGACTGGCAGGTACAGTAAGTGCATTAGAAACAGTGGCTAATGAAATACTGTAGATTTGCGGGGAATGTACTGATTTCATTTATTTTCCCCCAGCCTTTGTGGTGAAATGGATAACAGTTAATGCTCTCCTGATGAATACAATACCTATTCTACTGCGCAAAAGTCACATTTGCCTACAAAATTAAAACTGCATTTAACACATAATTGATCCAGCAACGTTTAATAACTGCTGTATTCTTTACTCATAATAGCAACAATTATTTGACTCCGGTTAAGAATTACACTGTATTATATTTGGAAAATTAGTATTTCCTTATCACTAAGCATCTACTGAGCTCATACCTCAATGGCTGCAGTCCTCAGATTCAGCTGCGCTTCATTTGCTATGGAATCTGGAGGCAGGGGGCAAAAATGGTTTTATGCCACCTATCTGCTCCCTGGCCCCCAGGGCTGCTGTGGGCTGGTTTAGCTTCTGGCAGCATTGCTTTTACTTACGGTTACTAAAAACATCCTCCAAGAGGCTGTTAGACTGCATAGTAATCACATAGAATGCAAAGCACTAGGTCATGTCCCTTCAAACCACCAGCATGCCCCTTAAGTTAGGGTGCTCGCAGGGGATGACGTGGAATTGATTATACCATCTGGACATTTCCTTAGGTTGCAAAAATCCTCACTTACCCACTTAGAATAGCTTTATTGCTTCTTTGTGCTGCCAAAATGGCATCACTGTGGGACATCCACCCCTCCACACCTAAGATTCTTTCCTTTAAAAAGGCCAGCAACAGTGTCAAAGGCTGACACCATCATATGATTTGTGCTAGCAGCATGGATTGTGGTAAACTTCATATGGTAAACTGACATGTAGAATGGAGTTTATATTACCATGTTCTCTACCAAATCATGGAACAGGGATTGTCATTTTTTTAGCCTTGTCTGATATTTTTCCAACACAATTATCCCTCTTAAAGATCTGAATTCCTTAAGTCCTTTATATTCTGGTTTTAATTTGTCATTCCACTTTAATTGACCTGGCAAAGATTATTCACACTCTTTGAAGAACAATAAATTGGGATGCCGACTCACTCAGGTATTTATGGACCTAACAAAGGGATTTTGACAGATAACTTATAAAGTATACTAATAAACTTTTAGTGAGGTGGTAATTCCTTAAATCTTATTTTATAGACAATTGCTATTAACTGAAACCCTTTGTTCAAGAAAGGGCTGGCCTGGTTCTTGCTAGCAATCCCTTCAGAAAACAAACACCCACGTTATAAGTTTATAATAAATGTTGGAATTTATTTACCACTTGTAATCTGAGGATCTCAAAAAGTTTTACAAACGTAAATTAACTCTCAGACCACTTTTAACATGCTGTTCAGTCAGGGTGTAATGTAAACAGATGAAGAGGGTCGGCTTCAGCAATGAAACAGGAGTTTCACCAAATGAAATGTGTAGACCATTTAGTGGACCCAGGCTACAACAAAAGATAGTTAGACAAAGAAATACACAGGAAAACTCACTTGGACGCCAGTCTTCTAGTAAGTGGCTTGGGGTCTTTGCTTTCTGCTCCCAAGTGCTTTTCTCCCCTGGGACTTAGATGACTGATTTTGCAGTTTCTTGCATTCACTGTGAACACCTGATTGCGTCTTTAGTCACCAGCTCTGCCCCTCCACTCCACCCTGACGGCTTCTGTGAGGGGAAGAAGGGAGGTAAGTCTCTCCTAGCAGCAAGCCAGTAGGGCCTCTGCCTCCTGCCAGGTGCAATTTCTTCAAGATTCCTTAGGAGAGGAAGCATGGTCATTTGGTTTGGGCACTGGCCGGTGATTCAGGAGACTCAGATTTAGTTCCTGCTCTGCAGGAAGCCTGGGCAAGTTGCTTCGTCTCTCCCATCAGTTTCCCATCTGTAAAATGGGGATAATAAAACGTCTCTGTCTCATAGAGGTGTTGTGGGGATGAATGCATTAAAGATTACTAGGTGCTCAGATGATACGGTGATGGAGGTCATGTAAGTACCTTAAATGGATGCCTCAACGTCTGGGGATCTGTCTATAGTCTTCATGGCACAAAATGAGAGTGCAGCAAAGCATCTTGCTTCTGTTTTGAGTAAAAGGTACCAGGCAGTGACTGGACTATGGTTCTGTGAGCCTTTAGCAAAGCCCTGCAGACTTCCTCCCCCACATTAATTTATGGAGTGTGACACACGTTGCCTCGCTCTGATTTGGCTCCTTAGTCAGCTGTCTATGATGCCTAATGGCTTAGCACTGACCCTGGCATTGGCATATAAGCACCAGTCTGGAAAGTCTGGCATCTCTCTTGAAGGGACATCTGGCACTTTAAAGTGTTGTTGATTAGAACGGGTTTACTAACAATTTGCATTCCTAGCCATGATAACAAGTACCCAAGTTGCAGGTCACTGGTGCTCTTTGTTAGCTTAGAAGCTCTTCTTTTAGCACAGATTCAATCTATACCAGTTTTCTAATGATAATAAATCCTATTGCAGGACCTCTTGAAAGGGAAATTGTGTGCATGATCTATGAAATACTCTAGGGTAGCTGTAGCAGGATACAAGACACCTGGGTGGCTCAGGGCCTCTGAGTGACAGAATGGTGGAAAGGTAGACGCCTCCACAAAGAGGATAGTTTTATACCTAGGAAGCGTGTAGAGACATCTACATTGACTAAAAAAATAGCACAAGTTACCAAAGAGAAAATTCTAAAAGATGCTCTCCTTGGGCTGATTGCAGAAGCCAAGCAAAGTGGGGCCTAGTTAGCATTTGAAATGAAGAAAGATGTGGCAGTAAGTACAACATGAGATAAGAGCTTGGACGAGAGTTTTACCTGTGTGGATGGGTAGGAAAGGATGGATATCTTAGAGGTGTTAAACAGAAAGACTGCAAGATTTAGACATAGCCTGGAAGTGAGGCTCTAGAGAGGTCTAGATAGAGGTCCAAGATGATGCCCAGATTACAGGCCTGAGTAACCAGTAGGATCATGGTGTGACGTTGTGCAGCCTATATGGTTTTATAAAAACATGATAATAAGTGAATATAATGTAACTGGGATAGTTTTAGAAAAATATGGTAAAAAGTGAATATAACGTAACTGGGATATGCTTCATGCAAAAGGTCTCTTGTAAGGTATCATTACAAAGCTTATAATCTACTGAGTGTGATCATCCGATTTGTATAAATGTACCACCCTTGTATCTAAAACTAGAAATATAAAATATAACTCTGAGGGCCTATTGTAATTATGTAAAGTGTGGGCCATTAATGATGGTTTGGAATCTTGATGATTCCCATTGTCTGCAAATGGCTGTGGTTTACCTGTGAGCCTTCCTGTATATGTGTGTGCTGGCAAGTGAGTAATGAAGTCTTGCAGTGACATGTGATCATGTCACCTGAACTGGAATCCATCTTTAACCTGCTGCTTTTCCAGTGAGGGGGGGTGGAAACCCAGAGGGACAAAGGGTTCCCGTCTTATGCAAAAGATATATAAAGGGGTGGAAGAGATCAAAGGGGAGAGAGGAGCCATCATGAAGAATCACCTAGCTATCACCTGAGCTGCAACAAGAGCTGTACCAGGGGAAAGAATTGTGCCCAGGCCTGGAAGGTGTCCAATCTGAGAAAAAACTTACTGAAGCCTCTCTGAGGGTGAGATTATCTGTATTCAGTTTGATTAGGCATAGATTTGTGCATTTTATTTTATTTTACTTGGTGACTTACTTTGTTCTGTCTGTTACTACTTGGAACCACTTAAATCCTATTTTCTGTATTTAATAAAATCACTTTTTATTTAGTAATTTACTCAGAGTTTATATTAATACCTGGGGGAGCAAACAACTGTGCATATCTCTCTATCAGTGTTATAGAGGGCGAACAATTTCTGAGTTTGCCCTGCATAAGCTTTATACACGGTAAAACGAATTTATCTGGATTTAGACCCCATTGGGAGTTGGGCATCTGAGTGCTAAAGCACTTCTGTGAGCTGTTTTCAGGTTAACTTGCAGCTTTGGGACAAGTGATTCAGACCCTGGGTCTGTGTTGCAGCAGACGGGAGTGTCTGGCTCAGCAAAACAGGGTGCTGGAGTCCTGAGCTGGCAGGGAAAACAGGAGCAGAGGTAGTCTTTGCACATTAGGTGGCAGCTCCCAAGGGGGTTTCTGTGATCCAACCCGTCACACATGGTGTTGTCCACAGCTTGAGAAAGGAGTTAGCCATTGAGCAGGTGCCTCTCTGGCCTATGAGTTTCCTCTGACTATACAACAGGGGTCAGCAACCTTTCAGAAGTGGTGTGCCGAGTCTTCATTTATTCACTCTACTTTAAGGTTTTGTGTGCCAGTAATACATTTTAACGTTTTTAGAAGGTCTCTTTCTATAAGTCTATAATAAATAACTAAATTATTGTTGTATGTAAAGTAAATAAGGTTTTTAAAATGTTTAAGAAGCTTCATTTAAAATTAAATTAAAATTCAGAGCCCCCTGGACTGGTGGCCAGGACGTGGGCAGTGTGAGTGCCACTGAAAATCAGCTCGTGTGCCACCTTTGGCACGTGTGCCATAGGTTGCCTACCCCTGCTATACAACATGGCAATTAAAAAGGAGGCTTTGAATGACGGGAGCTCTCACAAGAATCCATGTTTATAGATTTGTGGCTGAGTGCTCTTCTGCTCCCCATCTCTTGTGCTTTAAAGCATCCAACTGATGTGCCCCAGTCTGGCAGCCTTCAGGACATAGTGCCAAATATATCTATTTAACATGACTTCTTG
Source organism: Trachemys scripta elegans (assembly GCF_013100865.1). Lineage (NCBI taxonomy): Eukaryota > Metazoa > Chordata > Testudines > Emydidae > Trachemys > Trachemys scripta. The sequence continues at coordinate 19,222,667 of NC_048306.1, forward strand.
CTGATTTGCATCAGTAGCTAACTGAGCAGGATATTCCATACCTACGCTTTGGTATTTGTGAGGTGTGATGTTCACCTAAGTCACATGGTATTGTTTCTGCTCTCTGATTGGGAGAGGTAACCTTTATAAACATGAAGAGTGCTTGAACAAATAATTCAGGCTTTGAATGTCTCAAAAGAGTGTGAGGGAGCAATTTACACCAAATTATTGACAAGCAGGGAATGTAAGGAAAATTTAAACCTTTTGCACAAGAGCATTATATTTAGCCACTTGTTTGGACTAAAGATTTTACAAAACTAGATTCCTTCCTGCCTGCAAGAGAGATTTAGCCATTTTATCAGTTGTTCAGCAGTATTTGTATTTAGTTTTTCCTCGTCCCTCTCACACACACAAAGTAAAGAAAAACTCTGATTAGCTGAACCCTGATTTCTGAAATTCAGATATGTCCTTCATGTCCAAACTCCATGTAGAAGCAAATTTTGTTTATCTGTTATTTGGATGATGTCTGAGATATTTGAATAATTGGGACTAACCTGTAAATGAATGTGCATGTAGATACACAATCCTGTTTGTGAAGGGTTCCCTTACCTATTTTCATCTTGTAACATTAATTGCTTCAATGACAGGATTCTGACTATGGAGCTTGATAAATGCTATAATATTATATGCAATGTACTAAGGTGGCTCATTGTGACGTTCTGTACCTCGAGGGAACACCCTATAACCCCATGTTCATCCTTATAATACAGTTGTGTGGTATCTAATGCAAAGTTTATCATGTCAGGTGTCTTCGGAAGGCTCATGATGCATTGAGCATTGTTGTTATAGTGATGTTATAGTAATTGTTGTTTTAGTAATGTTATAGGTTGTAATTTCATGTATATAGTTATGAGGCTGAACGTGTGTCCTCATGGCTTAAAACAAGCCCAGGCAAAAACTCTCTGAGAGCAGAGGGGCAGTTCACACCTCATCAGGGCATGTATGGGACAAACCCAGCCCAGCGTCACAGGAACAAAGGACACTGGCCTAAGCAGCAACAAAGGATCTGTTGGACTCTCGAGTGAGTCACCCCCCTTCCTTTGGTCAGTTTGGAACTATGACAAGATAATGCTCACATGACTCTGAAGGCAGCAGGGGCAAAGCCAAGAGGGAAGAAAGAACATGATAAAAGGAAGAGACGTTTGCTGTGCTCTTCCTCTCTCTTCCACCTCAATTTACAGACATCACCACCAACCGATTGAAGTGCTGATCAAAGGGGAGATCCTGGCTGAAGGGCAACCAGCCAGCCTGTGGTGAGAAGCATCTACATTTGTAAGCACTGAAAGTGTTAAGATCAGCTTAGAATGTGTTTTGCTTTTATTTCATTTGACCAAATCCGACTAGTTGTGCTTTGACTTATAATCACTTAAAATCTATCTTTTGTAGTTAATAAATTTGTTTGTTTATTCTACCTGAAGCAGTGTGTTTGGTTTGTAGCGTGTCAGATACTCCCCTTGGGATAACAAGCCTGGTGCATATCAATTTCTTTGTTAAATTGATGAACACATATAAGCTTGCAGCGTTCAGCGGGCATAACTGGACACTGCAAGATGGAGGTACCTAGAGTTGTGTCTGGGACCAAATATATTGGCTAGTGTCATTCGGTGGCACAATCCAAGCAGCTTACTTGCCAGAGGCTGTGCGTGAACAGCCCAGGAGTGGGGGTTCTCACAGTAGAGCAGGGTAAGGCTGGCTCCCAGAGTCAAGGATTGGAGTGACCTAGACAGGGGTGAAAGTAAGTTAAAGGACTTACCAGTACGCCAGAGTCCTGCACGGGGGCATGGCCTCAACCGGAAGAGGTATGTCCTCGGCCGGAAGAGGCTGTCCAGGGCCTTTAAATGACCCCGGAGCTACCAGCTGGAGAGGCAGCTGGGAGCCCCGGGGCGAATTAAAGGGCCCAGGGCGCTGGCCGCCGCAGAGCTCCAGGCCCTTTAAATCCCCACCCGAGCCCGGCTGCCGGAGCTCCAGCAGCACTTTAAAGGGCCCAGGGCTCCCCACAGCGGCTGGAGCCATGGGACCTTTAAATCACCGCTGCAGAAGCCAGTCCTGTCCAGCACGGCATACTGGCTCTTGCCGGTACACCGGACCAGACCGGCTTACTTCCCCCTCTGGACCTAGAAGATCACCGGTCCAGATAACACTAGGGGAACATCACACTCATATCTGGTAAGTCCATTAGTGAAGTCATGTCATTTATGTTATGTCATCACTATTCAAAAATTTACTGGTTGCAGGTGCATGATGGTCCCACTAGCAAAAAGAGAAATCAATAACCTTCTCCATTTCATTTGATTATCTGTGCTAGCGCCAGCTTTCTGTTTCCTAGGTTTTGGGAGTAACCAAGGCCCTGCCATGCTGCCATAACTGGATTGGAATGTACTTTTGAAACCTATATGGGTCCACTCTGACATAGTCCATGAACATACGTGTATTTCTGTCTTACAATGGATCATCGGTGTGGCTATATGAATGCAGCATCTGCACGACATTTCACCACATGGGCAGACATTACAAACCTGCTTTGTGTGTTTATTTTTAAAAGGACCCTTGAGACCACATTTGAAACTCCCATTCGGTCTTAGGAGACATAGTGATTTCTTACAAGAGGGATTTGCAGGCTGTATAATTCTGTAACCTCGGAGGAAACACATCAGAATGAATTTGTTGCAGTTCCCTTAAGGAAAGCAGAAAAGCTGAACTCCACAAAGAGAGAAAGAAAGACTTCCTGGGGGTAAGGGAAAAATCAGCTTTGACCTAAGGATAACGAGGTTCCCTGGGAGAGAATGTAGTAGCTCCAGAAGTGGCACCGTGAAAAAATAAATTCGCTTGTAGTTGGCTGATTTCAACTTAATTTTGACCTTAATTATATAGATGAATTAATACTTCCTACTACAATGGTTATATAATACAACATGCCTTTGCACAGTGTCTTTAAAATAAATATTTCAGTGAACTGTACAATAAAAGTAGGAGCAAATGATTACAGCTGGGTTCATTTAAATCACTTGCGATGCCTGGGAGAGCATCACAGTCTTTCAGACATGAACCTACTTTCAAATATATAGTCTGAGGGCACTGAGCTAACACTGACTACTAAGGACTGAAGCCCGGCTTGATTTTCAGAGGGGCTGGGTACCCACTCGTTTCCATGGGAGCTGTGAGTGCACAGAATCTCTGGAAAATCAGGCCCAAAGACTCAGACATGTGTCCCTGGGTATTTGTAGCTATAGGCTGTATTTGTCCTGTGTGTAACAGTTGCCAGAGACAGAGCGATAATGTGGTTTAATTCTTAGAAGACAAGCTGTCTTCATCTCAGTAAGTGAATTCCTGGTAATTATTTGTTTAATTTATAAATATGAGCAGATTAGCTGGGCTATGTAACTAAGATATGCTCTGAATGCTAAGAATTGGAATAGGACACAGGCAGAAGTGACAATGAATTTTTCATTTCTGTACTGCTTGCCTGTTTGAGGGTTTCAGGAGGGTTTTTTTTGGTAGAGTACTGGATGCTAAGCTTTCTGTAGCCATGCTACCCTGGGCTGTCAACTCATCCAGTCTCAGAAGCTAAGCAGAATCAGAGCTGGTCCCGTGTCATGCTGCTGCAGAAGGTGGTGCTGGTGAGTCAGAAGCTCTTCTGTTGGAGTCAATCTCATGCAACAGTGATGGTCTTCAGATGCAGAAAGCATGTCAGTAGTCCAAGCAGGAAATGACATTCCTTCAGCACCTGCAGACTGTCCTACTGTAATGCACTCGACAGCTGAAGGCCACTCAAACCTCAGCTGATGCAGAAAGAGGCTGCTCACTTTCTTCCAGCTGGGAGAACATTACCTAGGCTCCGTCATCCACTCTAGCATCCAATCTGTTGTCAGGCAAAAATCCAGCAATCGGTGTTTTACCTAACAGCACCTCATGGCTACCTCAGCAACCCCACCAAATTTCCTCATGTGATACCACAGCATTGAGAACAACTGAAGCACTTGAGCTTGCAGACTCCAGATTTAAACAAGATGGGGCTGCTGGCAAAGTGTTCTCAGTCACATTACACACACACACTCAGAGTCCAACACAGCCTAGATCTACAAGGCACTCTACCAGGCTTATCTATTTGTGGGTTGACTGTATGTGAGTGGGACAGCATGATGGAGTGAGGCAATGAGTATCAGCTTTAGTTTTTCTGGACACGTTGGACAGCAGGGTTTTTGCTGTGGATATTAGCTAAGTCTATTCTTGTGCCTAAAACAATGGATGTTCAGCACATCCTAGAATTCTTAGGAAAAAAACAGTCTACAATTATATATAATTTCAAGTTGGTCTCATAAAAAATATTCCCCTTTTCCCCCCCTTCACTTAGCCCATGCTCCTCTGGCTGGCAGCTACCATAGCAACACAATTGGGGGAAATGAAAGTACCTCAAACAACATCCGTCTCTCAGGCAGTGGGATTTTGGTAAAGAAGTACAGCCACTGCTGTACATTACGATTTGCATTGATCTGGCACAATATCTATGGGGTTTACCTCATTCATCTTAGCCTAATGATTACAGGAGTGGAAGAGCTTTCAGAATCATTAGGATAAGGTCTCTCTCACAAGTTATTGAAATTAGGAATGGGAGAATTGACTGTTTTTATTTGTTCTGCTGGATTTCTGGGTACAATTCATCTCCTCCTTATCTTGTTAAAACAGTTATCAGCTCCTTTGAACATAAGCCCCTCAATCTCAGAGAAAGCATTTCCTCGTAGTATTTTAACACTGTGGTCCTGCTCCCATTGAAGGCACCAGTCATATTCCTCCATTTCCAGTCTTAAAGCTGAGATTTAATGTAATGCCCATGAGACAACGTTTCTTTTCTTTAAGCTGGAAGGGCAGACATTGCATACCTACAGTAAACTATGTCTGTGTTTGCCTAGTGAAGGAAGGCCAATACACAAATACATCCAGGCTTTTGTTGGTGCTTGACATTAAAAATGCTTTTCACACTGCCTAATAGAGAGATTACATGGATGCACAGAAGCATTTCCAAATGTAAACATGCTCTAGGCTATATCAGTCAGCCAGATAGAGTAGCAGTCAGTGAAAAGAGTCCAGAGACCCTGATTGAAATTAAAATCTATCCTTCCCCCATCTGTTTTACATACCAAAGTGTAACTCCCAAGTTCATTCTTCTATGAAGGGCTTGCCTGGCAATTGTTATGTTCTTTTAGATCCAATCTTATTCTTCTGACACTTCGGTATGTGAATAACATGCTGGTGTATAATGATTGTTCTAGTAGTGAATCATCTGATATTTGTGACTTCCAGTACATTGTGGTATGGATCTGTTTACATTACTGCAGCATTGGAGAGCAGTTGGTATAGATAAATTACCAATCCCCACCTCTGTTGTATATCTAAGGGCTCAGGACAAAGCATTTATATAACTTGATCTATCCCCTTGGCCCAGAACCTGAGTTTAACCTCGTATGTACACAGGTTGAATTGGTTTTCACCGTTTCTTTTTAAGCTTTAATAAGTAAAGCTTGGATTATTTGAAGACTTTTGTGAGTGCCTCAGATAGGTGATGTTAGCAAAGCTCCCGTGATCTTCCATGGTGTGGGACCATCCCCTAGAACCGTATATAGAACACCAGCATGTTATTCACATACCTCATTAACTCTTCAGTCTACTAGATCTGTTGGCTCCTTGTCCTCTGTATTAGTCAGGCACAAGACCATGTTTTCAAAGCTTCCTATAAAGAATCTAAACCTTTAAATTGCAACCCCAGAAGTCTTTGAATTCTAGAGCCTATGAAGTAGTAAATCCTCGGTTTTCTACATTTTCCCATGTCTAGCTATTAAATTGTGGTACCCGTTGAAATTTTACTAACAAAAAATGTGCAGCCACTTATAAATGGATAGAAATTAGGGGTACACTATTGGTGCCGTAAATGATTTACAAGTTTGAAAATATTTATCTTTAGTTCAATTACAACCTTGGGAGTCTGATTTCTCTGTGCTCAGAGGGAGCTAATTTAAATAAAAAAAAAAGACTAATACGTGCTGATATGGTAAATATTTAACAAAGAAAAGTCACATTCCCTTCTGCCTTTTCTTCCCCCATGTTGCTTTAAGTAAACAATATTTGCTTTATTAAATTTCAGTTGAGGAATCATAACCACATGCACAAAGAATCAAACAGATTTCAGCTGATCAAGGAAAAGAACTGGAAAAAGTAATTCTCTACCTATAGTTTTCTTTCAGGGTATTTATACCATGTCCGCCCAATGGCTTCTAATCCCCTTATGCTCCAAACACTGCCATGTGAGTAGTATGTTACTCTGCAAATAGGGCCATTGGCTTCAACAGACTACTCAAGTCCCAATAGGGGTAAGGGCATCAAACCCAATCCCAGAGTATTCATAACTCTATGCAACAGCTCCTGTATCAGGAATCACAGCAGAATACAGAAGAGGCAATCTGAAATGGAACAACTAAGAAATAACTATATATACACATTCAACATTGTCTAATAAGAATTCTCCAAGAGTACCACTTATCAAGATCAATCACACTTTCTTCACCTTCTTCTGCCTGGATGGGTGGAGGTTTAGAACTTGGGAAACTTCAACAGCTGAGTCAAGGGAGAGAATTCTTCCAGGAGTGGGTGGGTCAGCTTTTGTGGCCCGCATCATGCGGGAGGTCAGACTAGATGATCAAAATGGTCCCTTCTGACCTTAGAGTCTATGAGTCTATGAAACATTTAGCTTAGTCCTAGTCATTTTCTGTGACCAGCTACAATTTTATGGGACATAAGACAGAGGTTGATGTTCCAGGTCGCAAAATTTGTATCTGTGATTCTGAGCTCCCATAGATACAACCAGAAATACAGGGATCCAATTCTCCTTACTTCTCAAGCTACTTGCCTTAGCATGATACAGAGTATAGGAATAAGTGAAAGGCTTTTGCAAGTTATCAGATGAATAGTTTAAAAGTCCTCTTCTAAAAGGGGCATGGTACTGCCACACCAATTTGAAAGCACGGGGAGAAATCCATTGCTTCTCTGCTGGCACTGTTTGCCATTATGCTTTCTTTTCGTGAATTACTAAAAGAATCACAAAACTAGGTGCACTATAAAAGGAGTTGAGAACAAAATAGATCTCCCATAGTAGTAGTGTCATTTTGCTAATATTAAGCAGCCTTTATAGAAGTAGCTTAAGAGTAGACAGTATTTGGTAGCTGCATTGTTAGTAACATCTTCGGATCTTTTACTCTTAAGAATGTGAAAATCAAAGTCAGAGAGGTAAAGACTTAAACAAAAAATGTTTGGTCTTGCTCATGTCATGAAGTAAGCTACAGTGAGGGAGGGAGGAAGGGAGGAAGATTAGTTTCTATGAGCCTGATTTCTCCATTCAAAAGGTGGGTGTTTCCTGATGCCAGAAGCAATGTATCTCATACGCAAGACTAGATGCAATGCAAGACTGATCACCATCACCAGAACTCAGAGGAGAGGATTCTAGCAGTCCAGTCCAGCCCAACACCGTCTACCACAAACTCCCGACTGCTAACAAACACTTACACAATGGTGACAAACAGACTTTTTCCTGACACATTCATGCCCACAAATACCTAAAAAGTCAGACCTAGCCAAAGCTTTTATTCAGCTGTCAACTAAGACATTCACGCTGAAGCTACTATAATTCAATTCCTGATAGTGAGAGCAGCTAACTGAGGTTAATATTCAAATGCCTTTAGGTCATTGACTTCAGTAGCATACAAGGCTTTAGAACAATTGCGGAGGAAAGGATAATTCAATTCATGGGGGTAAATAATAAAGATAATGCAACATGGGTTTGCCAAAGGTAGATCATGCCAGACTAACCTGATTTCCTGCTTTGAGAAAATAACTTTCACATAAGGGAAGTGCATTGATCTAATTACTTGTCACTGCTTCCCAGCATCCAGTGCCCCATTGTGTAAGTATGGCCTACATTCTTTGTTCCTAGATGTACACATTTACATTTAGCCATATTAAAACACAGACTATTTCCTTCTTGTCCCCAGCTTACCAAGCAATCCAGATTGCTCTGAATTAGTGACCTGTACTCTTCATTATTTACCACTCTCCCAATTTTGGCATCATCTGCAAACTTCAAACAGTGATGATTTTCTTCCAGGTCAGTGATGAAAATATTAAATAGCGTGGTCAAGAACCGATCATTTTGGGGACCCCACTAGAAAAATACCTGTTCAATAATGATTCTTCATTTCAAATTACACTTTGAGACTATCCGTTAGCCAGCTTTTAATCCATTTAATGTGTGCCATGTTCATTTTATATCTTTCTAGTTTTTTTTAATGAAAATGTCATTCAGCACCAAGTCAAATGCCTTAAAGAAATCTAACTATATTATGTTAACACTATTACATTTGTCAACCAAACGTGCAATCTCATAAAAAAAAGATACCAGATTAGTTTGACAGGATCTATTTTCCATAAACCCATGTTGATTGGCATTGATTATATCAGCCTCCACTAATTCTTTATTAACCAAGTCCTGTATCAGCCACTCCATTATCTGTCCCAGGATTAATGACAGGCCTATAATTACTCGGATCATCCCATTTACCCTTTTTAAATACTAGCACATCATTTGCTTTCTTCCAATCTTCTGGAATTTCCCTGGTATTCCAAGACTTATTGAAAACAGTGAAGAAAGCTCCTCACCCAGCTCTTTTAAAACTCTTGGATGCAAGTTAACCAGACCCACTGATTTTAAAATGTCTGATTTCAGTGGTTACTGTTTAACATCCTCCTGAGATACTAGAGGAATGGAAAGAGTGTTAATCATATGATATGAGTATATGTCTTGAACAGTCTGCCTCTTCTGCATTATTACTGATAATTTTATCATTTCCATCTAATAATAGACCAATACCATTGTTAGGATTCTCTTTGTTCCTAATACATTTAAAAGATATCTGACTAGCCCACTGTTTTCCCAAAAAGAAACCCTTAAATGGAGAAAAGATGTTCAAAATATATAACAAGGTCTTCTAGGCCAGTGCTATGCACTAAATGATGTTTTGTTAAGTTGACAATTAGTGTGTCCCTAGGGAAATGGGAAGAGAAGGGAAGCTCTCCAAAATATTTTAAACCACGCAAATGCTCCTGGTGAAGCCTTTTTTAAGGCTATTCTGTCATCCTTCCTCAAAGCAAATGTTATTTTTATAATGATATGATATAAAAATGTTCATCCAATTATTCCTTAAAATGATTTCTAACCAAAGCTGACAGCAGAGAAGAAGGTGGGATGGTGCAAAGTAAAAAGTGTTTCATTTCTATTAATCTGTAGTGCTTGGTAGATACATCACTATTTCCTCCTCTGTCTAGAAACTCCTCTTCTGCTCTGCCTCTGTTGTCGATGAGAAAAGTCCATTGAAAGGTTAACTGTATGCTTAAAATCTACATCTATATGTATATGAACCAGGGTTCTCATTCTCCTCGTGCAGCTCATCTGTCATCCTACATTCCAATATAGCTCTGCAAAGTTTAACACCAAATTACAGAATAATTTAGATCTGTTAAACTATTTCTCCGTGGCCATAAGTGAACAACTTTCAGTGAGTCGCTCCAGGCCTATTCAGTGTTGAGTCAAATCCAGTTCCAGAATGGAGGAACTCCGCAACTAAAGAAAAGACATCTATTGAGTTACATTCTCATCTCACTTACACTAGTGTACATCTACCACCACTCTATTGATTTCAATGGGATAATTCTTGATTTACCCCCATGTAAGTGAGTTCATAATCTGGGCCATTGTTTAAGAAGAAGGCACACAGAGATTTGCAGTTGCAAGCACTACACTGAGGAGGTAGGTTCAGTAATATTACTGGTTCTATCATTTAATAAAATAATACAGAGAGACCTTTGCACTCCAAGGTCCTAACTTATGTTCTGAGACAGAGTGCACCTTACCTTAACAGCCACACAAGGCCATGGATCTATTCTGCAAACTTTACATTTCAGAGTAGTAACTGTAAAAGCTGTATTTGCACCCCGACGTCAACAAATTTCTGATTTTAAATGATTTTTTTTGCGGGGGGGAGGGGAGGATTCAGATTCATGAGGGAGTTGAACTGAGTTCACACTGGCAGAGACGTCTTTTAATTCTTCTCTGTGGTGGATAGGACTGGCCCCATATGCACACAAAAAAGTGGCCAGACAGCTTGGCCCTTAGGACCTGTGGATACATAAGCTCCACTAGAGGCAGGAGACATCTGTGCAAAGGCTCTTGTCTCGTCATTCAACCCTAGCCCCCATACCTTGACAATATGGCTTCTGCATGAGTGGGCTCCCCCTACAGTTGTTACTACCTGTTCCCAGAACACCCTTTGGGAGTTCCTTTTGGGAGTTTGGCAGCAGAGGGGGATACTCTGCAAGTTACTGAAGACTCAACCTGCAGTATCTTGCTCGAATTTGCCCTAACAGAACATGACGAGATCTCAGCCCTAGTCTTTCCACATACCTAGGAGTTTCAGTGGCACTAGCCAGGAGTCCTTGCACACCACACACCATAAGAACTTCAGCTGTGGCTGGGCCACACAGACAGGGAGAAGAAGAGGGAGGCTCCCTTCACCATCTCCCCCACTTGTGCACCCACACAGGCACTATCTACAATCCTATAGAAGGGCTCATGTTACAACCCTTGTGAAAGGGGCTACAGCCCCTTTGGGGCCCAGCAGCAATTTCATTGTCCCGGTTTCCTTCCCCACTAAAAGGAAACATCTGTTTGGGAGCAGGAAACTGGGACTCAAAGTAATTCCTTCAGGGGGTCAAGAGAAGGAGGCTGGACAGCTGCAGCCAATCTTCAGAAGCACATCTAGAGAGCAAATCTCCTTGGAAAGGGGCTGCTCTTCACTCCCAAAAGGAGAACTCAAATGCATGTGCTGTTGCTCACTTATTTTGTATTGTGATCTTTCTAGCGGATCTGAGGGTTTGGTTTGGTTGGGTTGGGTTTTTGTTGTTGTTTGTTATTTTGTGTTTTTAAATAACTTCCCTTGTGCTAGCTCTCTTACAACTAAACAGCAAGGCCTCTTTCCCAAAAGAGGGTGGGGTTTTTCAGGGTGGCAGAGGTGGTTCTGTGCCAGAAGAGCATTTGCTGCAGCTGCTTGTGGGGAAGAGATCTGGCACTGAGCTCTGCAACCATCCCCATCGTCCTCTGAATAAAGAAAAAAAAATTAGAGCATCTTGTCTGGTCCTAACTTCTTGCATTACATGATAAAGTCTGCATGTGGGTCCTCGGACTGAGCCTGGAGTAGCACTCCACAACACACTAGCTCCTAAGGGCGCATTCCATCTGTGCAAGGCTCAGATAATAAGACATAGATATTATCCTTATCCCTTTTATTCACGGGAGAGGGGGAATCATGTTCCCATTTTGTTACCATAGCGGCATTCGGGATTATTTAGATTGAGAGCGTTTGTGAAAATTCAACAAAGGGCAGAGTATCTCTTTGAAATTGGAACAATTTGCCACCGGGGAAAAAAAAATCAGTTGGCAAAGGAAACATCATCAGAATGATAGCCTAACCTGCATTGTGGAATGGAAAATGTCAGTTTCCCTAGATTACAGGGTAGGGTTATAAAGCAAAGAAAATTGCATTCACATACATAATTGCTGAAAGCCATTCTTAGCAAGGATATGAACTGCTGTTAGAGGAGGGGGGTTGCATTTTTGGCTTTTTTCTCCCCTTCCTCCCAGAATTTGATGAACTGCCATGTAATACAAAGAAAAGGTTGTTAATATTAAAAATTAATTAACCCTAGTACACTGCTTAATGAAACCAACCTCTGAGACATCTTATTTGCAAGACAGGATGAATTATAAAGGTCCTCTGAGAGAACAGTGAGTAATGGCGAAGTTCTAAAGCAGGCTGGGGTTACTTTATCGGTCCATGTTCCCAGAATGCTGTTGGAGCAAGCGTTATGATAATAATTGTGTTCATGGTCCAGAAGGGAGTGATGCAAATAATGTGCAAATGGGTCTCAGTTATACACTGTTATTCTGTAGCAATTTGGGGACCACGCCTGAGGCACTGAGCACATTCAACTCCCAGAGAAGTCAACTATTACCCATGTCACCACTAACTTGCATGGGTTACCCCACTGTAGGTCAAAACTCATGAGTGATATCAGTAGATTCTCCTGCAACAGGGATATTGACCTTTACCTGTGACCTCCTATCATGTGACTGTGGCCAAGAAATAATGTGTCCTATGAGTTGCGCTTTTATTTCAAGGTGAGGCACTTGCCTGCAAGGCAGTTTGAAGATGGGGAGCTGAGAATGGGGCAATGTAATTGCTGAGGAGCCGAGTCCACCTACAGTCCTTAGAGAATCCACCAGTTCAGTGGACTGAATCTCCTACAAATCCCTCAAGAGGGTGGTGGGACAAATCCTTCCACCTGCCCCCGTGAAAGATCAAGCAGAACATTTTGCATGCTCCCACCCCTCAAAAAAAAACCCACTGCTTTGGGGAATAAGCCAAGTAAAGGGAGCGTGTAGCTCATAGCTTTCAAATACAGCAGTGTCTCAATCTCTATTACCAGACCATAAATCCACTTACCAACTCCCTGACAGAGGGTTGACACATGGATCAGGCCAAAAATGTAAATGAGCACAAAACCCAAAGGAAACACATCAAATAAGGGGAAACTGAGCGCTTTTCACCAGAAACTTGAAGGTTTGATTGTTTGGGTTCTTCAGCTAGCAGGCCTGTCCCTCCAAACCCTGCAAGCAAAGCTCATTTCAGGCAGAGGTCCATCCTTTTTTCCTGTCCAATCAACCTTGAACTGAGCCAGGCTCTCTCTTTTTATTCCCCATCCAGGCTTGATATAGTGTGCAGTAGTAGTTGGCCCATCAGCTGTCCTTAACCCCTTCTCTGTTGCTGTGGGGCCTCTCTGACCTATCCCAGGGAGAGACTGGGAATACTCTCCAGCGTTCCTGAACACCAGATGGCATGGACCTTGCGTGAAGTCACGGCACAGGAAATACTGCAGAGAGTGGAGAGACTGGGCCTGCAGGCAGCAAGATGGAGTTGAGTCCCAAATAGGATGCACAGGGAAAAGGCACACCTGGATATTGCTCCATGGGGGGTGAGGAGGAGGCAGTGTATGTCCAGTAACAGGGTAGCAAACTAAGATGTGGCTATGTTTGCAGCTTGTGTGGATGTACTCATGCTAACTGTACTCCAGCTAGCTTGCTAAAAATAGACGTGAGGACACCACAGCGCAGGCTGCACATGCCCCCCTGATCCCCCGCTTGTTCAGCCCATTCTGAAGCCGGTGCAGCAGCATCCTCACTTCTATTTTTAATATGCTAGCTGGCCGGAATGTTTACACGAGCTGCAAATCACACCAGTGGCTGCACTGTAGATGCACCCTAAGACTCTGTATAGGCTTGTCTAGGTTCTAAAACCCTGCATTAAAATTCAAGGTAAGTGCTATCTGCTGCAGACAGGTGGGTCCAGTTAGCTCCATCCAGGTTATAAAGGGTATCAATGTCCTTCTGGGCTGGAGGGGACAAATCAGAGGAGGAAGCCACAAAGACAGCCATGCTCAGGCTGAGGTTCTGTTGTGTTATTGCTTTAAGTTGCCAGCCAAGCCAGCCCCCAGGAAGGAGGTGAGTCTGGACACAAACTCACCATCTGTGTGCTCTCCTGAGCCAGGGACAGGGACTCAGACCAATCCCTGATTTTATTGTGAGTCTGTCTGTGCATGGACTAAGTTAAAACATTATAGGGTGTTTGGGTACTTGGGGCCAGGATCTCTCTCCTGACACAGAAAGGTGGGAAAGTAGCTACCCCCCAGGGTAGCAATTCCTCCTTCAGTGTCCCAGGGATCCCAGAGTGGATGGAGAATGAGACGGTGGTACAGGCCAGGGATCTGGGACATACATCACCCCATCCTGCACCTGACAGCTGTAACTTTCCCACAGAGCCCCCTACATGCTGAGGATCCTAAAAGGCATGTCTGGACGGAGACACCAGCTGGGGGAGCTTAGCAGAGCAGCTCCCTTGGAGTTACACTGCCAGGGACCTGGACCAGTGCAGAGGAATATTGCCTCCGTGCAGGTAACTCTCTGCCTCCAGCAGATCTCTGAAATCCACAAGTTTCTGGGCCAGACTCCAGATTCTCCTGTGGGGAGCAGACCCCACTTCCCGGACAGAATTCAGAGAAAACTGCCTGAGGGGAACCTCCGAAAGTTCCCTGGGTCCTATGTGGATATTTCAGTTTACACATATAATCTGTCATGAAGGGGATCTCAGGTTTTGGCTTTGTATGCACTCTTGCACGGAGGTGTTCAGAATAGTATGTGTGAGTAACTTGTGCTTGCATTTAGTGCAGGCCTGGTGGTTGTGGGTGCAAGTTACCAGGCATGTTTCTGGCAAGTGTGGGCCTTTGTAAATAGTAATAGTAGGACAGCTTCTCCTTCAACGTGCCTTCACATGCCCAGGATCTTTAAAACATTCACTCGACTTCCATGTGAGGAGAACCATGTCTCTTTTTTTGGTCCTCATTCAAGGGGAAAAAATCCATCTTTTTATAGTCTCTCTCTGTAATTGCTTATAATTTATCATGTAACTTCTGTGCGGCCGCAGCCGCTATTAACTTCCTGCACCTTTATGAAGCAAAAATATAAAATTCTCAAGAGGCTTTTCTAGTAAGATAACGTGTACGAAGAAAAACAAACAAACAAGGCTGTTACTAATGAGATTAATCTTCCTTTTGGATTCTAACAGCAGCAACATTTGCTGGGACAGCTAGTCTTGGTCTACGGTATTCTTCCTAAATGAAAATTAGTGCCAGAGCTTGCCTGACTCCCCTCCCATTGCTACATTCACTTGTTGTTTCCAATCCAATTATAAATCCTTAGGGCAAGGAGCCCTGTCTGCCTGCGTTTAGTATAGCACATGGTGCAATGGCGTGTGACTGGAGACTTCAGGGCCTACTAAAAACACAAGTAATTGATAACAATCATCCTTTCAATAGGTTATAAAAGAGGAGACAATATAATTTAGTGTGATATTTGAATATGGATCAGAGCAAGAGGAAAAAAAATGTGTAAAACTCTACCCAAACACCACCCACAATTACAAGCGCTGCCCATAATTGTATGTCCCACCCACAGCCTTTGAGGAGCCAGACTTTTCTGCTAACATGCTGTTTACAGAATTAAATCAGGGGCGGGCAAACTTTTTGGCCTGAGGGCAACATTGGTTTCTGAAATTGTATAGAGGGCCAGTTAGGGGAGGCTGTGCCTCCCCAAACAGTCAGGTGCGGCCTGGTCCCCGCCCCCTATTTGACCTGCCCCGCTTCTCGCCCCCTGATGGCCCCCTGGGACTCCTGCCACATCCACCCCCCCACCCCGCTCCCTGTCCCCTAACCGCCCCCAGATCCCCCGCCCCTGACTGCCCCTCCACCACCCCATCCAACCCCCGCTCTCCTTCCTGACTGCCTCCCTGGGACCCCTGCCCTCATTCAGCCCCCCATATTCCCCGCCCTCTGACCACCCCGCCCCCTATTCACACCCCGCCCCCTGACCACCACCCTGAACTCCCCTGCCCTCTATCCAACCCCTGCTCCCTGCCCCCTTACCACACTGCCTGGAGCACTGGTGGCTGGCAACGCTACAGTCGCACCGCCCAGAGCACCAGGACAGTCAGTTGTGCCGCCCAGCTGGAGCCAGCCACAGCACCGCGCAGCACAGAGCACCGGGTCAGGCCACGGCTCTGCAGCTGTTCTGGCGTCCAGAGCATTGCGCCGGCGGTGCAGTGAGCTGAGGCTGCAGGGGAGAGGGAACAGCAGGGGAGGGGCTCGGGGCTAAACTCCCTGGCCAGGAGCTCAGGGGCTGGGCAGGAGGGTCCCACAGGCTGGATGTGGCCCACGGGCCATAGTTTGCCCACCTCTGGATTAAATAGTTAATACGCTAACATGGAAGTTGTCATTTAACTGCAGTATTAACTCCCCGTTAAGATGAATGGAGGCAAATAACACTTCTAAGGCCTGGTCTATACCTGGGGGGGATCGATCTAAGTTACTCAACTTCAGCTATGTGAATAACGTAGCTGAAGTCGACGTACTTATATCGACTTACCGTGGTGTCTTTACTGCGGTGAGTCGACTGCTGCCACTCCCCCGTCAACTCTGCCTGCGCCTCTCGCGGAGGTGGAGTGCAGGAGTCAACGGAAGAGTGCGCAGGGGTCGATTTATCACATCTAGACTAGACTAAATTGACCCCCGCTGGATCAATTGCTGCCCATCAATCTGGCGGGTAATGTAGACATACCCTAAGACTTATTGGCCCCAGTCCAGATGAGCTCTGCTTGATGCATGACCACCTTTTCTTTACACCAGTGTTTCCCAAACTGGGGATGCCGCTTGTGTAGGGAAAGCCCCTGGCGGGCCGGGCCGGTTTATTTACCTGCTGCATCCACAGGTTCGGCCGATTGCGGCTCCCACTGGCAGCGGTTCGCCGCTCCAGGCCAATGGGGGCTGCGGGAAGCGGCACGGGCCGAGGGATGTGCTGGCCTGCAAAGGGGCAGCATAGAACCAGCTCTCCACCATGAAGGGATTTCCCTTTGCCAAGGGATTCCTCAGTCAGTAGGTGAAGCCCACATTAGGCCCCCTTTGCAGCTCAGAATGGTGCAAGTGGCCATAGCATTAGTCCCTGGCTTTTCTTTCTTTCTTCAGCCATAGTCAGCTCGCACCGCGTCAGGTCCCATTCAAACTTTCCCTGTCCATAAAGGGCATTGTGAGTGTGGGGAGGGTGGATTGTGAAAGCCTACATCTGCAGACACTGATCGTGCCACCAAGGTGATGTGATGGCACATCTTGCAGAACAGCATGGGGCCACCATTGGATAGAAGCGCAAAACTCAGGCGCTCTGCTTGGGCTACGGTGTACACAGCAAACAATACTGACAGCCGATAAACAAAGACGTTAATCTCTTTTTGCCCAAGGATATGATAATAACTCCTTCAATTATTAAGCCCAAATACAAATGTTTCATCTCGCTCCTTTTAAAAAAATAATGGCAGAGCCTTATCAGATTGTACTGCCCTACCTCACAGCGTGGTTGCAGCTGTCTAATTGTATGCACTACCAGGGCCGGCTGCAGCTTTTTTGCAGCCTGAAGCGGCGAAACGGGGAAAAAAAAAAAGATAAAGCCGATCGGCGGCACTTCGGCAGCAGCTCAATCGCGCCCCTTCATTCTTCGGTGGCAATTCGGCAACGGGTCCTTCGCTCCCTCTCTTCCTCTTTGGCGGCAGCTCAAAGAGGAAGAGAGGGACTGAGGGACCCGCCGCCGAATTGCCACCGAAGACCCAGACGTGCCGCCCCTTTCCATTGGCCGCCCCAAGCCCCTGCTTCCTTCGCTGATGCCTGGAGCCGACCCTGTGCACTGCAGCAGAAGGTCATTTGCTTCTAAATTCAGTACTCTGAACTCCCTCTGGTCAAAGCGAATCTGCGAGTTCCCAATAATGCGGACACCTCACCAGGTACAGGGGACAACATTAGATGATTGGCGTGGCAATGCCTTGCTTTTTAAAGCAACACAAAGCAATGGGAAAATCACCAGCAAAGATCAAAGGGCCTTGTGAGAAAGGCACTGCCAGTTCTGCAACACCGTAGAGGCGACTTAGCTATGAGTATGGTACAGTAGGTGTGAGATGAAATGAGGTTAGCCTAGAAAATCAATAGGCATGGTCAAATTACAAGTCTCCTCATGAACACTGCGTGGTGTTGTCTGAAAACTGATATGATTTGTTGCTTTGTTCTACATGTGTATTTGTAGGAATCAATAGTTGTAACGTAACCAGAGCACTCCCTACCAGTCCCTAATAATTTTTTTTCCTCATAAGAGACAAAGTGCAAAAGAGTTTCCTTTATTTCCCCTTTGCCCTGCACCCCCTTCCAGTGGCTAGACCCTAATTCCAGTTGCTTACTACAAATTGCCTGGGATTCCCCCTGCCTCGTTCACTACACACAAGGTCAGGGAAGTCCCAGACAAAAAGTAGTGTGATCCTATCACTGTACCTAGCACCTCTGAGCTGGCTGCACAAGCAACCCAAAGCACACACAGCAAATAAACAAACCCACCAACAGCTCTGTCCAAGTTGCCCCCCTGAATTTCCAGGAGAAATGGAGAGAGGTTCCCTCTGACAGCCCTCTTTCCTTAGAGAGTACGCTCGCTTTAGAAGCCCATCTATTAGCAATGCAGCAAAGCTCCTTCTGTTATGGTGAGTCAGGCTCCCAATGCTCTCTCTCTCTACTTCCCTGAGCTATGCAGGGAAGTCTCCTTAGTCCCATCTCCCCCTGGGGCCCTCCTGTCCCAATATCTAGGCCCACCTCCCCTCCCTTTAATACAGAAACTTGGACATGAGTGCCAGGAAGCCCCATGTTGTGTCCCCAAATAGAATTTGGGTCCTGGCATTATTGGTTATTCAGCTCCTATCACTTGTCTTATGCTCAAGAAGTCTTTTAATAACATGTTTCAGAGTAGCACCCGTGTTAGTCTGTATCTGCAAAAAGAACAGGAGTACTTGTGGCACCTTAGAGACTAACAAATTTATTAGAGCATAAACTTTCGTGCATCCGAAGAAGTGGGCTGTAGTCCACGAAAGCTTATGCTCTAATAAATTTGTTAGTCTCTAAGGTGCCACAAGTACTCTTGTTCTTTTTTAATAACATGTGAGCCTCCTTTCAGCACAGTTTATTGGACTGCAATCTAGTTTTTCTTCTGCATATAAGTCATGCCTATTCCTTAATCCTGTTGTTCCTACTATTCATTTTTTTCAAGCCAAATCTCTGATTTTAAAAGTCATCCTGTCACCTGCAATTGTAAGTTAGCCAGCTTGGTAGCAGATGAGTCCACTACTTCTGGGTTTTATTTCTGCAGGAGGTAACAGCTTGGTTTTTGTTCTGCTTCTGCCCACATTGGTGGCCGCAGTCCACGATCTGAATCACTCTCGTCATGAGATCTAAGTAAATTCTCCTCCAAGCTCTCAACTAGTTCAACAGTTTGGGGAGATCAAGCTCAGTTGAATACAGCTGCTTTGATGCCAATTTGGACATCAGCATTTCTTCCGAAAGTACTTGATTTATAGTCACTTTTGCATGGTACCTAGTACATAGAGTCAAGACTTTGCCAGCAATGAATCTTCTGAATCTGCATCTTTCTCGGGTGGTCAGCCTGATTCTCCTTTCATTTATAACAATGCTACTCGGATGTAATTTCTGATTTACACCAATGTGAGAGGAAAACCAGGCCAATTGTTCATCTTGCCTATATGAACTCTGACACATAATCCAGTGACTGAGATAAGGAGCCAACAAGCCTAGCAGCATAAAGAAGAGACCTAGTTCACTGTTGTAATATCAGCAGATGACTTTGAACAAGAGCTGTTCGAGGATATCCACTTTTCCTCAAACCTACTCAGAGGGCAGAGCCTTGAGTTCATGGTCTGATATATTTACAAACCTCGTCAAAGTACAATGTGCGTGGGCCAAGGTCACGCAGCTGGAAAGCAGGAATCATACTCCTTTCCCCCCAACTTACCTTTGTTTGTTTTTACCTGACAAGTCATGGAAGCCTCCACTTCTTACCTTAGATGTCTTCAGGGAGACCTGGGCTTCCTGGTAGGGAAGCAATCATATGGTAGAGGGTATTCCTGTTGGAGGTCCAAATTTAACCAGCTATGTTCGGTTGTCTGTCCCTAGAAATAGTCTCCAGAGCACAGGAATCAAGGTAAGCTCTTCAGGGAAGACGCTGTCTCTATGTATTTATACAGCATGAGGCACCAGGGGGCTCTGAGGTCATTTAGGGTCTGTCATGGCTCCAGGGCTTGCTGCACCTCATCCCCTCTTCTGGTCTGTAAGAGTACACCCCCAGAGGTGTCAGGTCCTCACCTCTCCAGGGCGGAATCCCATGATTCTCACACTCCTAGACTGAGCCCTGACCTACAGAACTCTGTGTACCAATCGTGCTACAAAGCTGGCCCAACTGAGTTCAGCACTTGTAAGTCTTCCCTTCGGGAACTGTGACCAGTGACCAGTGATTAATACAGGTGACCAGGCAGCTTTCTTACAACATAGGATTAAACAATACTAACAGCCAAGACAAAGCATAATACAAGAGAACAGGATTTTAAAGCCATAAAAGGGTTGCACACATGTCTATTTTACTCTAAGCCCTACCATCCTGTGGAAGTGTGCCAGATAGGTTCTGCTTGCTCACACCCAGCAGTGTCTATCTCTGTGTCAGTCTGTTTCCCAGAAACTACTCCTAGCAGTTGCCTCCCACTCTCTCTAGACAGGGGCTTTTTAGCTGTTAAGCATCCTTTTGATCTTTTTATTCCCAGCCCTGGCAAAACAAGTCCTGAATTTAGGCTGAAGTCTGCAAGTAGCATCTTAACTCAAGATAGTTAAGTCCCAAGCAGACTGCGAAGAGCTATATAAGGATCTCTCAAAACTAGGTGACTGAGCAACAAAATGGTAGATGAAATTCAATGTTGATAAGTGCCAAGTAATGCACACTGGAAAATATAATCCCAACTATACATATAAAATGATGGAGTCTGAATTAGCTGTTACCACTCAAGAAAGAGATCTTGGAGTCATTGTGGATAGTTCTCTGAAAACATCCACTCAATGTGCAGCGGCAGTCAAAAAAGCGAACAGAATGTTGGGAATCATTAAGAAAGGGATAGAAAATATCATATTGCCTCTACATAAATACATGGTACGCCCCCATTTTGAATACTGCGTGCAGATGTGGTCACCCCATCTCAAAAAAGATATATTGGAATTGGAAAAGGTTCAGAAAAGGGCAACAAAAATTATTTAGGAGTATGGAACGGCTTCCGTATGAGGAGAGATTAATAAGACTGGGACTTTTCAGCTTGGAAAAGAGACAACTAGGGGGGGAATATGATTGAAATCTATAAAATCATGACTGATGTGGAGAAAATAAATAAGGAAGTGTTATTTACTCCTTCTCATAACACAGGAACTAGGGGGCACCAAATGAAATTAATAGGCAGCAGGTTTAAAACAAACAAAAGGAAGTATTTCTTCACACAATGCACAGACAACCTGTGAAACTCCTTACCAGAGGATGTGGTGAAAGCCACGCCTATAACAGGGTTCAAAAAAGCACTAGCTAAATTCATTGAGGATAGGACCATCAATGGCTATTAGCCAGGATGGGCAGGGATGGTGTCCCTAGCCTCTATTTGCCAGAAGCTGGGAATGAGCAACCAGGAATAGATCACTTGATGATTACCTGTTCTGTTCATTCCCTCTGGGGCACCTGACACTGGCCACTGTCAGAAGACAGAATACTGGGGTAGATGGACCTTTGGTCTGACCCAATATGGCTGTTCTTATGTTCCCAACTAATAGGTCAGGCATTGCATCTTACTGACTCCCCTGTGTTTACTAGAAGGTTACTTATCTGGAGCCATTGTGTTACCTTCCTGCTGATTTCCTAACAGCCCTGTTATTGAACTAAACAAGCTCGCATACAGCACACATTCCAATAACCCCATGTATAGTACAGTAACTCTCTCAATAACTAGGTCATATACAGTATTCATAAATTATTCAGGATCAGTCCCACATCCTTCACTGGGTCTCTAGGCATTACTGCAGTATAAATACCATTGTAGTTCATCAGAATGCATACAATAAGCCCAAGTAATTGCTTATTGTCCTTCGACAAGGGGAATGTGAAGGTACATGCCTTCTTCGGACTGGGACACTAGATTCTGCACTCAGTTGGGGACCATTAGTGCCCCAATTAAGCATGGTAATGTTCTTCCACTGTTGTAGAAAAAGGAAGCTAGCTCCTCTCTAAGCTACTGTGGTAATTACAGGAGGTACAGTGAAACCTGAGAACATGACAATCTATTAATCACACTGTTTGCCATTTCCAGTTCAAAAAGCAATCTCTTAATAGCAACGGATCAAAATGAGTTCATCTGCATCCAAAGCATTTTTTTTTTTTTACATTTATAAATCCGTGTATACTTAGCACTATCCCATCGCTCAGATACTATACAGGGTGATAGTGAGGGGTGCATACAAACCTTATATAAAACACACTGTTGTCACCCTTCTTCTTCCCATGACTTCTCCTCAGTTTCTGTTGTCTTCACTCATGTTCTGAGTAAATTTAGGGCCAAATCCTGGAGTCCTCACGTGGTTTTTATATGGCCCATACTCAGGCAAAAATCTCATGATGGTCACTGGGAGTTTGCCTGAGCGAGGACTGAGTAACTTCTATGTAAGAATCCCAAATTTTGCCTCTTAGAGAGTAAGCCCTTTGAGCCAGGAGCCGGGTCTTTTATTTATTATTATTTGCACTGTGGTAGCACCTGGGTGCCTCAGTCATGGACCAGGGCCCCACTGTGGTAGGTGCTCTACAAAGAGAACAAAGAGACATCCCTGCCTTGAATTGCTTACAATCTAAGTAAAGCTCCACACATGCCTTTGGATTTATATAAACTATAATAATAGCACAATAGACAGGCACGCTCTCCGTCTTTCCATTTCTAGCATGCAGTCAGAGCAGATTTGAGAGCATTTCTGACTTGCTGCAAGTGACCAAAAATCACCAGCGCCACCTGCCCCTTCTAATCATTCAGAAAACTTTATGTGGAGCAAATAGTTACTAAGTTATAGGAAACAGTCCATAAAGAAAACCCGAGACGGCATCTTTTTGTTTGTTAATGGGTAAGATCTAACGCCATTTGATTGATTTGGCTCCGGGCCTCTTTCTGCCTAATTTTCTTCTGTGGAAACTTCTTTTGAAATGACCATGCTTAGAGCCCATGTCTAGTTTGGCTCAGTGCCGACAATGTTTCCAGGTTACACGTACCATTCAGTCTAGTCTTAAATGTGAGATTATTGGGAGGGGTGCAGGTTCTGTTTGACATCCCACCCCTCCACTTGGTCTCATGAAGGGATGGCCATGAACCTACAGGTCTACAAAAAACACCTCACCCCACTCCCTCTGCAATAACTGCTTCCCACCACGCCCAAAGGATCCCTACTGTGATGCCGTTGTTCAAGTGGGACCTGGTCATTCCTCCTTCAGTCATGTTGCCTCCTAGGCCAAAGTCCAAGGGATGCTAGCTGGCCACTTTTGTCCTCCTTCTGTCTTTTGGGGGAGATGAGTAACAGAATGGTCCTGAAAATTTGCAGACCACATCAAGTTGCATTCTCAGTCAGCCAGTAACAGATGAACCTAAAAATCCTTTCTGGACTTTTTCAAAGCATGTGAGTTTGGATGTTGGCCAGTTTTCAAAAGCAAGTCCCCTAAAAATGTTCACTCACCAACGGACAAGTGAAAAACAATGCAACAGTTTGGTTCTGTTTGGCAGGCTGCTTGGGTTTCTTTTCGTGAAGAGAATATGTTAGACAGAACATGTATGCTGTCAATAAACTCCCACTCTGAGTTAGTTGCTACAAAGTGCCCCGGAGCTACTTTGCAACCACAGACTGTAATAAGACAATTAGTGTGAGTTTTCAGGTTGGGAACATGAACTGAAAAACTGACTGGCAGAATAAGTTCAAAGAGAACTGCCACATAAAACCGTATTTCAACCATGATTAGACGAAGGTATTGCTGAGAGGTTACCATGGTTTGGCTTTCGAGTTTGAGTCAAACCCCAAAGCACAAAAATATCAGCAATTCTCAAAATGTGAAAAGCTGGGTGAGTGGCTGCAGAGAAGATGAAAGAGTCCAGCAAACCTGAGAATAGAAGAGTATAAGGGTTTCTCTTCCTCCTTGCTGGATCATTTCCACATACAGTGGGATTCAGATACAGCTAAGCCATGTATTGAACAATTAATGCTAGATCCTAAATCAAGGAGTTTTCAACATTTTTGTTCATTTGCAGACCCCTAAAAATTTCAAATGGGGGTGTGGACCCTTTGGAAATCCAAGACAGTCTGCAGACTCCACAGGTTGAAAACCATTGTTCTATGGTAACAACAACCTTTCGCAGACCCTTTAGACGTAGTCTGTGGACGAGGTTGAAAACCACTGTCCTAAATATTGTATAGAAGTTCTTGCTTTTGCTGAGTCCTAGGTGAACTTGAAGCAGCAAGAGGAAAAAAATTAGCAGGCTACCTTCAAATAATTTTCTAAAGTCAATATTTCTTCTAGGGGGAGATACTCACTGTGACATTGAGGCTCCTTTGCAAAGGGTCCCCTGTTCTTCACAAACAATTCACCTCAGACCTGACAAACTCATTACACCAAAGGATATTTATCCATTAAGAGTAACATGTTAGGTATCTACAGAAAGTTCGTAACAGACTGAACTGTAGCAGGGAAACCTACTTTTCTAAAGAGGAAAGGTAATTATTACATTTAGATCCAAGTTGGTGTTTTATGATTTTGTTTTGTGTTGTAACCATTTGTTTCCATCAATCTCTCTTTTGTTTCTAGTTAATTCTCCATTCTTTCTTGAATAAACCTACTTTTGTTTTATTAAAAGTGCTCACACTGTTGTGATTTTACAAGAGCAGTGATTTAAGATAAAACTAGTAAACTGGAGTACACTGCTGCTTTGGGGGCAGAGGACCTGGGATTTCTGTGAGTAGCCAGTGTCAGGGACTGGATATCACAAGGCGAAGGCAGGGCTGGCAGGGCCCAAAGAGAAAGCTTGCGACGCTAACAGGCTGCTGGTGTTAGGGAGCTAACACTCAGTGACCACGGGCAAGGCTAACACTTGCCTCAGGCAGGTGACTCATAGTCCTGGATACCCCAAGGACCATCACAGACACGCCCCATCTCATTGTCTTTTGAAAATGGTTTTAATCAGGGGAGACCCAAATATTTTCCTAAGACAAACATGATGGTCAAGTCTGGCAAATCTTGCTCTAGTCAAACTGGAAAAGCCACTGCAACTTCCTCATGTGTGCAATTGCTGCTTCCTCTCAAGCAACCAGTGGTGGATACTTATGTCATGTCCTTTAAAATTGTGGTTCCCTTAACAATGATAAATCGGTACGGGAGACAGAAAGGCTTGGCAGCCTGGCAGGCACTTAATGTGCAAAGATGAATAAAAGATAAATCACTTCTTGTGGGGATAAAAGAATCTAGCTGTCAGTCAATATAAACAGGATTGGGGGAGGATAGAGACCTACAGTGCTAGCTCTTACCAGTGAGACTATCTAAGGAAATTAATGAGGAATTAACAAGTGTCTGAAATGAAGCAGCATCTAAGGCTATGGTCCTTGGGGATACAAAAACTAGGCTGGAAGTGGGTTTTTTTATTCTAGGCACTTGTTTTCTTTGGATTTCCCTAATAATCTTAATTTTAGGATCACCCACTTATTCTCCAGAGAGCTGGTACCTAAAGGGACATTCTTGTGCTTCCCAAACAAAATCCTATCAGTGCTGACCAAGGTGCTGCACAAGTTTTCTGGGTCATTCTTGGTTCCCATCCTCCACTTCCACTGTCTTGTCAAGATAACAACATCAAACAAACAAACAAAAATAGAACATTGCAATGTGGTTCTCATTACTGTCTGGACAAAGCACTACTAGGAAATTAATCCAAGACACCACTCATCAAGAAGAGATCTCCATGCTGACCATCTGAAGTTCCAGTCAGAAGCTGCTTACTGCTAGTTTCCAGATTACCATCATCTGTTCCCCAAACAGCTTACAATCTAAGTGTAAGGCAAGGCACAACAGATGGATACAGATGTGGAAGAACATGGAAACAATGAGGCAATATGGTGAGAAAAATATATATAAAATACATATATACTAATAATCTATTATAGTTTATAGCGCTTTTTAAGTGCTGTGATATTAGTGTGATGAGCACAGTGTAAATGCCTTAGTAGGTCACAAAGTGCTTTACAAAGAGTATGTATTATCACCACTTTGCTGAGAGGCACAGAGGTTAAGTAACTTGCTTAAGGTTTAACAGTGAGTCACTGGCAGAGCCAGAAAAAAATCCCAGATCACCAGTCATGTGCATTAACCACTAAAACACACTGTCTCCATATACATGAGACAGACCTTATACTGTGCAGGTCGGACTAAATGGGCTGTTTCACCCACAAGCGCTGTCATAAGAAAATCTAGATTTTATAGGAAAACATGAAACCTAGAAGCTTTTAGTGTATACTGGTGAGAAACAAAATCCAAACTGTTGTGGAACTGATAGAAATATATTTGTTAAAGATTTGGGCTGAAATACATGAAGAACTGTGGTTCCTCACCACCCAGTAGCTATCTCTGGACTTCACACATCGCTTAATCCAGAGTCAACATTATTAAACTGGATTTTTTTCCTGCAGCAAAATGTGCTTGTTTTCTTGGCTGCCCTATTATAGTGACAGACTCAACCTTGGCTGATCTGACTCTTGTTACTTCATGTTTATCTTAGCAAAGATTCTAGGGGATCTTGACAGGCTACTTCATGCCACTCAAGAAGGAAGCACTAAGTTGGCTGCTCAGTGAGGCCTTATCACTCAAAAAGTGTCATCTGCCCTTTGAAACAGATTATCACATGGCAGGGACATCCTGCCGGGGGTAGACTTGCTAGGTTTTCCAAGAAGAACTAAGCTGTCTTTTAAAAATAACTATAAACTTTAATATCTCATAAAAAAATTCAAGAATTGAGTCAAGTAAACTGAACCAGAATCACAAGAGGTTCTATAAGCAAAGATCAAATAACAGTTACTCAGATGCTCTCTGGAAAGCGTTTCAATTTTCAAACCACCACATAAAAGCTGATTTGTCTAGTGACTACACAACAAGCAGCCCTCGTGTGAATGACCTACAGTAAGAAAAGAAGACTTGAATGGAGAAAGAAGAGTTGGCATTTATCATCCTGGTCCTGTGCTTACAAAATATAAACAGAGATAGCTATTTTCATCAAGGTGTTCAATTGAAAGGGGAGTATTTGAACCCTAGAACTGAACATCTTACAATCGAAAACAGAAAGATCTTTTTTTCACTGGGGCAGGTACAGAGATTAGAGCTATTTTCCAGTCATTTGCAAAATTTCTAAGAGCTGATATTTTATTTGGTGAATGTCACATCTTTCTCTTGGTGAATTGTCCAGTAACCAACTGCAGTTTTCTCAGATTTGTAACTCACAACCATTTGCTGAATGACTTCTGTGAATAGTGCTTGGTCTATAGCTTGTTCAAACTGTTGATTGTGAAGGAACAATACACAAACTCCAGGCTGTTTTGATTGGGCACAAAAGCCAGATGTAGCATTTCTGTTTCCTGACTGGAAGGGAGTAACTTTACAGTTCAGGTTTCCAGGGGAAAGTAAGCATGATTATGCAACTATTTACATGAACATTCCCTCTAAATATACTGTTTTAGCAAACAGTAATCTCCTTCATAGATTCTTAGATTCCTATGCCAGCAGAGACCATTGTGATCATTTAGACTGACATCCTGGATAACATAGGCTAATCCAGACCAAATAATTTTGACACCAACTACAGAAGCAGGGGGAATCCAGATATAATTATGTTAAAATATATTTTGCTTTTGTGCAAAGAACACCTACGGTAAAGTTCAGCCCCAAGTGTATAAAACGACCATATTGATTTGTAATGGAATCAGCAACGGAGTCTTGAGTTGTATGTCATATATACTATCAGTGGTTCATAGGATTGGTAGGATGGAGACTATTTCACCTCCAGATTGTCAATTCATATCAGACATTTGTTAGGATAGCTATTTGGTGATGGTGATGTTCTGTGGAATGAGTTGATAGTCTAAGTCCAGGTTCTAGTGCAGTGGTAGGCAACCTGTGGCCCGCAGGCCACACGCAGCCTGGCAGGGTAATCCACTGGTGGGCCATGAGACAGTTTGTTTACATTGACCGTCCGCAGCACGGCCGCCCGCAGCTCTCAGTGGTCGCAGTTTGCCGTTTCTGACCAATGGGAGCTGCGGGAAGCGGCGCAGACAGCAGGAACATGCTGGCTGCTGCTTCCCACAGCTCCCATTGGTTGGGAATGGTGAACCACAGCCACTGGGAGCTGTGGGCAGCCATGCCCACGGATGGTCAATGTAAACAAACTGTCTCATGACCTGCCAGTGGATTACCCTGATGGGCCACATGTGGCCCATGGGCCGCAGGTTGCCCACCACTGTGCTAGTGGCTATGTCCATACTATATGACTGCCCCACTTGTTAGCAGTCTCAGCAGAGAGGCCAAGAATTGAAAGAGGATCCCACCTTAGGGACATTTTACTGCAGGAAAGTTTGCCTGTAAGTGAACTAGACTCTGCCATCTCATCAGCTGTAAGAGCACTTAGTGAAATAAAGATGAAAGTAACAGCGGGGAGCAAAAAAATGCAAGAGCCGACCCTTCATTTTAAATGTAAAGGACTAATTTTCAAACTATTTGAAAGCTACAGATAAGACTCTTCATTTCTTTCAATCTAGTTGTTTGCCTGAAAAGCCTTGTAACGTTCCAAGAGATGGAGCAATCAGGGCAGCGTGCAGGAAAACTCACTAAGGCCTGTTCTAAGAGGACCTGCGTGTAATTTTATATGTGCACACCAAAACTGTTCCTTTTCTCTGCACCGCACTGTAGACATTTTCAATCCAAAAATCACTCCAAATTAATTCTCTGGGCTCTACTGACCTGATTCTCCACTGCCTGATTCTCTCACTGCTGGCAGCATTTTCTATCTACTTTGCACAGGCAAAAATAACTGCCCAGGTGCCAGGGGTGAAAAAGCCGGCACCATGGGCCTCATTCATTGTTGCCTTGCAGCCCCTTTACACCAGCGAGGAAGTTACAAAAGGGGTATGTCTCTGCAGCAGCTCCAGGCCCCGAGATTCCAAGGAGGAGTGGGACCAGAGGAAGTGTGGCCAAGACTTTCATACACCCAGTTGATTCTGCATCCCTGCAAAGCCCCATAGGACCTGTACAGGTAGGGCACATCTTGGAGCAGCTGAGTCCTAGTCTGCTGCAGATGCCGCACCTGCTCCTGCCTGCACCGACTAGGAGTGGTAAACTGCCTTTCCTCCATCCCTGCACCAGCACCTGTGCCAACCCCATGTTTGCAGAATTCCCAGCTTGTGTCCTTCCTTCCGCTTGCCTCCACGCAACAGCCACCCTCCACGTGACCTGCAGCACAGAACAGCTGCAAAGTTTACCGATACCCTGGAAGGGCAACTTGGAAAGTTCCAAGTGAGAACTGAGCCAAGGAACTAGCTTATATGTATGAACCATGATATTGGCGCAGGGAGCAATGCCAGCTAACTAATTAGGGAGGGAAAGCACTGCTCATCTGTTTATTGGCTATAGAAATGAATTTGATACATCACTCCATTTCTGGCTAGCTCATCCATATTCATATCACAGAGCGAAAGCCTAAAGTAGGACCTCCAAATGTCATTTGATTTGGGGAACCACCAGCAGTAGCAACAGCTGTGCCCACTGTCAGAAGAAGGCAGTGGGCCACATTCTATTGTCGGTTACACTGGTGTCAATCCACTTCATTTGCCGCTCTGGATTGACGTGAGATGAGAATCCAGCTCACTGGGAGTTCAGAAGCAGAGAAAATGAAATTGCTTTGGCCCAGCCTTAGTCCATACCAGGGGTGGCAGAGGTGCAACCTCCATGGGACCTTGGGAGGTCTGGCACAGAGCTTGATATGGCAGCAGAAATGGTCACAGACATGGCCCATCTCCTACCAGCTGATCCCCAGAACTAGCAGCAGCCAAGGTCTCAGGCACTTGCTTCCATTGTTGTTACTGGTGATAAGGGCTGGAGTCTGAATTGTGCAGCTTGGCCTCATGTGGTAGTTCCAGATGGCTCTCAGGTCCCCTTTTAGCCTCCTTTTTCCACAGAATGGACGGGTGCTGTTGTCCTAACCCCTTCCCCGCCTCAAAGGCCCCTATTATCCAAATCTTCTAACACTTCGGTTGCTTTCCTCTAAACTCCCCCAAGTTGATTGAAGTATTTAATTGTTTATTTGTACAAATTAAGTGCATTGTGGCAGGCACAACCCTCTCTAACCTCTGTGCCCATGCCAGGCAAACAAGCCTGTGTAAATAAGAGTCTTATTCAAAAGTGGTGGAGAAACATAGGGGAGGGCAAGCAATACAGGGGGTGTAGAGAAGCACACGTGTCAAATAAGGCAGCCTTGAACAAGAAGCAATCCTGTAAGTGCATCACACTAATTACACTTGATCCCTTCTGTCATACACCCTCCCACTCCTATGTCAGTCATGTCACAGTCATGGCATCTGAATGTAGTGCCAAGGAATCAAGCACAGCAGGATAAAATGCACCTAGGTACTGCTGGCGACATAGTGGATTCTGCAGGAGACTTGCCAGTTTGCATTTGAAACAACCTACAGGCAGCCTTTGCTCACATCCCACTGGATCTTTTGAAAAATTCTGCTTTGTAAACAGCATCATGCAAAATAATAAATGCAGGGCTGGATGCATTTGGTGGAACAGCAGCAATAATTACAGGCCTCCCACATTCCCCCTCTCCTTTCCTCACCAGCCGCAGTTAATGATCTAGCATATGGGGCTGGGAACAGCAGAGTTATATGACCTGTTGGGACATTCAGGCAGAAAACAGTTTTCAAAAACAGGGGCATTTACTATTACCGTTAATTTATTTATTCTATTCTAAGGGCTCGATCCTTCTCATTGAAGTCAATGACAAAAGTCCAGTTGACTTAAATGGAGCAAGATCAGGCCCTTAGTACCTGACCGGGGCAGTTAAAGGAAATGGGAATGGGGTGGGGTGGGAAGAGCACAGCCCCTCCTCCCCTGTTAGAAACAGGATGAGGGCTCCCTCTCCTTGCCTTGCTTCAAGGGAGTACTTATCCACACTTCCCCCTCGTCCTTATCTGACATGGGGAGTGCCACAGTCTTTACATGTGCTTTACCACTGCGGACCAAAATATCTTACCAACACAGAGGGGCCTTTGAAAGGGGATCCATACACTTCTGCAGATGGACTGTGTTTGTGGGTGTGCGCGCACATCAGACTGACGCAGAACCCCCGTGTGCCTGACATCAGAGCCGGCTCTACCATTTTTGCCGCCCCCAAGCAAAAAAAAAAAAAAAAAGCCGCTTGGATGTGCCGCCCCAAGAATGGATGGAATGCTGCCCCTTAGCATGTGCCGCCCAAAGCACGTGCTTCCTCCACTGGTGCCTGGAGCCGGCCCTGCCTGACGTGCACACAGCTGCAGGTGATGTGTTCAGTAGTATTCTATCTAGAGGCTCCAATCGAGAGCAGCTCCTGTTGTGGTAAGTGCTGTACAAACACATAGTAGGAGACAGTCCCTGCTCTGAGCTGCTCACAGTATAAATATGCAAGACTCACAAAGGATGAGAGAAATGAAGTATTATCATCCCCATTTTACAGGTGAGGAGGTGAGGGCCAGATCGATTCAGGGCTGGACCCTCAAAGGTATTTAGGTGCCTAACTCCCATGGGAATCTTGTCCAAGGTCCCACTCCAGTTCGTTGACTATACAACTATTCTTCTCTGTAAAGAGCAGGGAACAGAATGAACAGAATGAAGAGGCACTTGAAGATTAAAAATGTGTTTAAGATTTGGGGCAAAAAAGGTAGAGATTGTATTAGGTAATTAGCATGCTCTGAAACCTCTGAATGGATAAGATTATAATCCTGCTTCAGTGATAAAATTTAACCCTTGGCTTTGGGTTGCCTTTCTAGCTGGTGTTCCCCAGTGTGCAACATCTCTAATGTAAGGGTTTTGCCCAGTAATAAAGGGCTAGCAAAATGGACCTCACAGCCTGTAACAGAGACAGACCTGGGCATGGCCAACAGAGAGAGGGACAAATGAGAGTGGCTGTTGCCTGAGCATGTTGTATACCAGTTATTTTGAGCTGTGGGCAGTCCTGTGGGGATTATTCAGCAGGGGTGTATCTTAGAACAGATCCTGTTGCTGTTCTAGTTTCTGATCAGCAGCCCCAGATTCCAGGAGCTAGAAAACTGGTATGATGTAATATTAGTTCACCCAGACTGCACCAGGTTTAGCTCAACCGCAGCCTAGAAACAGGGCTTTTGCACTTCTATAGCCTTTGGCATCTCACACACTCAGTCACTAAAAAAGCCTCACAAACACCACTTCGAGAGAAGTGAGACGTGTAGCACATTTTACAATTAGGTAAACTGAGGCATGATGAAACTGCGTGACTCACCTAAGGACACACCATGAGTCAGTGGCAGAGTTGGGTAGAGAACTAGGAGTTCCAATTGCTTTGACCACAAACAACACAACCTACGCAATATAGTACCGTCATAGGCCTGACCTTCAAAGCAGATCTAGAGACTGGTCTGTAATGCTTCTGGCAAGAAAGTTGATCACGTCTATATATGGAATAATCTGCTGAAGCAGCTCACCTACTGCACCTCTTACAGTGCAATGGTCCCAATCAAAATATTGGCTGATCTTTATTCCAAACAGGAATGTTAAACACAACCTTTCCTATTTGTTACATGGTAACTTTCCAAGCTCACTCACCAGCAGCACATGAGCTTTGACATTAAAATTGAAAGCATTTGACCTCCTAAGAGGGAATAACTGCCACAGTGGAAAAGCTGGGCTGATTTCCTTTGAAGAATTGTGAAATTGCCATTGACAGCAGCACTATTGTATGATTTGCATGCCACTTAATCCTTATAATTTTAGCAAAGCATTTTAGCAGTACTACATGATTAGGAAAATGATGTGCTATACCACCTTGCATAGATGATTTCCCTGTGGAAACAGGAGAAATCTACGACTCTGCCACCTTTTTGTTGTTGTTGCAAGAAAAATAATATAACAATGTCATAGACCTGGAAGGCACCCTCAAAGCTGGCCCCCTGCCTTTTCCAGCAGGACCAAGTACTGATTTTGCCCCAGATCCCTATGTGGCCTGCTCAAGGATTGAACTCACAATCCTGGATTTAGCAGGCCAATGCACAAGCCACTGAGCTATTCCTCCCCCCTAAACTACAGCTTTTAGAGCAGTGGATGCCTCCTGGCAAACATTTGGTTTGGAAACACACATGGCCATAGATCACCAGTTCTGGGATTTCAGCTTCTTGTGGGTTACAGCACTAGATACGTTTGTATAAAAAGAGAAGGCTCAGATTCACCTGCAGGCCTCTGTATCATTGCTGAAGGGTGGCTTGGCCCCCAGAAGGGGGCAGTCATTGCACCACACCCCTCCCAGGGCATTAATTGTGGGGGAATTGCTGTAAACTCCAGCTGGGGCTCTGCAGAAGCTCAGAGGAGGCTTCCTTATTTGCAGTGTTGTTTGAGCCGTGATGGTCCCAGGATATTAGAGAGACACGGTGGGTGAGGGAATCCAATAAAAGGTATTACGTCACCCACCTTGTCTCTCGGCGATTCCTTGGACAGATGTTGAAGTAGCACATCTCCTGCCAGCTTGGCTCTGTCTCCTCCCAATACTCCTGGCTGTCCGGCCTAACAGAGCAGAGAGTGACTCACCCCTGCAGGCCCCAGAGACAGTCAAACACCAACTCTTGAAGCTTATCCCCCACCTGAAGTTATAATACACTCTTTCTGACATCTTCATCATCCCCTCAGCCACCAAATGATGCTCCTTAGGGGAGATTATGGCCTTGGTTGCGGAATAAACAGCAAAAGCTAATAAACATTCTTGAACGTGGGATTTTGAAAGTCAGAGCCAGATCAGACCTATCCCATAGTGCAAGGTGTTTGCATTCAGCCTGGTCTAGAGAAAGCTTTGAGCTGTGAACTCAGACCTAAGCATGGGGGTTCAGATCAGGATGAAATTCTCACTCCACTGAAGTCAATGGGAGTTTTGCGATTGACTTTAACATAGCTTGGATTTCACCCCAGGTGTTTTGGTTCAGGCCCATTATTAATCCTTTGTTTCAGGCAAACATTCAATGTCAGCTCTAGATCAAAATTTTAGCACTGTAAATTCCACTGTCTGCTCATTAAGGACATGATCATTCTCCCACTGAAGTCAATAGATACTCTATCATTGACTTAAATGGCAGCAGGCCCCGGCCCTAATTAAGAACAATTAAGAATCCCTCACTGTGTGGCCAACAGCCTAGTCCAGGGGCAGGCAAACTTTTTGGCCCGAGGGCCACATCAGGTTTCGTAAATTTCATGGAGGGCCGGTTAGGGGTGGGGGTTGTGGCCCGGCCCCCACCTCCTATCTACCTCCACCACCACCACCCCAGGACTCCTGCCCCATCCAACCCCCACATTCCCTGAAGGCACCCCCAGGACCCCTGCCCCATCCACACACGGGACCCCTGCCCCATCCACACCTGTCCCCTGACCACCCCCGGAATCCCCGCCGCCCCATCCAAACGCTCCTCTCATTCCTGACGTCCCCCCCCACCGGAACCCCTGCCCCATCCAATCACCCCTTCTCTCTGTCCCCTGACTGCCCCTGGAACCCCTGCCCCTGACTGCCCCCTGCCGCCCCATCCAACCCCCTCCTTCCTGACTGCCCCCGGAACCCCTGCCCCCATTCAACCCCCTGTTTCCCCTCTGACCACCATCCACACCCCCGTCCCCTGCCCACCACCCCAAACTCTCCTGCCCTCTATCCAACCCCCCCGCTCCCTGCCCCCTTACCGCGCTGCCTGGAGCACCGGTGGCTGGCAGCACTACAGCCATGCCGCCCGGCTGGAGCTGGACCATGCTGCCGCTGCCACCGCCACTACACAGCTCAGAGACCGGGCCTGGCTGGCTCTTCAGCTGCGCTGCCCCAGGAGCTCACAGCCCTGCCGTCCAGAGCATTGCACCGGGGGCTAGCCTCCCGGGCCAGGAGCTCAGGGGCTGGGTAGGACAGTCCTGTGGGCTGGATGTGGCCCGCGGGCCATAGTTTGCCCATCCCTGGCCTAGTCAATAAACTGCTGTTTCTACACAGACCTTTCCTGGAAGGTGCATTACATATCCTTAGAGACTGCAGATCAAGTCCCCAGGTATATTTGTATGAAAGGGTTATTTTAGCATGTTACCTGCAATGAAGACTGCATAGAATTGAGATGAAGGCCCATTTCATTAGCTATGTTGTAATAGCCTTATGTCTGCAAGTAAGGCAGTGCACCCTCAAAGGCAGAGACCCTAATTGTCTCTTGGAATGAAAAAAGGAGGAAAATCCCAAGAAAAAAAATATATAAAGGTGACACAGGATTAGTGCTGATGAAAAAAATTAAAAAGATAGGAATAGAATTAGTGCCAGTCAACATGGTTTTATGGAAATAGTTCTTGTCAAACAAACCTGCTTTCACTCTTTGATGAGATCACAGGTCTGACTGATGAAGGTAACTGCATAGAGGTAATATGCTCACACTTTCGTAAGGCATTTGACTTAGTACTGCATGACATTCTGATTAAATATTATCACTGTACAATATCAACAGAGCACACATTAAAGGGATTAAGAAATGGCTAACTGACAAATCTCTAATAGCAATTGTCAATGAGGAATCATCACGAAATGAAGGTATTTCTGCAGGGATTAGTATTAGGCCTGACACGATTCATTTTCATCAACGATCTGGAAGTAAATATAAAACCATTTCTGATCAAGTTTGTGGATAACAAAGATTGATGGAATGGTAAATGATGATGCGCACGGAGCCGTCAAACGGAATGATCTGGATCACTTGGTAACCTGGGCCCATTCACACAAGATGTTTTTCAGTATAGCCAAATGCAGAGTTATACACCTAGGAACAAGGAATGTCGCCATAATTACAGAATGGGGGACTCAATCTAGAGAACAGTGACTCTGAAAAGGATTTAGAGGACATAGTGGACAAACAACATTTGTTCCCACTGGGATGTTGTGCCAAAAAAATGGCTAATGCATCCCTTTATGTGTAAATAGGGGAGTAGTGAATAGGAAGGTGATAAGGTGATTTTACCCCCGCATATGGCATTGGCAAGATCAATACTGGAATATTGCATCCAGTTGCACCGTGCACATTTTTAAAGAGATGTTGAAAACCTGGAGAGGGTGAAGAAGAGAGTCTCAAAAATAATTCAAGATCTGGAGAGGATGCTTTAAAGAGTTTGATCTGTTTATTTTATCAAATGGAAGACAGAGAGGTGACTTGATTGCACTGTATAAGTACTTCCATGGGGAGAAAATACTCGGTACCAAATGGCTCTTTAATCTAACAGAAAAGGTCTAACAAGAACCAGTGGTTGGAAGCTGAAGCCACATAATCAGAAAGTAGGCATGCATTTTTAACAGCGAGGATGATAAACCACTAGAATAAACTACCGAGGGAAGTGATGGATTCCCCATCTCTTGATGTCTTCAGATCAAGACTGGCGGCCTTTCTGGAAGATCTGCTCTAGCCAAACACAAGTTATTGGGCTCAATACAGAGGTAACTGGGTGAAACTCTATGATCTGAGATATACAGGAGGTCAGACTAGATAATCTAACGGCCCCTTCTGGCCTTAAACTCTATGAATATGCGCAGAGACATTACAGTCGTGGAATGAAATGGTTTTGAAAAACAGATGGGAACTTTATATAGTTTCACAAGCCAGAAGTGAGAACAGACCAAGTGTACGTTTTCCAGCAGCTTTACATTCGATGTATGTTCACAGTTGGTTCGGCCAAGTTGCTGACACCATGTTAGAAAAACAGATATCTGCAATCCTTCCTAGCGTCTCAGCCCCCTCAACTGCCAGTGGCTGCTTCCAGTTGGGTTGTTAAAGCATATACAGTCATAGCTATAAACAGTTTCCATACTAATCAGGTTACAGACAGCGGGAGCCCATTCACTGCAGAACTAGAAGTCCAGCATAGAGGATTCTTTTTATTCCAATGCAATAAAAATGTTCAAACAGGGCTTGATTTCAAATACCACTAGAGTCAATGGAAGCCCCATTTCAGTTGGCTTTGGATCAGGCTCATAGTGGCCTCCATCTGTGCTCATGAACACCAGTGCAAACACCTTCACACACAGCCCATACTGGCAGTAGAATAGACACATCAACGGCATGCACACTGTTAGTGCTTGAAAGGAGCACACTGGTGTATTGCCTGCATATATTGGAGGCCAAGTTGAGGCCCATTAGAAATTTTGACCCATAAGGTTCTTGCACTGTCACTGACAAACCACCAGTGGTCATCAGTGGTCAGTCTAGATCTGAATATTCCAAGGCCAGAAGAAATGTATTCCCTGCTGACTCCGTTCCTGCTTTGGACTTTAGGCAGAGTTATAGACCAAGCCAGGGAGCTGAAATTGATATTTGTGGTAATTTTGTCAGCCTCAAGAAAAAAAAAGTTGCTTTATTTAATTCCCATTCTGAAAAAAATGTACATCACATTCCTTTGAAGGAAAGAAACAAATGGTGTTTGGATTCACTTTGACAATACACCCCCAGCAAGTACTAATTACTAATATATTAGTTAACCCCTAGGCTGGATAAATTCTATAAAACAAATAATGAAAATCCAGCTATCACTGTTAGAAAAATATTATGTAAACTGGTTCACATTTCCCTGATAGCAGTGATTAATTCTGCCCAAGTTGTCTATTGACTCCTACTCTATAATAATAAAATCTAGTACTTACATTGTACTTTTCTCTTTCAAAGCACTTTACAAACATTGACAGGCTGGCTCCTCGTCTAATGTAAGGGCTGGTCCACATTAGCCCCCCAGTTCGAACTAAGATACGTAACTTCAGCTACGTGAATAATGTAGCTGAAGTTGAAGTATCTTAGTTTGAAATACAAGGTACTTACCGCGGGTCCACACGCGGCAGGCAGGCTCCCCCGTCGACTGCACGTACTCTTCTCGTGGAGCAGGAGTACCGGTGTCGATGGCGAGCACTTCCGGGATCGATTTATCACGTCTAGACAAGACGCAATAAATCGATCCCAGAAAATCAATTGCTTACCGCCGAACCCGGAGGTAAGTATAGACGTACCCTAAGTCAGCATAGCTCCTCTCCCTTCAGTGGAGCGACATCGATTTACATTTCCAAAACACACTGGGGAATGGAAGAGGCTGGGGGGAAGCTCCTGATCAGAATTTAAAGGGGTGGGGAGCTTTCCGGTCACTGTGAACCCTGGGCAGAGATGCTCAAAATTGTGGTTGGTGTAGTCAGTGTCTCAGGGATAGGGGCATTGTGGGACTGTTGCTGGAGGACTGTTTTGCTCAGCACACATAGTGCAGCATCCAGACTGGCATTTTGCCGCTGGAAGTATCTTGGCTGAGGACTTATACCACCCATAGAGGTGGTTTTATATTGGAGACAGAAAGTCTGGGTTATGCCAGCAAGAAGCACATTTGGGCACAAAGCCTGTGGTGACAAAAGGCAACTTCTGTCGACAAAACTTGGTAGCTAGGCTAGGCCTGAGGATCTCACCCATTAACCAAGCTTCTTTCGACACTAAGGAAATTTTCTAAACTTTTCCCCCTGCATCCCCATTATAAACACTGTTTCTACTCCGCTGGTGTTAGCAACATTGGGATCCCTTGAGTCACTGGGTCCCTGTTAACCAATGATATTTTTAAACACCATGTCATGAAACCCTGCTCAGAACAAGTCTAATAGACACTGTTAAAATGCTGCTCTGTCTACACTAGGGCTCCCACTATTGCTAACACATGTTGAGTTGAACCCACGTTAACAATGGTGGGGAATTTTTAGACTATGTCTCTAGCACAGACAGGGCCAGGTTTATCTTTCCAGGTCCTATATGAGGTTGCTTAATAAGATTACTCTGCCCATTTATACAGATGGGGAAGTAGAGAAGTTAAGTAATTTGCCCATGGTCAAACAAAGAGGATCAGTATCAGAGGAAGAACTAGAACTCTGGAGTTCCTAGCTCCCAGCCTGATGCTCAGATCACTAGAGCCCAAATTCAGGAAAGCACCTGTATTCATGAGAGTACTTAAGCATGTACTTAAATTTAAGCTCATGCTTAATCCCCATTGAAATGTTTTCCTAAACCAGGGCCTAGATGAGGACTCTATATTTTGCATTATATCCCTCTGTTTTTCAGACCCTTCCCCTCACATGAATGCTGTACTTCCATCAACTTTATACTTTTTTTTTAAATGTCTAAGAACTCTCACCTCAAAGTCATTCCTTTCCAGGGGAATATAATCCAATGTATGGACTCAGACAAACCATAGAGGAGGAATCACTTCCCCATTTCTGAAATGCAGCCATCTCTGGGGTGAAATAAGCAATTGTTCAGTAGTTTGCAGAAACACAGTACCCAGAATTTTTTTGGAACGGGAAGTGAAGAAGAACACCGAATCTGCTACAAGTGGAATTTAGTGACAGAATGTCAGAAACAGTCCTGGATTTAGGGCAAATATTCCTACTGCAGTTTTACATCTCAATCAAAAGATTGAGCTTAAATACCATCATCTGGACTTAATTGCAAATGGTTCTTTAGTACATTTGGTCTTTATTTATGTGCAGGACCTTGCAGTGAAAGTAGGTTTGTAACACTGTAAAACTTGTAAGTGCTCAAATAATAGTCAACACTTCTTTACATTATTTCCTCTCCTCTCTCCCACAACCTTGAGCCAAATGATGGGGTTTATTATGGAGCTTATGATGAGTCCAGGCAGTGTTGGAGTCTTTCTTCTATACGTGATTGAAGGAGTATAGCTACTCCTAATTGGGAATGCCTTGACTTTGATGGTAAAGTACATTGCCTGCTACATGTGTTGTATTTATTTCCCCAAATACCGATAAAAAGAAAAAGAGAGACCAAAATGAAAATGTCTGAAGAAGTCAAGACAGATGACAACATTTTTAATGCATATGAAAAAGCAACGACCTTTCATTTGGTAAGGATCTTGCATTTATATCTCAAAAGTTTATGGGAGCAGAAAGATGACCTCCAACAGTGTCTAACAGTAATTTAGCAATACAGGAGGGATCCATTGAAGAGAATTTACTGTAAATGAATTTGGTGCCTCAGTGTTCAATGAGAGGTTGAGGCCAGAGACAGGAATATGTTTTCTGCAAGGAAAAAAAATCATAAGAAATACGGAGGGAGCAAATATCTCAGCAAAGAAGTGATGTAGAAATCAGAGTCACTGAAGATTAGATAAGACCCCAAGGTCATCTCTGATTTCTGGAAGAGATGGCAAAGAAACCTAAGATGTACAGGAACAGCAAAAATTTTGGACAGTACCACATAAAATATTCCTGGTTTTGCACTGCTATACTGGGGACCTGGCTTTGATTCTCAGTCCTTGACTCTAGCTCTGGACAATCACTGTTTAAGTTCATACCCTAGAGACCACAGATATAGGCAGAAGCAACTGGGGATTAAACTGAATAGGGACCAGATCCTGGGTTGGGGAGGTTCATAATGCATAAGTTCCATTGAATTCAATGAAGCTATGCTATGTAGTTTTATCCCAATGAGGATCGGCTCCTAGAAGATTACCCTCTTTGCATAGTGCTTTGAACAGGGCCGGCTCCAGGCACCAGCTTACCAAGCAGGTGCTTGGGGCGGCCACTTCGGAGAGGGGCGGCACGTCCAGCTGTTCGGCAGCAATTTGGCGGAGGGTCCCTCACTCCTGCTCAGAGCGAAGGACCTCCGCAGATTTGCCGCCGCAGATCACGATCGTGTGTTTTTTGTTTGTTTGGCTGCTTGGGGCGGCCAAAACCCTGGAGCCAGCCCTGGGTTTGAAGCAATTTTAATTATGAATTTTTACATGTATTTGTTATTTTTTAAAATGCTCATCATTTGCTCCACAAGACCCACATAAAATTGACCTTCCTAAATGCATATTAGGCTATCTAAATATGTGTCCTGATTTCAAATGTGCTGAGCAGCTACCACTGAAATCAATGGGAGCTTTGCCTGAGTAAAGACTACAGCGTCTAGCCCTGGGATATCAAGCACAAGCTTGAGGGAAATGAATCTGGGGCAGAAAAGAGGGCAGATAACTTTCAGGCTCTATTGAGAACACCGTGCTCAGGTTTTCTGTCTAATAATAAGCAGGATATTAGAGAGACAAAGGCTGAAAAAAGAAACAATCCAGAATGATTCAAGGGATTGAGAGGTATCACTTGCACAGAATGACTAAAACTAGACCTTCGGGGAAAAAAGAGACTGAGAGGTGACCTCACTGAAGTATATTAAAATCTGAAGGGAGTAGAAAAGAGAAGCTCAGATAGCATCTTTCAAATGCAATACAAGTATCCAGGGGCATGAATCAAGGAATCAAGGCAGAATTTCTTTTCAGAGAATATTTAGTAAATAGCTACTGAAGACAGCAAGAGAAAGAACCGGTGTGAAAAGTATTTTTAAAGGAGTTATACGAGTACTGTATTTAAAGGGGGTGGGGAGAATATCCGATATAGGGAGATGAAGCCTCTCTATATAGGATCTATTGGCATCTAATGGCTCCAGCTGGGAAGGAGAACAAAATTATGTCTAATCAGAAACAGTACATTCAGTTTAACATGTTGTACATCATGTATACACCTGTGTTCCAGGTGAGATGCTGGAAATTGTTGTAACAAATTGGTGGCTAACCAAAGCATAGTGTTTTTTACTTGGTCATACTGCTTATGGTGGCCATTTGGAGATTCACCCCAACATCAGACAGAGAACCCAGTGGCTCCTGCTCCAGAAGGACAGACACAAACTAAGCATGAATGTCCCTTACTAACTACTATTGCAGGGCCTAAGACACACTACTGAGCTATTATTATTTAATAGCATTCAAAAGTGTGCTAAGTGCCTCACAATCTCCCATCATGAGTGGGTGGATTTATCCCAAGACTGTCTCTCTTGGGTGGCCCCCATCAGGATCCGAACAAAGGCAGTCAGGACCAAGGTGAGAGTAGGGTCAAATCTCAGCTGGGAAGTAGCAAAGGCGGTCATGATCAGGTTCCAGGCCTGGGTTGATACCAAGGGTCAGAAAAGGGTGGTTTGAGTATTAGCCTGCTAAACTCAGGGTTGTGAGTTCAATCCTTGAGGGGTCTACTTAGGGATCTGGGGCAAAAGTCAGTACTTGGTCCTGCTAGTGAAGGCAGGGGGCTGGACTCAATGACCTTTCAGGGTCCCTTCCAGCTCTATGCAATAGGTATATCTCCATATATTATTAAGGTGTGTTTTTAATTAACTCAAGGTAAAATCCTAGTGAAGACAAAGTAGTCTGTAGTTTTCACATCAGTTAGCAAATCAAATTAAAGACTATATGGGGGTGTCTTGTCTTTAATTTGCCCTGTTAGCTCTTGTGAGAACTATGAACTGCCTTGTCTTCACTAGGACTTTACACACACACACACACACACATACAGTGAAGACAAGGCTTAGAGGGAGACACATCACACTTTACAAGTGTGTTACACAGACGAAGAAAACATCATCACCTCTGTATTGCCATGGTGAGGAGCCTATTTTAATGGTCTGCCCTCAAGAGATTAACAGAAACAGAAAGATTCTCCAGAGGGAAAATCTTGTTCCACCAACAGACCACTCTCTTACTGGTCTTTTCTCCTCCATTACTGAGGAGGTAACGCCTTGACTCCCTCTTTTCTGGCTTCATTGTCCCCCTGGTTTATGGATGATCTGAGACAAATGAAAAAAGAAGGAAGATGGTTCAAGTGCTAGTGGCAGAGGCTCGTGCTGAGGCTGATCAGTTGCAGCACAAAGATTTTTTAAACCCTTATGCAGTGGCTGTGCGGCAGAGAAAGAAAAAAAATTTCCTCTACCATCGCATACTCAAAATCTTAGACAACAGATTTGTTTTGGGTGGTAGATAGTCTTGTAAATTCAAGTGGTCTCAGCTCAGGAGCTAGTCTGAATCCCTCCAATTGTGAGGAAATTATTTTGCAGACAAAAATCAATCGGATTAGGGACGAGCTATCTGCTTCCGTGATGGCAGAGCAAGGTCTTGAGGGAACGAGGGTCTCGTCTTCTCTGCAAGAGGCTGAGCCAAGAATCCTCCCTGAGGTACCAGAGATGGTGGGACACTTGGTCCCACAATCTGTGCTTTTGATCCATATCCTTCTTGGCTGGTGAAGGCCAGTGGGGATGTACTAGGTCCCTGGCTTGTGGAGACTGTCAAGGCCTCTCAGAGAAGGTAGGCTGGCTATTGCTTTGAAAGACACATTAGTGCAGCCTTGGCTCAAGAAGTCTTTGCGTGATGCTGACAATCCAGCTAATTATTAACCAGTACCACATCTTCTCTTTTGGGGTAGATTGTGTGGAGACAAGTCTCACGATATCTAGATGCCTTTGATCTCTTTAATCTTTGTCAAGCTGCATATAGACCTGGCTTTGGTCA
Organism: Trachemys scripta elegans; assembly: GCF_013100865.1. Classification (NCBI taxonomy): domain Eukaryota; kingdom Metazoa; phylum Chordata; order Testudines; family Emydidae; genus Trachemys; species Trachemys scripta. The sequence continues at coordinate 19,266,036 of NC_048306.1, forward strand.
CCTAGGAAGTCTGTGACAGAACTGGAAATTGACCCAAGATCTTCTAAATCCCAGTCCAGTGCCTTAACCACGAGACCATCCTTCTTCTCAGAGCAGGGAAAACAGATCTGACTCCTGCCACTAGATGGCAATAGCGCATGCACACACAGTACAATAAACATGCCCTGTAGGTAACTTTATGTGAAGCAGGCAGGCAAGATGGTTTTATTGCACATACGTAGCCAAAAATCACTGTTCTGCTCAAAAAAACATTTCCTATCGAAGTATGTGCTCGTCAGTTATTTTGCTGGCATTTTATTTCCAGACTCCCCTACAGAAGGTTTCTGTGTGGCAGCTGTTCCTTGGCGCTTTCACTATAAACATGATTTTAGTTTTGCTGCAAAAAAATAATAATAAAAAATGAATAGGTGCAAAATGTAATTGTTTATACAGTTAGTTAGATTTTATTGAAGACCTTCATTTTGCAAGCAGGCAAAATGCCCAATAATGCAAACACCCCAAAGGGAATCATTTTTTTTTTAATGTTCTCATTCAAAGTTCTATGTTCATCATTCAAAATAATCTGAAAATGCTTTCATTTCTCTTTTACCTTTGTCTTCCCCACACAGCTGCCCCTTGCCCCCCATATTTGCAACCGATTGAAGAAAGTGGCCCTGCCTGTCCCTTTGGGAGCTGGCAGTGTTGGCCAGGAAGCACAACACAGGACAGTGCACATGCTGCAGTGATTGTTCTAGTCTGAGATACTTAGTAATAACCATGGATCTTCTGGGGTATTATTCAGCGTACGTATTATTTTATTTACATGACACTTCCAAATAACCATACTGACAAATGGTCATTAGTATAATATTTTTACTGTCAAAACAGTGGCCACCCTGAATTTACTGTGGCCGCACAGGTAGCCATAGCAAGAATTCATTTGCAAACCACTGCACTAGGCAGTATCTGTTACTAGAGCAAAAGCAAACAGTTTCTGAGATTCACCTGCTAGGTTAGCATGAGAGAAACAACTGAGCTATGTCCTGGCCATGACCCCTCCATGACCCTCTCCAGCTTCTCTTAGCCCATTCTCTTTTCTTTTGTCTAAGGCAGGGGTGGGCAAACTTTTTGGCCTGAGGGACTTATGGTGTACTACTTACGGCAGCCAGTCCTGGTGCTCCAAGTGCCATGGTAAGGGGGTAGGGGGTTGGATAAAGGGCAGGGGGTCCTGTGGGGCAGTCAGAGGACCGGGAGCAGGGGGGGTTGGATAGGCGTGGGAGTCCCGGGGGGGCCTGTCAGGGGCGGGGGTGTGGATAGGGGTCAGGGCAGTCAGGGGACAGGGAGCAGGGGGGGTTGGGATCCTGGGGAGGTGGCTAGGGGTGGGGGGCCCCAGGCAGGGGTGATCAGGGGACAAGGAGCAGGGGGGGGTTGGAGTTTCCAAGGAGGGCAGTCAGGGGGCGGGAAGTGGGAGGGGGCGGACGGGGGCGGGGGCCAGGCTATTTGGGGAGGCACAGCCTTCCCTACCTGGGGGTGTAGTGTATTAAATTGCTCCCCGTAAGAATGTGCTACTTACGAAGCACCAGGACCGGCAGTAGTAAGTAGTACACCGTAAGTAGCACATTCCTACGGGGAGCAATTTAATACATTCCACCCAGCGGCTCACACAGCCGCACTGCTTGGCAGGAACTCGCAGCCCTGCTGCCCAGAGCGCTGGCGGCTCAGCAAGCTGAGGTTGCAGAGGAGGGGCCTCCCCAGCCGGGAGCTCAAGGGCCAGGCAGGATGGTCCCGCGGGCCGTAGTTTGCCCACTTCTGCTCTTAGCCTTCCGTCCACACAGTAGCCCACTCTCTATGGCAAAGATTCCTCCTTGCCCAACAGCTCCACTAGTCTCCCGTTCCCTAGGCCCATAGGGAAGGGACAGAATATTCCCCTTCCTCCAGCTATCCCTCCTTTGCAGTTCCAGAACAGAGAAGGAACAGAAAATTCCCCCCATTTCCCCCATCCACTGTGGGGAAGGGCAGTGAAGGTTACATGGGTGCCAGCACCACTTGGCTCCCCTTCTCCTCCAACCCTTAAACCCATGCTTTCCTGGACGTTTTTTCCCTCCCTGCAATAGATCATCACACAGCAAATCTGCACTCGTCACACAACAAGTCCCAGGTCGCCTCTGAGCAAAGACCATTTGCCTTATGCTAGGGAAATACAGCTGGATTTGAGTCTTTTGATTTTTGGTAGTTTCCAGTAAGAGAATGCAAACTCTAAAAACTTGAGTTCCTGCTGAAAATCTGAAGCCCAGCAAATTCTTGAGGTTCTGAAAAGTTCTGAGATCTACAATCTACTCACCTCAGTGCCTAATGAATTCACCCTAAGGATTAGTGCAAAAGAATGCTCATGTTTGCCAATGATAAACATGCTTCCCTTGCTCTTCTGCAAGAACTGCTATGAATTCTCTTAACAGCTTTGAAGCTGCTCTCAGATTTGTCATACGTCCTTCTCGAGTGCCCTTGGGATCTGCTGTGTATTGAATGTTTCCCTCTAATTGTCCTGATATACTGGCAACTAAAGCTGGCGCTGGAGATTTAGGTTCTGGTTCCCTTCTTGCTAAGCCCTCCTGCTGAGATGGGGACACACTCCCCAGGGTCATGTTCTTTTGCCTCTTTCCCATGGAACTCTGACCCTTCAGGACAAAAATCTACGGCTCCGGTTAGGAGGTAGTTATCTTCTTCCTGCCATCTTTGCAACTATAAAGCCATCTATCCCACTCCAGATAATAGCTACATTGTTAGCGTGTTGATGTCGCTTATGCAAAAACTAGCCAAGTTCACTTTTGATTGTGGATGGTTTCTAGTCCATTGCACTGTCAGATCCTCATGCTATAGCACAGGGTAGCATTGTTTGTTTCGCAAACTCTGCAGCTGATTTATTTTAAAGCTGTTTCCTTGAATTGGGCTTAATCATTTGTTTTCATAAAATCTAAATTTCCAATGCATTCCTAGAACACTGTATTATACATATAGCAAAGGGCCAGATTCATCCCTGGCGTGAACCCATTGACTTTAATGGGTTCACAGCAGGGAGGTGCTTAATCCAATTTCTTAAAAAGCCTAAATAAACTATTTGATCTATTGTGTTTGATCTATTCCATACTATCAGGAGTGTTTCTATATTTTACTATTCTGAGAGCATGCCTGTACCAAAAGAAGCTGGAGAATGGCCTGCAATTTGCTACTAGTAGCTCTGCTATCAAGTGAGTGCAGCTTCACATCGCACCATTACTATTTTCTTATCACATTTTCAATTAAAAATGCTTAGGCATAAAATTCTACTCACAGCTGTAGTAGGAGTCCACACATTTCAATCAGATTTCAGTTCTGCTTTGTTCTAAAGGGAGAATAATTTTCATCTCTCTACGGGAATGGATCGCTTCTGGGGTAATATTCTTCCCTGGTGTAAATCCGCCGAGAACATGAATTCATAGCTTCAAAGATTCCAAAGCCAGAAGGGACTATTGTGATCATCCAGTCTGACCTCCTGTACAACACAGGCCAGAGAACTTGCCCAATATAATTCCTAGAACAGATCTTTTAGAAAAACATCCGATCTTGACTTAAAAGTTGTCAGTCATGGAGAATCCACCACAAACTGTGGGAAATTGTTCCAATGGTTAATTATTCTCACTGTTAAAAATGTACGCCTTATTTCCAGTCTGAATTTGTCTAGCTTCAACTTCCAGCCATTGGATCATGTTATACCTTTTTCTGCTAGACTGAAGAGCCCATTATCAAATATTTATTTCTCACATGTAATCAAGTCACACCTTAACCTAGTTTTTGATAAGCTAACTAGATTCAGCTCCTTGAGTCTATCCTTTAATCATTCTCATGGCTCTTTGCTGAACCCTCTCCAATTTATCAACATCCTTCTTGAATTGTGGAGACCAGACTTGGACACAGGATTCCAGCAGCAGTTGCACCTGTGCCAAATACAAAGTTAAAATAACCTCTAATCCTTGTATCAGAGGGGTAGCCATGTTAGTCTGGATCTGTAAAAAGCAACAGAGAGTCCTGTGGCACCTTTAAGACTTAGGGTAGGTCTACACTTACCTCCAGGTCCGGCGGTAAGCAATCGATCTTCTGGGATCGATCCCGGAAGTGCTCGCCTTTGACGCCGGTACTCCAGCTCGGCGAGAGGAGTACGCGGCATCCACGGGGGAGCCTGCCTGCCGCATCTGGACCCACTGTAAGTTCGAACTAAGGTACTTCGAATTCAGCTACGTTATTAACCAGGCCTAACAGATGTATTGGAGCATAAGCTTTCGTGGGTGAATGCCCACTTCGTCGGATGCACATTAACCCATAGCACAGCACTGGGAGCTCACACATGACCCCCAAATCTTTTCACTGCTTCCACAGATCATATCCCCGTTCATGTACGCATGGCCTGCATTTTTTTGTTCCTAGATTTACAATTAGCAGTGTTGTTTGCTCACATCCTATTTACCAAGTGATCCAGATCAATCTGTATTAGTGACCTGACTTAAGTGCCTGCTGTTTCTCAGTTTAATGTGATATGTTTTACCCATGAAATCAGAGTGGTTATGATCTCATAAAGAATCTCTATGACCATAAACACGTTTTATTGATGCATTGAAATAAAATTTCTAACACAAAACACCAGGGAGCGTTAAATCAGCTACTAGAAATATTTCCAAATGCAGGGATGACATGAGTTCATGTGCATAATTGGACATATGAATTGCATATGACAGTAGAATAGAACATACAGGGCCGTCCTTACCGGGCCATCCCTAGCTATTTTGGAGCCCCACGCAGTCCCCACGAGGGGGGGGGGGGGCTGTGGGGGGCCCCCCCCCGGTTTCCACGGGGGGGGGGAGGCTGGCCCCAGGCCTCCGTGGGGGATTAGAGGGGGGCGCTGGCCAGTTCCTGCGGGAAGTGGACTGACCCGGCCCCAGCCTGCTCTGCTCCCCTGGCTCCCAGGCTTAGGGGGAGGGGGAAACCCCCCCTCAGCACTTGCTGGCAGTGCAGCTGGGAGCCAGGGGAGCAGAGCAGACTGCGGCTGGGTCACTCTACTTACCCATGAGTGCAGGCCCGACCGCTTCTGGAGTCCTCAGGGAAGTGGGGCCGGAGCAAGGGCGGGAAGAGTCAGGGCAGGGGCTGGAGCAGCACGCAGCTGCGCAGGGCACCATGAAATTTGGGGCACAAAATTGCCACAAATTTCATGGTGCCCTAGGCAGCTGCGTGCTGCATACGTGGCAGCACCAGCTCCGGCGACCAGCCCTATCCCTTGGTTGGCCCTCCCCTGCAAGGGGCAGGGCCGTCCCTGGGAGGTGTGGTGCCCCGGACAACTCCCTCCGCCCTGCCTCTTACCCTTCCCCCCTGCTCCACCCCGCCCCCATTCCACCTCTTCCCCCAGCAACCCCACACTCACCGGCAGTGGCGGGAAGCTGAGAGACACAGCCCCAGCCCGCTCTGCTTCCCTTGCCCCAGGCCCAGTCATGTCACCCGGGCTGGGGAAGGACCGCTCCCGGCTCTCACTGGCGGCGGGAAGTGGAGTGCCACGGCTGGGAGCTGGCAGAGTAGAGCAGGCTGGGCTGGGGCTGGGCTGCTCCACTTCCCGCCGCTGCTGGTGAGTGGGGGATCCCTTCCCCCAAGCCTCCTCCCCCGAGTGATATAGCTGGGGCCGGGGCGAGGGAAGCGGAGCGGGCTGCTCCCAGCCCCCTGCTAATCCCCCGGGCCACTCTGGGCCTGTGGGGCCCCCAAAAGTGGCCCCCCACAGCTCCTGCCTCCCAGGCCTTGGGGGACTGGGGCTGCGTAGGGCACCCAAATGGCTAGGGACGGCCCTGATCACATAGGCAAATTTCCTGCAATAACAGGGAATACACTTCTACAAAATGTGACACCAACTGTTAAACGTAACAATCAAACATATTGTTTGTCAAGAAACAACCTTGTTCCAGTATCCTGCTAACTAAACGTTTATGTGAAGCTTCTTTTATTTTGATTGAGTTCTTTTAAAGATTAATTAATATTTTAAAATATTATTAAAGAAAGAATGGTTGAGCTTTTATTATGCTTTATTATTTGTAAAACAGTAGCACCTAGAGACCCTGACTCAGATGATGGCCCCATTTTTCTAGGCCACGGGTGGGCAAACTTTTTGGCCTGAGGGCCACATCGGGATTCCAAAATTATATGGAGGGCTGGGTAGGGAAGGCTGTGACTCCCCAAACAGCCTGGCCCCTGACCCCTATCTGCCCCGTCCTACTTCCTGCCCGCCCCCCTCAGAACCCTGACTCATCCAACCTCCCCTGCTCCTTGTCCCCTGACTGCCCCCTCCCGGGATCCTCCGTCCCTAACTGCCCCCCTGGGACTTCTCCCCCTATCCAAACCCCCTGTTCCCTGTCCCCTGACAGCACCCTGCACCTCTGCCCCATCCAACCACCCCCTGCTCCCTGTCCCCTGACTGCCCCCTGGGACCCTCTTCCCCTTATCCACTCCCTCCCTGCTCCGCCCCCCCTTACCATGCCGCTCAGAGCACCAGGAGGACTGGCAGCCGTGCCACCCGGCCAGAGCCAGCCACGTCGCCGCGCAGTCTAGAACACCAGGGCAGGCCAGCGGCTCTCGCAGCCACACTGCCCGGCAGGAGCTCACAGCCCCACCACCCAGAGCGCTGGGGGCAAGGCGAGCTGAGGCTGTGGGAGTGGAGGGACAGCCGGGGAGGGGCCAGGGGCTAGAAACTGCCTATGGTTCTGAGAGTATAATTCTCATTCTACTATACATGTTCACTCAATCCCTCGCAAATGGCCCACAAGGATGCCAGTTGTGACGGGTTATAGCTTTAATCTGAACCCTTCTCCAGTGAGATCATCAGCTCCTTTCCCTGGTGCCCTCATACCACCAAATCACAGCATCTCCGGGCATGGACTGGTTAAAGGCTAGCGAAAAGAAACAAGTTCTCAGGAGGGAGCTGAGAAAGAAAGTAAAGTTGCTTGGAGCACTGGAGGCAAGAGACTGCTCCAAGCATAGGGACTGGCATGACCAATGAAGGCAAGTCATGATTAGGAGCAAAGGGCGAGCTTGGGCAAGAATCTGCAGAGCATGAGGTAGGAGAGGGAGATAGTGGAGATATATGCTGAAGTGTAGGCAGGGGCAGGGCTTTGCAGAGCCTCGATGAGGGGTTCAGATTTAATGTGACTCTGCTGGTGCAAATCTGCTGGCTTCAATGGGAGCTCTGAGTGCACCTCCCCAAGTCGAATGTGTTTCGTGTGCAATCTAGCCATCATGTTTCACCTCCGTGCAAGGTATATGGTCACAATTATGGAAGAAACTGATACAATAATAAGACACGTTTGTGCAAAACCTAAACCAGTTTGTTCACTAGAAGCATCCCCTGAATGCTGGCTCCTGAGAATCATCAAGGACACTTTACAATTCATTCCCTCTGTTGCTTACCTCACATTGTCAGTTATGTCTCAGAGCAGTCAAAAGCTTGGCAAAGGGGCTTGTACACACGTTTACTGAGCTGGTTGATCTCTGCCAAAATCTTATAAACAAGACGGCAACCAGCCAGCTGGCAAACTGACATTTCTCTAAAAGACCATAGCAACTTAAGCCCTGACAACCCTTCGTGTTTCCATCAAAAAGAGGGGTGAAGCCAGCAGCAAGCTGCTAACACATGGCTGGATTCTGAGCTCATTTAAGCTGATGTGAATCATTGGGAGTCTTTCTTGTATTGTGTAAGGGGACTGTTGCCCCCTTACTAACATTCAGTGGGGTGTTTTGGTTGGCTAGCTCNTGTAAGGGGACTGTTGCCCCCTTACTAACATTCAGTGGGGTGTTTTGGTTGGCTAGCTCCCAGCACTGAAAGGGGAAGGGTCGATGGCAAATCAGGAGCCTGAGACTGACAGTCCCCAGGGGCAATGGGGAGAGGCCAATGCTCCAGATCAGCCTGATTGACAGGGCGGGCAGGCTAATCAGAGAGTCAGGAGGCCAGGGTGGGTCCCGTCCTCAGTGGAAACTGGAATGGCCTGAGTCAGACAGAGTGGGGCCGAGCTAAGGAGAGGGCAGGGGCCCGAGCTAAGCTGCTGGAAGCAGAGTTGCAGCCCCAAAAGCCAGAGCACAGCCCGGAGAGAGCAGACCTGCCCTGGGACCAGAGCTGTAGCAACCAGAGCCAGAGGGGCCAGACAAGCAGCCAGGAAGCAGGTCAGAGCTGGGAGCAGAGTCACAGAAGCAGCCTGCAGAGCAGAGCTGTCCTGGGAGCAGAGCTGCAGCAACCAGAGCCAGAGAGGCCAGAGAAGCAGCCCAGGGAGCTGAAGGCAGAGCAGCAGCAGCAGCCGTGCTGAGGCAGAGTGGAGCTGGAGCTGGGGCTGGAGCAGTCCGGAGCTGGAGCTGAGGCTGGAGCAGTCCAGAGCTGGGGCTGGGGCAGTCCGGAGCTGGAGCTGAGGCTGGAGCAGTCCGGAGCTGGGGCTGGGGCAGTCCGGAGCCGTGTGCAGTCCGAGTGCGGTAAGCAGCTGGGGAGAGTGAGGGGGACCCTGGGCAGTGGGCCCAGCACAGGGAGACGCCTCAGCCAAAAGGCCTTGCAGGCCAGACTTGCAGGGGGATCATAACCCCGACTGGGCAGGGGCGACGCTGGGAAAAAGGGTCCTGCCACCTAGAGCCTGAGAGCGTGTGGCCACCGCCAGAGCAAGTGTCCAATCCACAGCGTCTCTGCAGCACAGACAGGGCCTGAGAAGCAGGCCTGGGACCTACAAGGAACAGATTGAACTGCCCTGACGTTCCAGAGACACTGGTTGTAATGTTCCCTGCCACAGAGCAGGGTGATGTGTTTTCCTCTAACCTTTCCCATTTTTCCTTATTCTTTTTTTAAAATTAATTGTTAATTAAACAACTTGTATTTGCTTTAAATTGTATAAAATGATCAGTGGGTCAGGGAGGTGCCCAGTGCAGAAAGAGTACCCCGGAGTGGGGACACCCTAGCCCCTGTCCTGGGTGACCACCGCAGGGTTGGGGGTCGAGCCCCCCAGGAATCCTGGGCCCAGCCTTGTCGGGGTTTATGAGGACTCTGCCAGACAGGAGAGTGGAAGGGAAGTCCTCAAGGGCAGGGAGGCCTCTGGGTAAAGGAAGTGGGAGCGAGGACTCGGATCCTTTCGCTAGCCCTCTTCACCGGGGTAGTGCAGAAGCCAGGAAAGTTCCCCACAATAGCGGGACCATTCCCCCGCTTACAATTGGAATGAAGTCACACTGAGGTAAACCCAATGTAAGCAAGGTCAGAATTAGATCCAGAGAGTCTTTACTGTAACACAGCTTGCCACAGAGCTGAACAGTGCAGCTGGGCTGTCAAGTTCCCATGCTCATTTTTTTCCCCCAGGACCTGCCATTAATATCTCAAAGCAGAGCTCAATCTATATTTATATGTTCAACAAAAGGAAAAGAAATGAGCACACCCATAGGCTGAAAAGAACTTTATTATGCCACGTTCAAGGTAATATTTCTGGTTCTGATTTATAAGGCCACAAGTTCTCACGTGCATGAATTGCGCATGCACAGCTCCAGGTACAAAGGCAATTCCACAAGCACAAACCACAAGTCGCAAGCACACATCTGGGGATCTGTGCATTCATGATGTGCACCTACAAATATGTTGAACATCTGGCCCTCGGTATTGAGGGTATATCTAAACTACAAAGTGTCTACATCAGTGTAGACACTTACTACAGCGACAGAAGGAGTTCTTCCATCACTGTAGTAAATCCACCTCTCCGAGAGGCAGTCGCTAGTTGAACAGAAGAATTCTTCCTTTGATCTAGTAGTGTCTACATTGGAATTACTTCAGTTTAATTGCATTGCACAGGGCATGCAATTTTTCACTGCCCTGAGCACTGGAGTTAAGCCAATCTAACCCTGTAGCATAAACTAGCCTAAGTAACTTCAGCTCTTCTCTCACCTTAGATTTTTTTTTAAAGGAATATCATTCTAAGCAGTGTTTGTTCATTTTCTGTTTTGTGTGTTCTTGTCTCTGATTTGATCATTTGCCAATAAACTCTGCCTTCTTTAAAACCGCTGAGATTGGCTTTGGAAACTGTTAAATCTGGGCTACTTGCTGTTGGGGAACTTCGGAGAGAAAGAAAGTAAACTCACAGGAGTCTGAATCAAGCGTGCAACTGTTTGGGCAGAGACGGATGTTCACATACTGCAGTGACGGATGTAAAGGATGAGAAACTAAATAGGACAGAAAAGAATCAAATAGGGATTCCCTCCCCAAAGAATGCTATGAGGAAGCAATCTTAACCCAGCAGGGAACAAAATGGTTTGAGTAGCATCAGCCTTGGCTGCATTTTGAAGAATGGGCAAATGATCTAGTGATGAATGCACAGGACTAGGAGTCAAGTGATCAGGCTTCTGTGCCAGGCTCTGCCAATGATTCAAGAGTGACTATGGACAAGTTCATCACTCTAGACAGATCCTTGGCTGGTGTAGATCAGCAGAGCTGTGTTCATATGTACTAGTTGAGGATCTGGCTTTCTGTGTCTGTTTCCCCATCTGTAAAATGGAGATGGTACTAACCTCACTGGCACATTGAGAGTCTTCCATTAATTCTTGTAAAGCATTTCAAGATCTTTATATGGAAGCCTCTTGTAGAGGGTTCACTCGCTGGCCAGTATGCCCCCTTGTGGCCAGGCATAGTATCATGGTGCTTCTGAGACTGGCTGCCCCTGTCAATGTCCTGCCCCTTCTCACTGCTCAGTCCTCCAGCCAGGTCGCTTATAGTCCTACCCCTTCCAGAGTAATAAAGAGTCCAACTAACAAATAGTCCAATGACCTTACACCAGGTCTTCAGACCCACCTTGGGCTCAATAGCTCTTGCCCCCTTGCATTGGAGGGTGATGGGGGACTTTACATCCCCTTCTTTGGAGGCAGGTAGGGGAACGCAGGCCATCCCTCTCTTCTGGATTCCAGCCCAGGGACTAAGGTCTGCCCCCTCAGATTCACTGGTGCTTCCCTCAGCCACTTCCTCCTTTGATCTGCCTGCAGAGTAGCTCAGTCCAGTATTTTGTCCTTGGAGGTTTTGGCTCCTTGTGCCCCATCCTCCCAGTCTGTAGCCAGTGCAGAGTCCTCCCCAGGCTCCCAGGCAGCAGCCCTCCCCTGCCTGAGCTACAGCCTTTTATGCCAATGGTCGCTAGTCAGATAATTAGCCACGCTTGAGGAAGTAGCTGCTCTGTCCATTGACCCCTTATTAGCTGTTGCGGGGTATGGAACACCCTCATCACACCAGTATATAAATGTAGAGTGTTCTACATCCTGGGATCATACTGCACCAAGCCTGCTTGGGCAAGGGGATGTTGTAAGAATCTCTGCTCAGTTAGTGATATAAGCAAATTCCTTGATACTTAGGCCATGTCTATACATCCAGCACTACAGCGGCATGCCTGTACCCATACAGCTGTGCCACTACAGCGTGTCTATGCCCACGGGATAGATGTCTTCTGTAGGCATAATAAAACCACCTCCACGAGCAGCGGAAGCTATGTCAGCGAGAGAAACTCTCCCACCAACATAGCGCTGTGCACATGAGCGCTTATATTGGTGTAACTTATGTCACTCGGGGGGGGGGGTGGATTATTCACACCCCTGAGCGACATAAATTATGCCAAGATAGGTTGTCGTGTAGTAAAGTTAGACAAGCCTCAAACATAACAGCGATGGGAAGAAGAATGGCCTTATCTGAAGAAAGACATTTACTTCATAAAGTCAGCCTTGCCTCATACACAACATATAGAAACCTTGGATGTCTTTGTAATACATCTTTTAAATGATAAAATATCTCCTCAAGAATAAAAGCTGTCAAGAACCTCAAGCGAAGCTGAATGACAAAGCTATTAGCAATAAAGAAGTTGTGAGAGGATGGGAAAATGTGTTATTCAAAAAATGATAACCTTCAGAAAGCTACAATACAGCATTTCTACAGTGAAAAGAAATACAGAAACAATAATTCTCCGTTCTCCAGCCTACCAATTTCTTTGAGTAAAATCCAAAGTTTCCAAAGGGATATCAATTATTCAGAGACAGCACAGCAAGCTGATCATATTTTATCTGATTGTTTAAATGTTCACTTGAGGCTTTTGATACAAGCATATGCAACCATTGGTTTATGCAATTAAAATGCGATTCCACTATTTTCACAGAGAGCTCCGAGCTGGATGGCTAGAATTCTCTAGTTAGAAGTACAGATTTGTACTGAACTAAGCATTCTCTGGACAGTTGCAGGCAATCAGTGTTAACATTATATAACCTGCAGGTCCCCACTCATGGATGAACAAGAAGGAATCAGACTGAATACATTGTTCTAACTCTGCAACTTTCTTCTCACTGTTTCTATTAAGAAGTTAAAACAATTTGAGAAGCAACCCATATTATCCCACCTGCTTTTCACATGCCCGATTCTGATCTGAGCCTGGTGAAATTCAGGAGTAACCTGGACAAAGTAAGCGGAGTTACGTTGATATTAGTAAGCTGAGAATCAGGACTCTGACATACGTTTTACCTTCATGTTTCTGAGATAACTATTAACATTACACCCTGGATGAAGTTTGAAAAGATTGCTGCAAAAGGTCTCTCTCAAGACTTACCAAAGGGTAATCATCTTGCCTCTTTTCCCAGGCTTGGAACGCCTCCATCAGTCACAAGTTCTAAAGCCACGATGTCCCCTCAGTCTCATGGAAAGTGATCAAAATCTGGGATACCTTTGCTGAGAAGAATACAGGTTTGTGGCCAAATTTGTCCTCAGTCACTTCCTTTCCATGCAAGTCTTTCTTTTCAGGCCAACTGCTTCCAAAGCCTTAGTCTCTTGACCTTGTAAAATTAGGGTCTACAACTGGGGGATTTTCTTTCTGTCTTTAATGCATTCTTCAAACTCACTGCATGGGCCTGTTCACAGTCTTCTGAAGTTTGATTAGTGTCCCACTTGAGTGCCTGTCAGAGCCTAGCAGACCCTCCAAATAATTACAAATAACAATGTCATAAAGAAAAATAATTGTTTGATTCTCCACACGATGTCTGTACACTGATTTCACTCCACTCTCTTCTGTGGAATTATTCCTGATTTATACGAGAGATGCACGAGGAGAATGAGGCCTATCAACCGAGGCTTCTCCTTCTTGGCTCTGAAGTGGATGTAAAGCATTATTCTTTGGTCCTCAAACATCTTCGTGGCTTAGCTATCTTTGTCTTCTGTCCTGCCACTCCCTGAAGACTTTCTGAGTTAAAATCTGCCCTTCGATGTACCCAGATCCTAGCAAACTCAAAAGGAGCTTCACACAATATCTGAGGGCTAAATCGCCGCTAACGTTTCTGAAAGCTACAAGAAATTTCTTTCCTAAAACCAGGTTTCCTAGGTAGAAAAGCAATGATGGAATGCTCTCGGTGAGTTCAGTCTGTGACAATCAAGTAGAAATTAGAACTTAACTGATGGCTTACATTCTTCTTCTCTCAGATGTAAATCATTTAGCTCTTCTGTTTCTTGCTTTGGTCTAGGATGGGAAGGGTGCTCTTGTGGTTAAAAGAGAGCACTGAGAGGTCTCTAAACTTTATTTCCCCCTCCCACAACCCCACCCCAGAAAAAGGTGATTAGCACATAGGCCCAAGGCATTTCATGAGAGGGCAACTCTCTGGAGGAAACCTTCAATGAGAACCTTTGGTAATTTTTTCCTCCTAGCTTCTTCAATGGGTTTTCACCAGACGGGGGCACTCTAGCTATGTGTTACTGCCTAATATAAGTGGACCTATCAATGTTAAACTTAAAAACTCTCTCTAAAACAATGCAGTATTCAGAGCCTGTCCCATGAACTTGTTTCTCAAGCAGATAGTGATAGAGAAGATGCATTTAATCCTGTGCAAGAATATTCTCCATTTCATCATTTTTTCTCTCTGAACAGGTAAGCCACAGGAAAGACCCTGAATGATAAGTCGATAGCTCAGAACTTCTTTAAAAGCTTTTGTCTCTGAAGTATTGGGGGAATTAATGTGGTGGAGAATTGCTTTTTGTTCTAACACAAATTCACATAATACTTCATTATATAGCTCCATTTCAGGAGAATGGATGATGGGTTCAAGTAGAAGCTAAGGGCTATCAGTTTGAGCAACTCCTGAATTTTAGGAATTATCTATAGTTAAAAGAACAGGAGTACTTGTGGCACCTTAGAGACTAACAAATTTATTAGAGCATAAGCTTTCGTGGACTACAGCCCACTTCTTCGGATGCATAGTTAAAATTACACAAGTGCTAAAGTCAATTGCGGTGTTGCTTCTGCATCAAAGCTTTGAACTTTAGCCACCTCTTCTACATTCCCATAAAAGACTTGTGGAAAAACACTGACTGCACAAGAAGCATGGAACCTTGCTAGACATTTCAAAAATTACTTTGAGCCATCAGCAAATCACAGCTACAATTAATGTGATAAAGAGAGTGGGTATTACTGCAAAATAGTCATCACAATAATAATAGTAGTAATAATAATATCTTGTATTTATATAGTACTGTAATGGTCTTCACTCGGGGTGGGTAGGGAAGCATGGCCTATTGGTAAGGGCCACAACCCATGACAAGCAGGGGGGTTGTTGGTAGGGGAGCTCGGGCCCTCCCTCTCCACCAGACTGCAACCCAGGACTCTTTGGACTACTAGAGATCTGGCAATTAAGGCCCTCCCTGGGCCACTTCCTATTCCTGCCCCCCCAGCCAGCTCAGTTGAAGACTTTCCCCTGCTGGAGTTGTCCAAAACAAGAAAATAAAAAGGGACTACCAATGTCCAAGGTCCATATGCATGGGGAGGGGAATGCTTCCCTCTCTGTTTCTGAGGTGGATCCTCCCTTCCCTCAGGGAGGGCCCTTTGGAGCCGTTATCTTGGAGATTTCAGCCTTCCCTCTGCTCTGTGCTGCTGGAGCTGTGGGCTACAAATCTGCTTTCTTCCAGGTCTGCCCCCAAATGACCTGTTTCCCTGTCTTTTAATTTCTCCACCAGATGGAGCATTTGCTGCTGGTGTGGCGGGGCAGGGCTGACTAGGCCCAAAATAATCTTTTAACCCCATGTTGCCCAGTGGGGGGAGGGGTTGTATACCCCGTCATAAGTATCCTTAATTCTGAGGGATTTCAAAGCACTTTAGAAACAGGAATCACATCACCCACCATTGAAATGTAGTCATCTCTAGGGTAGAAAGTTGCAGCCATTTACCAGAGAACAGCAACACTGTATGATAAAATGGGAAGAAGAATACCACAGAAAATTGATGTCAGTGCAGTTGCAGCAGGTATGAATTATGCTTCTTGTGCAATGTTTGCAATGATGGCTATATTCCCCCATATTCAGCTAGTGAATCTACTCAGTATGGTATGGTGCTGAGGCAGAAAATTCTTAAGAGAGCCCCTTGTCAAAATTCTGACAGCACATCACTGCCCTAGAGTGAAATATCTTTTCTCTAAGTGCAGTTGCAAAGAATGTGGAAGCCACTGACAGTTCTTAAATAATAACCTCCCAAACTTGATCCCATTGAAGCCAGTGGAGGTTTGAGTCAACCTACTCCCCCTACAGATCATGACAAGCAAATTAGCTTTTTTTTAAAAAGTTGCTATAACAGTATATATAACCTTGCTCTGGTTCTTCTGTTGATAGACTCAACTAGCAGGTGCTGAGACCCTAAAGAGAAGTGCAAATTGATTCCTTCTGATTCCTGGACCTTGTGGCAGTTGTAACTTGTTAACTCCACCCTGGATTTATAGTGGTATGGAATAATATAAAGTCTGAGGGTCAGGAGGTATGGTTGCAGCATGTAGAGACATACTGGAGCAAGCTTTGACCAGGTATGTCTACACATGCTGCAAACCTACCTCCGAATTGTAGCGTAGACACACTCGGAGACTGATCAGTTCTCAGGAGAGAAACTTAGGACTACCTTGGGGAGCAGACTTGGGCTACAGTTTATTGTTTATTTTGTGCTAGCTCATTAATAAAGCCAAGCCCCGGGAATTTTCCCCACTCAATGCATGTTGACTGGGTTGTGGGACAGGGTGGGTACTCGTAAGCTGCTCACACCAACATTGATTGAACCCACCAGCAACTGCACAATATCCAGTGCTAAGTCAGCTGGCTTGTGAAAAAGAACAAGTAAAGGAATTCAAACACACAATCGGGACAGTGAGTCACTCATCAAATAGGAGCCTGACCTATTTTTGCTGGCTCAAATCTTTACCTTGTATAATAGTGGGCACTAATCTGGTGGCTTCTGCTGATCTTCGGGCCATGACAAGGAGCTCCTCCAACGCACCATGCGTAGAAGTGTGTCACCTACCCCCATGTGTTATCCCGTTACCCGGAAAATAAACGGAAATCCTGAGCCTGTACAAATGTTCAGTCAAAATGTGTTCACTGCCCTACTCTAAGAGACTTGTGCTATTTACTTCAGAATATTTCCATTATCATAAAGAATTTGAGTGACTCTAACATTGTGTAGGTCTGATATTTGCTGTCTGCAGTCCAACAACGCAGCCAGTTCTCTTTTCTGCCCTACGTGAGCCAGCCCAGAAAGCAAGGCCAAAGCTGTATTGAGCAAAGACGAGATCTAGATCATTAGAGGGACGAGCAGTCAAGGGCCAAATTAACTCAAGGATTCTGTTATGGAATGTTCCTTGAGGGAAATAACACGTTTTTATAGTAGAACAAAATGGCAAAGAATGCCAAAGATCATTTTTACCAAGGACTAGAATCTGATCGTATTATACAAATGCAAATGCTGAGTAACGCCAATAGAGTTACTCCAGATTCACCCCAGTGTAAAAACCAAAATGGCTTTAAGTGAAACTGGAATTTGGCCTCAGGCTGTTGTGATTCCTGTGGCTTATTTGCCACCACATAGGAATTGTGATTAAGGAATAAGAAAGCTCCCTCAATTCAACCAGGTTTGTAACAATGATTATTCTGCAGGAGAGGCAGTGATTTGACTCAGATCAAAATGAAATCAAGCTTCAGGAGGAAATTAAAACTGTTTACAGCCATGCATGTAGAAAGATGCTCTTTGTCTCCCTCTAAGCAGGCTCTCACATGCCAGCATCCTTCCCTAATGGCAGGGCACTGAGAATTAAAAGCACAGATTAGTATAAAAACGGATTGAAATGAATCCCTGTGGAATAAATTAAATACCTCACCCTTGAAAGGTGATTATGTTCTTTTCATTTGTGAAATAGGCCCTTTCACGCTTACAAAAATAACATTGCCATCACCTTTTGCAGCTGAGCTAGGTTAGTTTTAACTATTTATAGTTGTCATTGTTCTATGTACTGACGTGACTATCATAGCATTTCGTGACAGCCATAGATCAGCGCCTATGAGCTTGTGAACTCAAAATTAGACTGAAAATTCATCAAGGCAGGGATTGCATCTTCCTTTGTGTTTGTTAGTACAGTGCCTAGCACAATGGGCCCTATTCCCCATTGGGGAATCAAGATACCACTGCAATATAAAGAATCAATCACACTATTCTGTTAGTGAGGCTCTAGAGATGGGCCCACTCCACTGGATCTGAATACTCTGATGGTTGAGGAGATTTGGAACATGAACCCAGATATGGCTGCCACTTTTCTCTATTTGTTTATGAAACTGTCTATCAGGTTCTTACACCAGGCATATCTCCATGGTATTTGACACAGAGCATCTCTGGAATGACTTGAATCAATGACCTGGGTCTGAAACTCCCCCCAAGCTTTGCATCCCAGGCTCTTTTCTGTTGAGACTAAATGTGATGGTTTAGTGTCAATCAAGCATGAGGACAGCTACACTGCTGTGTGCTGCACTGACTGGCTGCTGTCTGAAGTATAATTGGTACAGCCTGCTAAACTGACCCATTGATCTACCAGAGAAATAAATCCAGGGTCTTGACCATGTCTGAAATGATCGTTAAAGATCTCATGGCTGATGTCCTGGCTGAGATCACAGAGTTTGTTGGATTTTTAGTCCAATACAGTAATAATAAATCCTCAGATGAAAGGTGACAGTAAGCACCAGCTGTTCTTATTAATGATCATGACAACTACAGCAGATGCTTAAGCTTTAATTATTTTATATTTACTGTATAGTCTTTGGTACTCACGATAGATCAGTCTGGGAGGCGCTGTCTTTTGTATGTGGGTTCCAGCAAGAATGACCTACATTTGACCTACCTTCCTTGCCACAAGAAAATAATCACTATCAAGGCAGCTTTGTATCTGGTGTCATATCTGAGTCAAATGCATGAAAAAAGGGAGACGCCATTTTTCTCCCTGACTGTTTCAGAAAGGTGAGGGGACAGCATAGGTCTAGCATGACTTTGGGTACAGAGGGTGTGTTTTGACTTCAGCCCATATTTCTAATTGGAGAGCCAGTTCCTGTGGCTGCTTTGGGACTGATAGTTATCTTGGGTAGCAACTAGCGTGATAGACACAACACAATCATGAAGTGGAATCTAGGAGGGAGAAAGGAAAGGAGTGGGTGGAATAAGTGTGTGACCCTCAGGGTATGAGGCCCAGTCACTGGAGCTATGAAACCTCTGCACATTTAAGGCGTGCACGGGCCTCCCAAATAAACTTTATTGTTTTAATCTTGGGAAAGAGGGCAAGGGAAGCATTTAGGACCACATTTCTCCCTTCCCCAGTTAGGGTGGCCAGGTGCCTGGTTTTCAACCAGAAGGTCCAGTCAAAAAGGGGACCTGATACTGTCCGGTCAAATCTACTGACCGGACATACAAAGATGCTAGCTATGCCCTGCCCCAACCTAGCCACAAGCTGCTCTGAAGGGCCTTGACTGTGAAAGCAGTACAGTGTAGAATGATATAATCTCGTTCCTCGGTACTTTTATTTCTTTCAAGCTACAATTAAACATTTCTAATTTCTAAGCTGCTTTGGAGAATAAGGATAATTAGTAACAAGGCACATGTGTTAAGAACAGGCAATTATAACCCATTGGGTTATAATTTATGTCTTATCCTTCTGTGTGAAATAATTAATATAGTATAAGATGATTTATAGCTACGTGCTTTGAAGGCAAAGTTAGCTGTGCATATATAATGAAGCCCAGCTAAATGATTACCTGGTAAAGGGACAGGAGACTTACTAATAAGCCCGTACTTCTCTCACAGGCTAAACTGTACTTAGAACTGGAGTGAAACACTTTTTAGAAGAATTCCTGATATAAATTAATAGGCTTCTTGACACTAAATATTCCGTGCACCTGAAAGTAAAATGCAATAGAAAATTGTCATGGTAAAAATCAAAGGCTATTAAATGAATAGGCTGCAAGCATAGCTGTAAGAAGACTGGTGTGACATGTTCCCTAGGTTGGATTCTGCCTAAGAGGTGGGCAGCTGCATTCTGCTCCAGCTGTAGCTTTTGAGTGGTCTTTGTAGCCCCTGGCAGAACATACTGCAGGAATGGAATCTAGATATCAGAAAGACTTGGCTCATAGTAGCAGGGTCCAGATCAGAGAGAAAAGGTCAGAAACATCTAACCATGCGCTAATAGGAATGGTCCTTCTGGCCATCAACACCTCCTATGACTCCAACCCACTACCATCATCTTTGTCTTATCCGGATTTAACTAGTCCAGCTCACACGCCTCCATGTCACTATCTCAGCCAGACAATGGAAAAGCAAAGACATGGCACCATCTGGGTCTGACCAAAACATGCAGCAACCATCCTCACCCTGATGGCATTGCAGGCCCCGTCCCCTCATGATCTTGCCCAGCAGCCTCACAGTAGAGGGGCAAGGGGGAATGACAAAATAGAGCTGTCCACAAGAGAGTCATTGGAGCAGACAGACATTTGCCCTAACCACCCCTTCCAACCTGTTATCCTATAGAAGAGTAAGGCCCATGTAGCTGCAATGGGATTTCAGCCTCTCTAGTACTCTGGTAAGACATGGGAGATGGGCAGTGCTGTCTTCAGAGACAGCTAGAGAGAGGTACAGGCTCCATAGCAGAGAAACAGGAGGCCTGATCTGTGGTCTGTTTCAAAGTGCTTTTACTCTGGTTTCTTATAGAATGTTAGTTACCCAAGCCAGCCCCCTTCTCCTTCCTTCCCACTACACGATGGGCACCCATGGAGCTGTGACCAGTCTGGTGCAGGCCAAACAGTGCTGTAATGTTCACTCTGCACAATCACAGCCTGAGGCTGCCACTCCGCTCCCTGGACCAGGGCAGGGTACACACTCTCCAGAACACACACTTGAAGTACTTGTACGTATACAATCACACGTCAGTCACACAAATACTTATGCTCATACAGACACACACTGCAGGATCTCACCAAAAACAAACAAAACACTCGGAAAGATGAGCTCAGAGGTCCCCAGCTTGCCCAAGAGTAACTGAAAGGGCGTCTCTGCTCTCTGAAGCAAAACAAAGGCTCTGCTCTATTTTATGGATGCCATCTGTCGCCCCAAGCCAAAGCTCTGTCACGCAGACATCTGTGTGCACTGAAGCCTTTGGCACATTTTCTGCCCAGACAATGAGGAGACATGGCCTGTCTTTCTCAAAGCATAAGGGCATCTTCAAACATTTAACATAGGGCTGGTGGGAAGTCATGGAGGCTTCTCAGAGGGACAAGATCACTCAGATACTGGGTTCTTAGTGCAACAATACAATAGACTCTCTATGCCACTTGGCATACACTTGGACAGTATACACCGTTCATTATAAAGGACAAATGGGGTGTGGTCGAGTGCATAGGGAACTGGATAGGGAATCAGGACACCATGCTTCTATTCCTGGCTCTGCCATTGACCTGCTATGGGACCATGGGCAAGCCATCCTTCCACCCTTTGTGTGTCTTGTCTATTTTGGTTGTAAGCTCTCTGGGGCCAAGATCATCTCTTGCTGAGTGTGTACAGCCCCTAGCACAATGGAGCCCAGATCTCAGCTGGGGGCTCTAGGCCCAGCTGTGCTACAAATAATAAATACAAAATGCATAAACCTAATGTATTAAAGCCCCCTAAAGACTGAAACAACATGGCATTTTTGTATTTTTTGGTGCACTCATGCACTGTTGCTTTGCAGAGGGTATCAAAGAGCAAATTAGTGCTGATGTAAAATAGTAGAGTGGCGTGTTTCTTTCCCCTGCAAACGAATCATCCTGTCGCCAAGCAGAGATACTTTCTGCGTTATGTAAGCCTCTCTCAAATTGTCAGTATTTCCTGTGGCGCCCTCATTGTAATGATTGCCTGCGTCCTCACCTTCTGCAAGCGTCAAAGGAACTGCCAGCAGATTTATGTTGTAGTGAAAGCCACTCTGCTGCATTCAGTGCTCTGACTATAAAGTGAAGGGAGAGGAGACAGCATAGAAAGGATGATTAGTCAGGGTCTGGACTGCATGGGCTTCTTTTTCTGTATCCCACTCAAAGAGATCCTGACACCTCTAGGACCTTGTCTTCACTAGGGAAAAAGGTGTGTTCCTAACCTGAGTTTATAGAGGGCTTGTCTACACTTGGAAATATCCCAAAATAATTAGGGCTGTATAAACCTCCTGTGGACATTCTTATTCTGGAATAAAAGCACCTTTTGCTGATTTAGTTTAATCCACTTTGGAACTCCCCATGCGGAGTTAGTCCAGTAAAGCTATTTGAGTAAATTTCCAAGTGTACACAAGGCCTAGGTAAAGGTAGGTAAACTGAAGGTAAAGCTGTGGCAGTTTGTAGTTCCCACATGAGTTAGCATGTTGAGTTAAAGAGAGTCTAGGTTTACTATGATCTGCTAACATGTGAAGACTACAGACTGCCTTGTCTTCACTAGGACCTTTCCTTGAGTTAATTAACTTGTGTTAAGAACACACCCTTTTTCCGAATTCAGAAACAAACTCGGGGAACAGTCACTGGAATAGGATTTCTGCCACCTTTTTCATAAACTCTACCACCTGCTGGACCCAAATATAACCCCCCCCCCAACCAAATTAGCGCTGATGTGGGGAAGGAGGGGAAGCTGTCATATTTCTATCATCATGTTGCCCCAGCTCCTTTTGTGAGACTGGCATTTCCAGCAGTACTAGACTTTGGCTCACTGCTGGGATTCTGGCTGGCCAGTGCACTGGGACGTAAGGAGGTGATCAAGAAATGTACTTGCACCATCCCCGCTCTTAGCACTCCCAGTCACAAAGTGGCCCATTGTGTCTAGCTTCGAATTCCAGCCCTTACAATCGTTCAGCATTCCAGAATAAGCTCTTCATAAACTGGGCTGCTCTCTGGCCCTGTTTTTGTGGAAAGGAGGTGGAAGGCCCATGGCTAATAAATCATTATGTAATGTTGTAATATGGTCATATAATACTGTCGTTTATCTCCAGCAATGGCGCCTGATCAACTGCACCTACAGCACACTAGCTCTGCAGATATTCCCATCAAAATCAGATTCGCCTCTCTTTGTCAGTTGTCTTCATTTTGCTGCTGTTGTCGTTAAAGTGCAGCTGCTGGGGCAGTGTGCATGAATGGTAACTACCTTAATTGGATGACAGATCTTCCATGGCTGACAGCACTTGCGTTTCTGGTGGTAATTGTTAATACACTGCGTACGCTAACGTAGTATTAAATACCCTAACAGATGTAGAATGTTTGGGGAAAGGATTCAAATAAGCAGATACAAAATGCATTTGTTTATTGAGTTATGCTTTTTTCCATGCCAAAGAACAACCGTATATTTTCAGCCTGAGTGACTTTTATTTGAGAGGAAGGGAAAACAACAAAAGTAACATCTCCGTAAGAAAGAGAGAGAAAGCAAAGTGACATGCTGCATGAGCACTGCTTCCGAAAATGGCAGCTGATGCCTAGACATTTAAAAGTGCAGTCCCCAGAAAACAAAATGGAAACATTTCCCAGTTACAGCCATCAGGGACTAGACTTTCCAAAAGAGCTTAGCTCCCATTTACGTTTCCAGATAACTGTTCAGGGTCTCAAAAGGGTGAATGCTCAACTCTTTGAAAATGTGGCTCCATGAGTGATTGTTCTCATTAAGTCTCATTAAGTCATTGTTCTCATTAAGCAGAGCTTGTCTTTGGCAATTTACTGAAACATGGACCATAGTACCCAGAGCCTGCTGTCTGCAGTTCCCCAATTTGCCTGCAGTCCAGTGCCCCGCCTTCTGAGGTCGAGGCTGACCTTTGGCCTCTGCGGTCACACCCCACACTCTTTCCGAACTGCAGCCCCAGTTATCCCACAGATCATTTTTCTATAGCATTTCTCAGGGCCGGGGGCTCTTGGGAGGACGGGATAGCGGATGGCTACAGTTCCATCAATTACAGAAAAACAAAACAAGTATGTATTGCTTCATGTCTCACTTTATCCAGTACAGGAGTTCTCAACCAGGAGTACATATACTCTGGGGGTACGCAGAGGTCTTCCAAGGGGTACATCAACTCATCTAGATATTTGCCTAGTTTTACAACTGGCTAGATAAAAAGCACTAGTGACATCAGTACAAACTGAAATGTCATACAGACAATGACCTGTTTATACTGCTCTATGTACTATACACTGAAATGTAAGTACAATATTTATATTCCAAGTGATTTGTTTTATAATTATATGGTAAAAATGAGAAAGTAATCAATTGTTCAGTAACAGTGTCCTGTGACACTTTGGTATATTTATGTCTGATTTTGTAAGCCAGTAGTTTTTAAGTGAGGTGTAACTTGGGGGTGCACAAGCCAAATCAGACTCCTGAAAGGGGTACAGCAGTCTGGAAAGATTAAGAGGCACTGATCCAGTATGTACCCAGTCCCTTAAAATGCTTGCGCTCTGTGGTCCTATGCGTAATAGGTCCATGGTTTTCATAACCGAAGTCTAAAAGCTCTATCCATTTCCATTCAGGGAGATGTACAGCTCTGCACTGTCTGGACAAAACTTGGTATGAAATCAGGATTTGTTAAAGACTAATCTGGGTACCTGGCTTCCCATTCAGCAATTACCTTCCCCAGCTGAGCATGAGTCTGAAACAAATGAGATAACAAGGGAAAGGCTGAACAAATTTACTGGCTGTTCTTAACTAACAGCAACATGGGGAAATAAATAGATTCTGGGGGAAAACAGGCACAAAGCCCACAACCTGGCTATGAAAAGGTGGGCTGGGAAAGGCATTGCTGGTCAGGAAGAAAAACAAAGGGAAATATGGAGCTCAGATAACAGCACCACAAAAATGGTCATGCCCAAGTAAGTTTATTAGTTTGTGATGCAAATTAGTAATAATTTGCTTTATCTTAGTACCTTGTGCTTGTGAAACATCTTTCAGCAGAGAACCTCAAAGCACTTGACAAAGCAAATTAGTAAGCCCCCCCCCCAGCACCCCGGTGAATAGGAAAGCATTATTATCCCAATTATTCAGATGAACAGAAAGCTTAGGAGATTTGCTCAGGGTTGCACAGGAAGTCAGAGGCAGAGCCAGTTGTCATGCTCTCTGGAGTGGCTCACAACTGTGAGTGCTGACCTCAGGGCAGACTGTCGCAAAACAAGGGTAAACACCCCAAACTGGTGATATAGTCCATAATTAAATTTCACCAAGCCAGTAACTCCTGGAACCCTATACCAGTCCTACCATGGAGTCACAGGCAGTCCCCTTAGACTCTCCCATCTATCTTGCCATCCAGGCAAACTAAACTTTGCGATAAAAGGTCACAAACCTAAAATCACACCACATCAGGTTGTTCCCAGTCCCAAGAGATCAGTCACTTACCCCAGATCAATTGGTACTGTGAATCTTACACCGAAGACGAGGCTGGTAGCAAACTAACTATAGGTTTAATAGCTAAGAAAAGGAAATGAGAGTTATTGAAAGGTTAAACCGGGTAAAATATAATTACAGGTGAGTCACAGTTTGTAATTCCAAATGGTAGCAGAGATGTAGTAATTGGCCAGTTTCCCAAAAGTCTCTTGGGGCTACCAAGAATAACTCTGGGGAGCTCCGTCTTCTCATTCAGTTATTCTGCACTGTTAGAATCCAAACAGTCGGGAGATGAAGGATCTTTCTGTGAATCCATATTTATAGTCTCTTCACACAGAAAGCAAGTTGACAATGTCTCTACCCACGTGGGCTTTTCCTTTGATGATGTTGAGTGAGGACTGCACTTAGCCTTTGAACCTCCAACCATCGCATAATGGCCACTTGCTTTGAAATTAGCATTTTCTGTTTAAGACCTTAAGTCCTTCATTAGCATTTCACAAGATTTCTTTGAAGCTTGATGAGTTATTTAGTTACAGGGGTATTTACCATGTAAATGTTTGCTATTACATTATGACAGGAACAGATATGTGAAAACAATGCATGTAACATCCCATTCGTTTTATGAAGTTTAAACACTAATCACTTTGATCTATACTAATGCACAGGTGAATTGAAATGCCAGCGTCAGACCAGTAATTAAATTTCTTACTCCCGCTCCTGTGTTCTAACCTTGCTCTCAGTGGGGGTATCTGGGCTCCTGCAAAACATTACACAGTCCAACGTCTAGACTGTAAGCAAAGCTGGGGAGTACAAACCCATTCTGGGTAACATGAAGTATCTACCCTACTAACACTCTCATGCATCACAATCTCATCTGATTCCCAGGGTGCGGGCACATAAGCCAGGCCATCAATTTGCAATCAGCATTTCCAGAGCCGTAACAACATTTCAGGGACAGCAGTTATGTAATTCAGAGACAAAATTCCTATGAACAGTGCCCTTAGGTTGTGGTTAGCTGACAATATGGATACAAATATACCCATTGATCAAAGTACCTCCCATGTTTAGAAGTTCCCAATAGTCATTTAAAGAGGAATTTCATTCATCTCCGCTTTCAGTTGCCATTACTGTACACTTACGGCACTACTACAACTGGAATACCCAACAGGTTAGTGCAGCTGGGAACAGCAGACGTTCAAGGGCCAGTTGAGAAATGGTGTGTGTACATGCATGCAGTTCTCAAGGCTTTCAATGGGGCTTCTGTCTGCTGACAGCAAGACTGAGTTTGGCCTCAAATCTACAATGATCACTCCAGTAAGTTATAAAAAATACCATGCTCCTTGTGCAGTATTATCATACTAAGGATGGATATGTTATGTATGATCCCTAAGCAGAAAAAATAGCCGTATTTCAAGAAGCAATACACATGATCTGTGGCCTTGTTAATCCATAAACTATGGACGAACTGAACCGATGAGAGAAAACATTATCCTCATGCTTGTGGAGTGATAGGCGTTATGTCACACTTCCTTCTACCCTGGGCTTGCCTCATATGTCTGATCATCTAGCAGGTTGGGAGGTCAACTTCAGATGCTTTTCATGTCGACTACGAGCGACCAGCAATTCTGTTGAGCTCAGTGTATTTCATTCGTTGAGACTGCTAAGCAGTCAGATTTTTCTCAGTGTAATCGGAATTAGGCTTTATGGTGGGATTGTCAAAACCACTGAGCGCTGGCCTAGCTCTGCTTCCATTGGGCCAGTTTCTCTTTCACACCCCTCTGGGTATGTTCACACCGCTGCTGGGAGTGAGCCTCCTAGCCCAGGTAGCCAGACTCGTGCTAGTCGGGCTTGAGTTAGCATGTTGAAAATAGCTGTGTGGAGACTGTGGCTTGGGCTCTCAAGCCCACCTGACCCCCTAGGTTTGAGAGCCCAAGCTGCAGCCCAAGCCGCAACATCCACACTGCTATTTTTAGCATGCTCGCTCGAGCCCCGCTACTGTGAATCTGTCTACACAGGCTGGGAGTCTCGCTCCCATCTGCAGTGTAGACATACCCCCCTCAGCACCCTTTCCACTGCGAGGGCTGTCTAAAAGTATGTCTACACCATAAAAAAGGTGTGTGCTTACTCAGGTTAGCATACACACATTAACTAACACAGGTTCAAGTAGCAGTGACGACACAGAAACTCAGCTTTTAACTCGGGTTAGCAGCTCAAGTTCAAGGAAAGCCTGGGGTTGAAATCGAGCTGTCTTTAGTGTAAGATCCAAGTTAGAAGTTGAGCTCCCTTGTCTTCATTTATATTTAACCCATTAGCTAAGATGGGTTAGCTAACCTGAGTTATGAACCCACAAACTATTTCAGTGTAGATATACCTTAAATAGGCCTTAGTATAAACAAAACTCTGGCACATCAACTTCAGTGGTAAAACTCCCATTGCCTTCAGTGGGAGCAGATTTAAGTCAATGCTGAGCAATTTTGAAAATACCACCCTACTACTGTGGTCTTATTCTGAGCCAGTTTTATGACTGCTTCCTACCACACAACATGACTTGCCACGGCAAACTCAATATTGTCAAGGTTCACAAAGGGTTAATTTAAATACTGAAAATAGTTGGGAAGTGCTAGAGGAGAATCTGGCAAACACCCTAAGTATCCTAGTCAAAGTAGCATCAAATATTTTCAGTTCTGCTCACGTAACAGCCTGCCTGCATCAACAATTTTCTTTACAACCTTATGTCTGTTGGGAAAACACACTAGCATCACTGAGGGGAAAAACAACTGAGGAGAGTTGGCAGTTTTTCAAAGGGACACTATTAAGGGCCCAAAAGCAAGCTATTCCGCTGGGTAGGAAAGATAGAAAATGTGGCAAAAGACCACCTTGGCTTAATCACGAGATCTTGCATGATCTAAAAAGTAAAAAGGAGTCATATAAAAAATGGAAACTAGGACAGATTACAAAGGATGAATATAGGCAAACAACACAGGAATGCAGGGGCAAGATTAGAAAGGCAAAGGCACAAAATGAGCTCAAACTAGCTACAGGAATAAAGGGAAACAAGAAGACTTTTTATCAATACATTAGAAGCAAGAGGAAGACCAAAGACAGGGTAGGCCCACTGCTCAGTGATGAGGGAGAAACAGTAACAGGAAACATGGAAATGGCAGAGATGCGTAATGACTTCTTTGTTTCGGTCTTCACCGAGAAGTCTGAAGGAATGCCTAACATAGTGAATGCTAATGGGAAGGGGATAGGTTTAGAAGATAAAATAAAAAAAGAACAAATTAAAAATCACTTAGAAAAGTTAGATGCCTGCAAGTCACCAGGGCCTGATTAAATGCAACCTAGAATACTCAAGGAGCTAACAGAGGAGGTATCTGAGCCTCTAGCTATTATCTTTGGAAAATCATGGGAGACAGGAAAGATTCCAGAAGACTGGAAAAGGGCAAACATAGTGCCCATCTATAAAAAGGGAAATAAAAACAACCCAGGAAACTGCAGACCAGTTAGTTTAACTTCTGTGCCAGGGAAGATAATGGAGCAAGTAATTAAGGAAATCATCTGCAAACACTTGGAAGGTAGTAAGATGATAGGGAATAGCCAGCATGGATTTGTAAAGAACAAATCGTGTCAAACCAATCTGATAGCTTTCTTTGATAGGATAACGAGTCTTGTGGATAAGCGAGAAGCGGTGGATGTGGTATACCTAGACTTTAGTAAGGCGTTTGATACGGTCTCGCATGATATTCTTAGGCCTTGTCTACACTACGAGAGTAGTTCGATTTTACTTAAATCGAATATTTGGAATCGATATTGCAAAGTCGAACGTGTGTGTCCACACTAAGGACAGTAATTCGACTTTGTGAGTCCACACTAACGGGGAAAGCGTCGACATTGGAAGCGGTGCACTGTGGGCAGCTATCCCACAGTTCCCGCAGTCCCCGCTGCCCATTGGAATTCTGGGTCGAGCCAGCAATGCCTTCTGGGTAAAAAAATGTGTCGAGGGTGCTTTTGGGTAACTGTCGTCATCCATCCATCACTCACTCCCGCCCTCCCTCCCTCCCTGAAAGCGCCGGCGGGGAATCATTTCGCGCACTTTTCAAGTCATTGACAGCGCGGACGCCACAGCACTGTGAGCATGGAGCCCGCTGCAACCATCGCTGCAGTTGTGGCCGCTCTCAACGCCTCGCAGCTTATCATACAGGTTGCCCTGAGGCAGATGCAGAAAAGTCAGGCGAGGAGGCTACGTCAACGCGGTGATGGCCTGAAGTCTGAGAGTAGCACAGACCTCTCAGAAAGCAGGGGACCCAGCGCCGAGGACATCACGGTGGCAATGGGTCATGTTGATGCCGTGGAACGGCGATTCTGGGCCCGGGAAACAAGCACTGAGTGGTGGGACCGCATAGTGCTGCAGGTCTGGGATGAATCACAGTGGCTGCGAAACTTCCGCATGCGGAAGGGAACTTTCCTTGAACTTTGTGAGTTGCTGTCCCCTGCCCTGAAGCGCAATGACACCCGGATGCGACCAGCCCTGACTGTCCAGAAGCGAGTGGCCATAGCCCTCTGGAAGCTTGCAACGCCTGACTGCTACCGGTCAGTCGCGAGCCAGTTTGGGGTGGGCAAATCTACCGTGGGGGTTGTTGTGATGCAAGTAGCCAAGGCAATCGTTGATGTACTGCTGCCAAAGGTAGTGACCCTGGGAAACTTGGAGGCGATCATAGATGGCTTCGCAGCGATGGGATTCCCAAACTGCGGTGGGGCCATAGATGGAACTCACATCCCTATCCTGGCACCGGACCACCAGGCCAGCCAGTACATTAACAGAAAGGGCTACTTTTCCATGGTGCTGCAAGCACTGGTGGACCACAGGGGACGTTTTACCAACATCTACGTGGGATGGCCGGGCAAGGTTCATGACGCTCGTGTTTTCAGGAACTCTGGTCTGTTTAGACGGCTGCAGCAAGGTATTTACTTCCCGGACCACAAAATAACTGTTGGGGATGTGGAGATGCCTATAGTCATCCTCGGGGACCCAGCCTACCCGCTAATGCCCTGGCTCATGAAGCCCTATACAGGTGCCCTGGACACTGAAAAAGAACTCTTCAACTACCGGCTGAGCAAGTGCAGAATGGTGGTGGAGTGTGCTTTTGGACGTCTCAAGGGGAGATGGAGAAGCTTGCTGACTCGCTGTGATCTCAGCGAAACCAATATCCCCATTGTTATAGCAGCTTGCTGTGTGCTCCACAATCTCTGTGAGAGCAAGGGGGAGACCTTTATGGCGGGGTGGGAGGTTGAGGAAATTAGCCTGGCTGCTGATTACTCACAGCCAGACAGCCGGGCGATTAGAAGAGACCAGCGGGAAGCGCTGTGCATCCGGGAGGCTTTGAAAGCAAAGTTCCTGAGTGAGCAGGGTAACCTGTGACTTTCTAATTTTGTGTACAGAGAAGCCTTCACCCCACTTCCAACACACGTTTCAAAATAAAAATAGTTCAACTTTGTTAAAGCACACCGTTTTCTTTAATACTGTTTTCGCGGGAATTTTTAAAAACTGGGACGCAGACTGTGGTGCGGAGCGGGTGTAGTGTAGTCGCGCGAATGCAGCTTCTAAACTCAAGGACTGACAGGCTCCGCTGCGGTGGGATGGTTCTTTCAACGGAGCCTGTCACCCCTCCTGATAGGGACTGTGTGTATGGGGGGTCTATGTGACTTTGTGGCAGGGGGGGGACGGTTACAGATCCCCTGCTGTGTGGCTCTGTGATCCTGCCTAAGGACCGCCGCTTAAGATCTCTAACTGCCCTCCCCTGCCACAAAGTCACAGAGCAACCCACCCCCCACCACATAACATGAAAAGAACCTCCCAGACTAACCAGGGTAAGTAGTCACTGCATCACTGCACTATGTATGTGCCTTGCTGCTGTGCCTGCCCCCGACTATGTACCCTGCCAAAGGTGACTGTCCTGTCCAATTACCAACCCCCTTTCCCCCCCTCCTCCAAAAGAACATGATGGAAACAGTAGTTAACAGAAACATATTTTTTATTATCAACTACACATGGGACTGGGAAGTGAAACTTGGACGGGGGCTTGTGTCAGGCGGGAAGGAAAGTACTTGTCAAACTTTGGGGAATGAGAGCCTTCTGCTGCTCGAGCTCTCTGCAGGGGTGGAGTGAGAGTTAGCAGGGACTCTGCCGCCTCTCCTTCTGTGCACTTTGGGTGAAGGGAGTATGGGACTTGGTGGCGGGGGAGGGCGGTTAGAGATGGACTGCAGCGGGGCTCTGTCCTCCTGCCTCCGTTCCTGCAGAACATCCACAAGGCGCCGGAGCGTGTCCGTTTGCTCCCTCAGTAGTCCAAGCAGGGTTTGAGTCGCCTGCTGGTCTTCCTGACGCCACCTCTCCTCCCGATCCATGTTTGCTTGGTGCATTCGGGTCAAGTTTTCCTGCCACTGGGTCTGCTGTGCTGCCTGGGCTCGGGAGCAGGCTATAAGCTCTGAGAACATGTCCTCCCGTGTCCTCTTCTTCTTATGCCTAATCCTCCCTAGCCTCTGGGAGTGTGATGACAGGCTAGGTTGTGAGACAGTCGCAGATGGGGCTGTGGGAATGGGAAAAAGGGAGTGAATTCCTCAGAAAGCTAAATGTACTTGTGAACAAAGAACATAGTCTTTCTCTGTGAACAGGACCATGCACAGCACCTATCACATGCGCACTCAGCACAAGGTCGAATTCTCGGCCTTCGCATTCAGTGTCTGGGGTTTTGCAGAGCACTTTCGAGAACCCTGTCAGGACAACGGAATTGCTCTTGCACGCAGACATGGTAAGCCGTAGATTCGTGGCAGCTTAAAACTTTAATATTAGCAATGGCCTCATTTCACATTGAAATCAATGTCGGTCCCTGCTGCCAGCAATCCGGCAAGCAGGAAGTCTGCTCCTGTCCCACACCCTCGCGGCTGTCCCCGGGAACGATCCCTTTCGGCTGACCCTCTCCCGCCTCCACCGCGTGGCTGCAAACCAGCGGTTACAGTTCTGTAAAGGAACGGTAAAGCAGTCCCAACACTAACATTCCCCTACCTCATTCAAAGCAGGTCGTCATGAGCGACATCACCCTCATGAGGATCTCTGAGAGCGACAGACAGAGAATGCTCCGGGAAAGCCTTCAAAGACCAGGGCCGTATGCCGCCATGCTGTGCCAAGCAATGATTCCGGAGTACTTGCTAGTCTCGTGGCGCGGCAACGTGTCCTACAACGGAGGACCCAATAAGGCCGCTCTCCCCAAGAACCTAATGCAGCGGATTTCAAATTACCTGCAGGAGAGCTTCCTTGAGATGTCCCCGGAGGATTTCTGCTCCATCCCCGGACATATAGACCGCATCTTACTGTAGCTGCAGTAGCAGGGACTAAACAGTAGAGCGGCTTGGGCAGGACAATCATGCAAAACCGGACATTGCTAGATTTTTTTCAAATAGTTGCACTGCCCATGACTGAACCGTTAAGTTAATCAAAGTAATCATGAGAAACCCATTTTTTAAATTGTTAATAATCATGTTCTGTTACAAATAAATGTTTAGATGTTTACAACACTTACTGGATGATCCTTCACCAGATTCTGTGTCCGGGGTAACGGCTGGGGAGGGTTGGTAGGGGATCTCTGTAAGGGTGATGAAGAGATCCTGGCTGTCGGGGAAATCAGCGTTGTGAGCGCTGTCGACTGCCTCGTCCTCCTCATCTCCTTCCTCATCTTCCCCGTCCGCTAACATGTCCGAGGATCCGGCCGTGGACACTATCCCATCCTCAGAGTCCACAGTCAGTGGTGGGGTAGTGGTGGCGGCCGCACCGAGGATGGAATGCAGTGCCTCGTAGAAACGGGATGTCTGGGGATGGGATCCGGAGCGTCCGTTTGCCTCTTTGGTCTTCTGGTAGCCTTGCCTCAGCTCCTTGATTTTCACGCGGCACTGCGTTACATCCCGGCTGTATCCTCTCTCTGCCATGTCTTTAGAGATCTTCTCATAGATCTTTGCATTCCGTCTTTTGGATCGCAGCTCGGAAAGCACAGACTCATCGCCCCACACAGCGATGAGATCCAAGACTTCCCGATCAGTCCATGCTGGGGCCCTCTTTCTATTCTGAGATTGCACTGCCATCAGTGCTGGAGAGCTCTGCATCGTTGCCAGTGCTGCTGAGCTCGCCACGATGTCCAGACAGGAAATGAGATTCAAACTGGCCAGACAGGAAAAGGAATTCCAATTCAAATTTTCCCGGGGCTTTTCCTGTGTGGCAGTTCAGAACATCCGAGCTCTTACTGCTGTCCAGAGCGTCAACAGAGTGGTGCACTGTGGGATAGCTCCTGGAGCTATTAGCGTCGATTTCCATCCACACCTAGCCTAATTCGACATGGCCATGTCGAATTTAGCGCTACTCCCCTCGTCGGGGAGGAGTACAGAAGTCGAATTAAAGAGACCTCTATGTCGAACTAAATACCTTCGCGGTGTGGACGGGTGCAGGGTTAATTCGATGTAACGGCGCTAACTTCGACATAAACGTCTAGTGTAGACCAGGCCTTAGAGATAAACTAGGCAAATACAACTTAGATGGGGCTACTATAAGGTGGGTGCATAACTGGCTGGATAACCGTACTCAGAGAGTTGTTATTAATGGTTCCCAATCCTGCTGGAAAGGTATAACAAGTGGGGTTCCGCAGGGGTCGGTTTGGGGACCGTCTCTGTTCAATATCTTCATCAACGACTTAGATATTGGCATAGAAAGTACACTTATTAAGTTTGCAGACGATACCAAACTGGGAGGGATTGCAACTGCTTTGGAGGATAGGGTCATAATTCATAATGATCTGGACAAATTGAAGAAATAGTCTGAGGTAAACAGGATGAAGTTTAACAAAGACAAATGCAAAGTGCTCCACCTAAGAAGGAACAATCAGTTTCACACATATAGAATGGGAAGAGACTATCTAGGAAGGAGTACGGCAGAAAGGGATCTAGGGGTTATAGTGGACCACAAGCTAAATATGAGTCAACAGTGTGATGCTGTTACAAAAAAAGCAAACATGATTCTGGGATATATTAACAGGTGTGTTGTGAGCAAGACACGAGAAGTCATTCTTCCGCTCTACTCTGCACTGGTTAGGCCTCAACTGGAGTATTGTGTCCAGTTCTGGGCACCGCATTTCAAGAAAGATGTGAAGAAATTGGAGAGGGTCCAGAGAAGAGCAACAAGAATGATTAAAGGTCTTGAGAACATGACCTATGAAAGAAGGCTGAAAGAATTGGGTTTGTTTAGTTTGGAAAAGAGAAGACTGAGAGGGGACATGATAGCAGTTTTCAGGTATCTAAAAGGGTGTCATAAGGAGGAGGGAGAAAACTTGTTCCCCTTAGCCTCTAAGGATAGAACAAGAAGCAATGGGCTTAAACTGCAGCAAGGGAGGTTTAGGTTGGACAGTAGGAAAAGGTTCCTAACTGTCAGGGTGGTTAAACACTGGAATAAATTGCCTAGGGAGGTTGTGGAATCTCCATCTCTGGAGATATTTAAGAGTAGGTTAGATAAATGTCTGTCAGGGATGGTCTAGACCGTATTTGGTTCTGCCATGAGGGCAGGGGACTGGACTCGATGACCTCTCGAGGTCCCTTCCAGTCCTAGAATCTATCAATCTATGATCATTGTTCCACTAATTCACTTATGTAATATTCAAGGCAAAGTCCTTTTTTTTTTTTTTGGTTTGTTTGTTTTTCCCTTAATTTTGATTCATGTGTTGATTTAAAAGTTAAAAAAATGGGAGCTCTGATTAAAAATAGTGTTTACTAATAATAACAAGCAGACAAAGAAGGTTTGGATTTTTTTTGTCTTTTCTCCCTCACTGATGCTCTAAAGGGAGTGAGACAAGTCAGCACATCCCTAGTGGAAACACTGAAGTGGAGATAAATCTGATGTTATCCCATCATCACACTACAGCAAGAGAGCCTATGTTCTTGCAAAGCAGTACAGAGGGCTTTTCATTCCAGTAATGAGTGGTATATTCTCCACAAGACACATGGGAACAGTGGTCATATGCTGGGGTGGGAAGTTAGTAAGAGTAGTGCATTTGTGCATTTCAGGAAGGGTCAGGGAGAAGGAAATAGCTGAGGGGAAGAAATTTCCTTGGCTATCTTCACAGCCCAGCCAGAGCGAGACACTTTTCACCACCGCCAGTGTCACTAAAGTTATAGCCCCTGTCGTGAGTGAGGCAGGCAAAGCCAGGTACAGAAATTAAAAACAAGCCAGACTGCGAATAGCGAATTCTCAAAGAAAGTACCCTGTAAATTTCTCCTGTCTTGTTGCTTCAGTCTCATGATGCAGACTGTAATAGGAAATGAAAGTAGGAAAAATATCATGGCGATGTTCAAACTGCAGCTTCACAGCCCTTCTCATCACCGGTGCTATAGAGACCACCACCTTAGAAATGCCTAAGATAGACAGACACAGAGGAGCCTGAGGCAGAAGAGCCTAGAGAGCACAACAGCAAAGACGCTGGGGTTTTTTTAAATCACTATCGTCATCTATATTCAAGAGAGAACATTAAATGTACGGTGAGCCAGAGTCTCTGCTGTGCCTATTTTCTGCTCGGTGCAGCAGAGTTGGGGAGGAGGAGGTGGCTCCGTGATTCTCAAGGAGAGCTGCACTGTTCTGGGCCCCAACATAGGTTAGAAGAGCCTTGAGGCTGCTCTAAATTATGCCAACTGTCAATAGTTCCTCGGATAATATCCGTCACCTGACATAGCCGAAGTACTGCACTCTCTGATCAAACCCCAGCTCCAACATGACCCCGGGCCTGAGAAAGGGGGTGCAGATCTGGCATAGGTAGCCACTGAGCTGAGAGCTCTCCCATGCTTGGGAAAGTCTTAGCTGGCCAGAACAGGCTACTTTCCAGCTCAAAGCAGCACAAAGGGGCCAGAACACAGCCGAGAATCTGGCCCAGTGTATTTAATTAATAGCATCGCTGCATTGTTGTTAAACTAGTCTGCTCACCGTGAGCAGTAAACTCTGAGGCGAGTACAGATTCAAACCCCGAGGCTCAAGATACTAAGCATAAGGAACAAACCATTTGTAGCATTTCAGCTAATCCATTTATTTGAATGCCAAAAAGCATTTTTTACATCTGATCTCTTAGCTTGATGATCTGCAATCAGGGCTGGCTCTAGGCACCAGCCCTCCAGGCATGTGCTTGGGGCGGCACTCCCGATTCTTTTTTTTTTTTTTCCTTCAGGAGCAAAAAGCCGGGAGAAGGCCCTCAGTAGAGGTGAGCTACGGTGGTGAGGGGGTGCGGGGAGGACCGCAGGAAGTAACCCTGGGGGGAGGGGGACAGAAGAACCGCTCCCTCCCCCAGCTCACCTGCGCCTTCTCATCGGAGCGGGCCGCCACTCCGCTTCTCCCCCCTAGGAGGGGAAATGCAGCTCGCCTGGGGGAGGAGGCGGGTCCGGGGATTTGGGGAAGGGGTTGGAATGGGGCAGGGAAGGGGCGGAGTTGGGGCAGACCGGGGGCGCGGGAAAAATTTTTTGCTTGGGGCGGCAAAAAACTTTGAGCCAGCCCAGTCTGCAATGCAAGAATGGAAAGAGATCGACGTATCTCAAGACCGCGTGCTGACCGAGGAAAGAGAGTAGGAGGCAAAAATCACTGAAACCATCAGTTCAGTGCACAGCAGCAGTAAAAGAAATAATGAGAGAGGCAAGGGGAAAGAACACAAACCAAGAGGTGATACTCACACTATAGACTATATGGCAGTGCTCAGATTCCCATCTGAAACAGTGCACAGCACGGGTCATTAGTGTTACACTTGAGCATAGAGCAGCAAAAGTGATGCAGTGATCAAGGATCAAAATTAATGAAGAACCGATTGGGCAAGGGGGGAGTTTGCTCTCACCGCAAAAGAAAAGCCTCCATGGTGACCTGTGGACAGCAATGACGGTAAAGCCACTCCCCAATGTACGAACATAGACTTTGCCCTGCCTCTACAGAACCTGTATTAGCTCCCAGGCACGGAGGCTCACAAATAGGCAGCTACAAGAGGCCATGTTCTTTGTAACCGTCTCTTTTAAAACTTAGAGCAGGAAGAACAAACCCAAGAGTTTGCCACACGAAAAATCTATACAGATTAAAAAAAGAAAAGAGCAAGCAAAAAATCCACCTGTATGAACAACATACCCGATCTCTTTAAGGAGCTAGTCTGCTCTCCCAATATTCTGGGATGTCCCAGATCTGTGAAGAGGGCAGAGCCCAAAGTGTGCATCAAGAGTCCAGCCTCCATCTAAAATATACTTCTGAAAAATAAAGCAAGCCATTTTAAAGGATGAGACTTCTCACCAAATGAATGATGGGAAAGGTTTGTCACAGCAAGTCCACTTTAGTGCCTGTGCAGGATTATTCCATACAGGACATTTACTAGTGCTTTGACCAGTCTTGCTCTAAATGTCCTAAGTGATGGAGCTTCCACTCCTACCCTTGGGAGATCTTTCCACTGTCAGGAAACTTTCTTAATTTGAGCCCGTTACTCCTAGTTCTACACCCTGATTACCACCTTATATAATTCATCTTCCTTCCTAGCATTTATCCCCTTCAAAAATGTGCAGGTGGTTATTGTATTCCCCAATATCTTACTCCCACTCCCATACACACACCGGTCAGCTAATGTTTAACCAAACTATACACATTTGCTAAAGTGAGTTTAATTGTTCCTTGGTCCTCATAAATTGATTGCTGTTGCTCCTCTCTCAACTCCAGCAGGTTTGTGTGTGTGTCTTTCTAATAATTTCAGTAGCCAGCATTGAAAGGTTTATAATGGTTACTTTTCCCACTCCATCAGATATTGAAGCTTTTCAATTTCCACTGCAACATATGACTATTTTTAAAAGCTATATACAAATTTATGTTTTCTTCTGTGTAAAACTAAACTATAAAAAAATAGATTGCAGGCTCAGTTAAATACGAAGGTGCTGCTTATGCAAATTTGCAAAGAATGTACAAGGACCCCCAGGTTTTATATAGCTCATCTTACACTTGCTAGTTGTTTACATCCCTATATATTCATGAATTCTGCATCAGTTGCCAAATTTATTAACAGAACACAAGTTGAGTGGTGATATTCAACAGTCTGCAGACAGTCCTGTAGTCCACCAGAGGGCACTGCAGTAACCCCAGGAGATTCTGCCATGCAAGGCATTAGGACATCTTCCTCAAATTACATGATTCTGGCAGAAATTAAAAGAATACTCATTAGTAACCTCACATTTCTTTCCAAAAGGATGCCAGTGATGTCACTTCATGTATACACAAGATCAGATAGCTCCGGAGAGTCACATACTCAATCAGAATAGCTACATGACTTAATGATAATAAACATCTATAATGCTGGGTGTAATATACAGCAATCGACGTGGGTTTCACTCCTGTGGGTGAAAATGGTCATAAACCTTTATTTACAAGACATTGCAATAAGAATATAAATGCAAACACACAAGCTTTTTCTCCAGCATGTTCTCCTGCAGGGTTAAAGGAATACACACGTTTATAAGCCCAGAGCATGCCCTTCATTGGATTTTGCAGCATATGGTGCTGATGAAGTGCTCAGTGATCCTAAGATGACCATACTCTGGAGACAATCTTCAAATTTCTGAGACCCTGCAATAGCCATGGAGAGGAACTCAGTCAACTCAGAACTCCATATTACTACAGAACAGTCTATATATACCACTCACTGGCAGCTTTATTGTAACTCCATCTAGGGATACACATGCTAGATGGACAAACTCTATATCTTTGCTAGGTTTGGGAAGGGAGAAGCTCCTATATTTAAGATTGGATGCAAGGAACACAGCTACAGCACCTCCCTCTCCTTGCTTCAGCCTCATCCCACCTGAGACATTTTAGATAAACCCTACACATGGGGCTCAGTTTCCTGTTTCTGTACCAGTACTGCACTGCTCCAGGGTTGAGAGTTCAATCCTTCAGGGGGCCATTTAGGGAACTGGGGTAAAAATCGGTCTGGGGATTGGCCCTGCTTTGAGCAGGGGGCTGGACTAGATGACCTCCTGAGGTCCCTTCCAACCCTGATATTCTATGATTCAATGAGTCAGTTGTAAAACAACCATAATCTGGCATAACCAGCCTGCTGAGCAAAGCAAAGCAGCCTGAAATACACTACTGAATGTGGCAGTGTGGTCAAGTAGATAGAGCACTGGACAGAGACACAGAAGACCTGGGTTCTATTTTCTGCTCTGCCACTAACCTACTGTGTGGCAACTCACTTCACCTCTCTATCCCTCTGTTTCCTCATCTGTAAAATGAGGATAATGATACTGCCCTCATTGGTAAAACACTTTGAGCTCTGCTGAGGAAAAATGCTAGATAAGAGTTAGGTGGTATTATTAATGGAGATCTATCTTACATTCAGAGAATGCATGAAATGAATTCTTATTTTCCTTGGACCAAATTCATCCCCTGATTTCAAGGGAGTCACAGTGCAGAGGAAATTGGCCTCTTGTTCTTAGAGCCTGGTCCGCAAGGAGACTGTAATTGTTTCTATGATCATTGTAGCCAAGTTGTGCTCTCAGTTACACCCATGTAAATCTAAAGCAATCCCACCCGAATGGAGTTAGCCCAGATATGCAACAGTCGTTGGGAGCAGTCTTCGGTCCCTGCTGTCGACAGAAAAGTGGGAGTTCATGTGTATCAGTCAGAGAAGTTTGGACCATGTGGCCACCACTCCTCCTTCTTTTTTAGGAGAGTATCCGGGAAAGCTCATTGTTTAAGGCAGCACTCGAGCTCCACTCCATATGGATTTGCACTCTGCATGATGCTCTTCACTAACATTACGGGTTTGGGATGTTTTCCGGCGAAGCACGAGAGCCAGGTACAGATCAGCATGGCTGCAGCCGCCCCACCTCCCATGCAGTAATATGCCCAGCCAAGTCTGCAGGTTCCTGCAGAGGGAGAAAGAAGAGGTGAAATCAGGAGCCCAGTACATGCTGTCGTGCTGTGTCAGTCAAGAAACAGCCCTGTATTATCTCTGCACCTCCCCGGCCTAGGGGGGGAAAAGTCAATGGTGCAGCCTGGCACACCGGGTACATTAGGGGTGGGAAAACTTTTTGGCCCGAGGGCCACATC
This sequence comes from Trachemys scripta elegans, assembly GCF_013100865.1. Taxonomy (NCBI): domain Eukaryota; kingdom Metazoa; phylum Chordata; order Testudines; family Emydidae; genus Trachemys; species Trachemys scripta. Next base: position 19,305,879 of record NC_048306.1, read on the forward strand.
AGGGTTGCGAATCAGTATGGAGGGCCAGGTAGGGAAGGCTTTGCCTCCCCAAACAGCCTGGCCCCTGCCCCCTCCCACTTTCCGCCCCCTGACTGCCCCCCCTCAGAACCCTCCCCATCCAACCTCCCACTCCTTGTCCCCTGACCACCCCCTCCCGGGACCTCCGCCCCTGACCACCCCCTCCCGGGACCCCACCCCCTATCCAATGCCCCCTCTTCCCCATCCCCTGACTGCCCCCCCCCGAACTTCTGCCTCATCCAACTGCCCCCTGCTCCCTGTCCCCTGACTGCCCCCTAGGACTCTCTGCCCCATATCCAACCCCCCGGACCCGGCCCCAGCCTCGGCCCCCTTACCATGCTGCTCAGAGCAGCATGTCTGGAGCTGCACCACCCGGCCGGAGCCAGACACGCTGCCCTGCATGAGCGTGCAGCCCCGCCGTCCAGAGCGCTGTCGCGCGGCAGCATAGCTGCGGGGTAGGGGGACAGCAGGGGAGGGGCTGGGAGCTAGCTGCCTGGCCAGGAGCTCAGAGGCTGGGCAGGACAGTCCTGCGGGCCGGATGTGGCCCACAGGCCGTAGTTTGCCCACCTCTGGGGTACATGGATACTCTTTTACTAAAATCATCTTTACATCCAGAGCCCTTTGTGACCTACCCCCAGCTTCAGACACTATGGAGCTGCTGACTCCTGCCATCCTTCACTTCCCACTCCCACGCTGCCTCTCATACGTGAGCTTCCCGTAAACACCCGCAAAGCCACGGCACTGTTCCCCTCCAAATCTCGCCTTAAAACTCTCCTCAGCAAACAAACAAACAAACAACTCAGCAATGGTGTGGTCAGACCACTACCTACCATGCCAACCAATATCACCTCATCGTTTCCTTGTGCTCCCCGTCTCTCTGTTTGTATCCACTGCCTGTCTCTTGTCTTATATTAGAGGGTAAGCTTCCAGGAGCCGGTACCATCTTTCTGTAATTTGTTTGTCCATGACTGATGCCCTTAGGTGCCCCCCAATACAAATAAATAATAATACATCATCTCCTTGTTTATTGTCCTTCTTTCGTCCTTTCCATGATAAGACAAATCAGGGTTGATTTCAAGTATATAGAGCCTGATTCCCCACTGTGTTAATCCAGTCCTACACTTACCCCTAAAGTTAGTATTATTATTATTCATTTGTACTGAGTAGCATCTAGAGCCCACTGTGCTAGGAACTGTACACACCTATAACAAAGAAACAGTGCCTGCCCCAAAGAGTTTATAATGTAAGCAGAGAGCAGTAGATTTACACCAGAGTAAAGCTGGGGTAATGCCCTGGTGAATCTGGTCCCATTTTTTTCAATGCATCTTTTCTTTTTGTTTGTTTTGTTAAAACTTTACTATTTTATACTTAAATCAAATCAGTGACAGAGCCAGCACCGCTTTTCCAATGGGAACCATGGCATCTGGTTGCCTTGAGCTGGTGAGATACCGAGGGCAAAAATCACACCGTGGCATCTGGTCACTTTGAGCAGGTGAGACATGCTTCGGGCAAAAGTTACACAGCAGCCAGGAGGAAAATCCAGGTCATTAAGACAATCAGTGGAGGCCTAGGGGGAAGCGTCTCTTCTCAGATGCTCATGGCAGATCTTTATATCCTGCTTTATGTACGGAATTCCCCTTGGTTTCTGCATGAGTGGCTAGAGAGGAGTGGCCAAGTCAAGATCTGCTACATAGGTCTGAGTTGAGAATTTTGCCCTGAACGCAGAATAAGTTCTAAGAAGAGGAAATAAATTATCCAGCTGTGGTGCTCGAAATCCAAGTTCCAGTAAGCAGACAGATGGCTATAAAGACATTTGATAAAGTTTCCACACCCGGAGTCACTGCTTTTGTACAACACAAGAGCAGCCCTAACTGCAAACCCCCAGCAGAAATTCCATCCAACAGAAAATTAGAGCACCAACAACTGTGAGGCAAAGTTAAATTGCATAAAATGATGGTCAGGGAACTAATTTTCCTATTGAGGGAGTTATGGCCTAGCCATTAGAAAGCCTTCAAGACAAGCATGTATATGGCAAGATCAGCCTTGATGCAGAGGGATGGGGAATAGGTGAGTCCCTGAAGCTCTTTTTCCTATGATAGCTCACTGTAGGCCAATGTACACTAATGCAAAGGGACCTGGTGGTGGTGGTGAAGACAATTATACTCATCGGGCTGTCCCCAAAATGTAGTTTATTACCAGATATGGTATAGGCCATGATCATTTATAACGTATGTGATATTATAACATTATAACATTGCCTGTGATACTATAAACCTCCAGGTTGCTGCCTTCATTCCAAATTAGATAGTAATATTCATCTGTCCTTGAGTTCCCTTCACCAACCAATCAGTATCCATGAGTCCTGAGGTTGGATAGACAGTCAGAAAGCTGGGGAGAAGGGGGGAGACAATACATGCTCCAAGAATGGAGAGAACTGATACCATAAGGGCACTGGTGGTTGTATGCTTTACCCAGTAATACCTTGTCATAATTTCAGTAGTTACTAGGGCAGACCACTGAAAGCAACTGTAACTAACACGTGGCATATTCATTCACATTAGCACTCCACATTAGGTCTTTTGCATGCTGAGAGTAACTCATGTCCACACTGCAGTGCTGGCACCAATGTCATATTAGCAGGAAGGAATGTAGTTCATGTTGAGGGAACATCTACAGTGGGTGACAATTACACTTTAGAAGAAAGATTTTGGACATTATAGAGTCAACAAATTGCACAAATTGGCATTGGCTGTACACGCTGGCTGAAGCTAAATCCTTTGAAATGATGCTGCGTTGCTCAGTGGGCAACATTCACTCCAAGGAACCCCCTTTTCAGTCATGTGCACTGCAGTACAATAAGTAGAGCCCTGCCAAAGTCAGGGCCATGAAAAACGCGTCAAGGGAGGGAGAGGAATTATTCCAGCTTAGTACTAATGTGGACACGAGAACGAATGGATACAAACTGGCCGGGGGGAAGTTTAGGCTTGAAATTAGACGAAGGTTTCTGACCGTCAGAGGGGTGAAATATTGGAACGGCCTTCCGAGGGAAACGGTGGGGGCGACGGACCTGTCTGGTTTTAAGATTAAGTTGGATAAGTTTATGGAGGGAATGGTTTAATGATAAAACATAGTAGCCAAGGAAAACCAAGCAATGGTACATGAATAGCATAATGGCCAACAAGGGTCAGGCTAGAGACTCTTGCCTATATGCTCGGGGTATTACTGATCACCATATTTGGGGTCGGGAAGGAATTTTCCTCCAGGGCAGATTGGCTGAGCCTCTGGAGGTTTTTCGCCTTCCTCCGCAGCATGGGGCAGGGATCACTAGCAGGAGGGTCTCAGCCAATTGAAGTCACTAAAACACAGGTTTGGGGACTTCAACGGTAGAGTCCAGGGAAGGGTCTTGCGGCCTGCAGCATGCAGGGGGTCAGACCAGATGATCATAATGGTCCCTTCTGACCTTAAAGTCTATGAGTCTATGAGTCTCCCCCGCCCCGCCTTCCCCAACCAGGAAATCTGGTCTTTTGTGTGCTTTGACCCTATACTATGCAGATTTCATGGGGGAGACCAGCATTTCTCAAATTGGGGGTCCTGACCCAAAACGGAGTTGCAGAGGGGTCACAAGGTTATTTTACGGTGGGGTGGTCACGGTATTGCCACCCTTACTTCTCCGCTACCTTCAGAGCTAAGCAGCCAGAGAGCAGCAGCTGTTGGCTCTGAACTCTGAAGGCAGCGCAGAAGGAAGGGTAGCAGTACTGCAACACACACCCCCCACAATAACCTTGCAAACCCCCTCCCCCCCAACTCTTTTTTGGGGTGAGGACCCCTACAATTCCAACATGGTGAAATTTCACATTTAAATAGCTGAAATCATGAAATGTAAGATTTTTTAAACCCCATGACCACAAAATTGACCAAAATGGACCGTGAATTTGGTGGGGCCCTACCAATAAGGTTTGCCTGTGTCATGCGATCTCGTTGTTATGAAGTCCAGCCACATGGAACACTTGGACAAGCCAGGGAGAAAGGAGTCTCAGTAGTCAAACATACAATGCCCTAGTTTAAGACACAGATCTGAGCTGGATTATTCACTCCTGTCCAAAAAGCTGTTGTATGGGGTTGGGCAGATTATTTTTCCCCTCAGGAAGCCTGAGAGCGTTGGAGCAGGCACAACAGAATGTGCAAAGATCCCTTAGTAGGGAGGAGTGATCATTGAACAGATCAGGCTGAAAATGAAGGACTCCACAACACAATTCATGTCCTGCACCACATTTCAAATCCTTCAAGGTGCAGGGTAGTTCAGAGCTGGGATTTATGCAATCTCTGATTTAAGGTCATCTGCTAAGGGACACACCCTCCACCCCGCCTGCTGCCCCTCTTTATTTATTAATGGAGATATCTCCTAGAACTGGAAGGGACCTTGAAAGGTCATTGAGTCCAGCCCCCTGCCTTCACTAGCAGGATCAAGTACTGATTTTGCCCCAGATCCTCAAGTGGCCCCCTCAAGGATTGAACTCACAACCCTGGGTTTAGCAGGCCAATGCTCAAACCACTGAGCTATCCCTCCCCATCTCCTGCTTCATAAGCATCCAGTCAGTAAAGATGGCAAATGTCAGAATAAAATGTAACATCTCTCCTAAACTGTTGTCCCCTGCTTATAAACTAGGTATTATTATTCTTATTGTGCGACCAATTCAGGCCCTCTGCTGTCAGACATCCTGCACTGCCTAGCCAAAAAAAATTAAAAATCCACTACAAGGTATTATAATGCAAACACGGTGATAAAAAAAGAGGCTTTAGCCAGTGTACATCCCCATGGTTCAAGGGACAGATGTGCAGATCTTCATGGGATTCTATGGATAATTTGTACTGATGAAGGAAAGTGCTGGCTTCTCTGCTGGAAAACAGCAAGCATTCAATAGATGTCATCCTTCTAGGCTTGATTGTGTTATTGGCAAAAGCAGATCTATAAATACCTTGCACATTTTCTACTGTCCTTAGAGCTAGCCTCTGAACAAGGCAAGTAACGTGTAGTTTGATGTTCTCTGCACGGTTGTGCCAACGGTCAGCTTTGTTGATTTAATCCAGCAAACTGTGCTGCTATTTGAATATTCTTTGTGTAACTCAGGACTACAACTAGCCCTGTTATTCTGTTGGACTGGGGTTTATTTCATTTATCTGCATTGTTTACACAGTTTGTTCAAGTCCTGCAGGAAGGACTGCTCCCCACAATGACTGAAGTATCTATCCTTGCATAAACACACTACAGCGAGCTCAAGATTAGTTGTTTCAACGTCCCTTTCTGAATCTGATCTATGGGTCCAGCCATCCCTTTTTGCATAAAGACGTGCACGGTGGGGAAAAAGATGCACCAAAACAATGCAGCTCCATAGAGTATGGATCTGAGTATCCAGCCAAAGCTAGGCTAAGCAAAGCTTAACTGTGCAAGTGGTCTGGGCTCATAAGAGGGTGAGCAAAGTCCTGCTGAATGTGCTTCTGTTCTGACTGCTGTCTGATGATCCAGACAAGCTGAGCAAGGACAGCAAGGTTGCGCAGCACAGAGGAGAGCTGCTGATGTGACTAGCCATGCAGGTTTCCCCAGTCGGGGCTACAACAGGTGATGAAAAAGCTCAGTGACACTCCCTTGATTAGCTCTGGACAAACATTGTCCACAAATATTCTTTTGCATTTTGAAATGAATTCCCCTTTGGCCGAGTCCTTGCTTATCAGGGATGCTCAAGCAAGTGACTTTTTTGGCCACGATGTTTATGGAGATGGTGAATTTTAAATGTTTCAAATTCATAATCACAAGTATTCACACTGGCAACTTGTTTCAAAGAGCTACATTCATCCAATCAGGGATCAAAATCACGCCATGGGTCCTACCAATCAAAACAGCTTGCATGTGCCTATGAACAGATCACAGAGGACTAACACATCACATAAATTATGGGTTATGAGTTATTTGCCCACCTCTAGTCAAGCTCCAACCATTAGATGAGGACACAAGACTGAATGCCCCAACCTCAGTCAGTCCTGATGTCACATGGACATTGGCACTGAGGTGGCACTCACATGTGATATGCAATTGTGCACATACATGTAAAGGCAGCAGATTCCTACTCCCCCACCCTTGCCCCCAAAGAACATACACTTTAAGGAGCATACACATCTGACCAAGTCTTTATCTCACTGACGTGCTCCTGCTCCATTGATGTGCGCAAGAGTGTGCCTGGGAACAGAACCACTTAGTGACCTCACAGCCCTGTGCCTCCACTCGAGACAGGCAAGCGTAACCCTCATCCCACCCAGAGATTGGCCTCTGTGTTGTGAACAGTGGGGGACGTGAGTGTAAAAAACCTGCTGGAAGCAGCTTTAACCTATATACCATGGGCACCATTGTAACACTGATGGCATGCAGGAGGCATGTGGGATAAAAGATTTTCCACCTCTTTCTGCCACACCTCCACAGCATGTGACCCTCACATGTAAGCCCTTCTCCGGCTGTACACCCACTCATAGCTCATGACAGGAACATAGGGGATCGTACCTGGTGTACCTCACCTGTTTACTCTAGGCCCTGTTTCCTTGATGCACCTTGCACAGGTCAATTCCCCCCTGAAGTGTTTTATCCTACAAGAGTGGGGGGGGGGGGGGAGGGAAAGGAGTTGTAAGAGAAAGAGAAAAGGTTCCCACAACAAATAAGCTTTTAAGCTAAGTCGGGAAGGGGTAAAAAGCTCATCTTGTTCCTCTTTGGTAGGTATCATTGCTAATAGGCTCTCACTGAGTCACTCCATTCGAGTGTTGAGATTTGCTGTGACAGGATCACTCATAAAAGTTATTAAATCATCACTCCGAGATGGGCTTGACATTTCAATCAGAGACTTTGCTTTTATTCAAAGTTGCAAACCTCATTGGTTTGGAACGTGGCTGTATTTCCTTAGATTCAGCAGTTCATTAGATTGCATTGTTAACATTAAGCGAACTAAGCCACTGACTGGCATTTTAATCTCTTGCTCATCTCTGGTTTTTATAAAAGCCCTTATCCCATGGTATCTAAGCACCAGACAGACTCAAGGAGTGAAAGCACAAATCACAGAAGTGTTTTCTTCTATCCCTTCCACCCTGCTCTGCCCAGTAATTAGTATATTTGTGTTCCCACGGGATTGAATTGGGATTAAAAGAAAGCCCCGGTAAAACCATCAAACTCTGCCCTCAGACCAAGCCCCAACCACCTGAAATGCCCCTGGTACTTGACAGTCGATATCTGAGTGTATCCAGCTGCAACCTCCCTTCCAACTATGCTAGAAACCATCTTGTGCAAAACACTTTGCTGGCATCTGACAGCTAGAGTGAGCATGTGCAAAGAGCCCATATATGTCTTCGGATGGGGACCAACGGACACCCAAGACTTAAAAATAAATTAAAATACTATCGTAACAAAAAAATAAATAAAATGCTGTTCCAAAAACAAGCCTGAGACCCTGGATTGTTAATAAGATTCATTAGTCATTCAGATACCACAGTGATGGGTATGGTATAGGGATAGATGGATGTCTAGGTTTAAAACTAGAGGGGTTGGGAATCTTCCATCAACCTTTTTATAATGGAGTTTCCGGGAAAATTTCTGTTTTGCCAAAAAACATCCCATTAGGAAAATCATAATGAAATATTTGTTTCTGATCAGGGGCACCCAAAAACTGAAACATTTTGGAAGGTTGAACTGAATTGAAACGCTTCATTTCCAGTCAGTTTAACATGAATGTGTCCATCTGAGGTGTTGCCGGGCCTCACGAAAGTTATAGTTCCGCTGTCTCATGCCCCAGACTGCATTACATCTCCCATAAGAAATTCTGAGAATTCTTATTTTTGACCAGCTGTACCTAACACATCACAATTAAAATATTTTAAAGGCAATTTTAAAAGTTTATTTACAAGTTGGGACCTGAATTCAGTCACTCTGGGTTCTGTGCGTTTCCCACAGCATGTGATAAAATCATAAGCGCCTAAGACCTGATCCAATGCCGATTAAAGTGAATGGGCCACTTTCCATTGACCTCAATGAGCTTTGGATTAGGGCCCTAAACAGGTCACCTACGTAATTTCCTAAATGGATTTAGATGCTGTATTAGTGACATCAGCAGGCCTGCAGAGGAAGTACAAAACACAAGTCTTGGCAGGTAGATAAAGTAGGAATGCATTTTGAAATATTTTGTATTACGATGTATTTAGTTGCAATGCTAGGTCTACACACACACACACACACATTCTGTTAAGGACTTAAGATTTTAGATCATTTTACATTTTTTTAAAAAAGCCTTAAATGCTAATATTTTAAAGGTGAGAGGTAGGCCAGAGACAGTGGGCAGAGGAAGTATGGCCTCAGGGTAAAGCACTGGACTGGGCCTGAGAAGAGTTGGATTCAGTTCTCATCCTGGCTATAGTCTCCTTGCAGGACCATGCATCTAGCTGCAGTTGGAATGTTTTTGGATTTCAGTTATCTAATCAGCGAGTGGATGGGCACCCCAAAAATATGGCTCTGGAGGTGGTGAACAACGCAATCTCTTTAAAACTCTAACACAACCCTAGCTTTGGCACAGCTGTTGCTGTACCATAATGTTTTCCTAATATTGGGGACTCCTGGGAAAATTCCGTGCCACTGCACATGTGCAAAATTCATGTCTGGTGCAGAATTTTTTCTTTCTGCGCAGAAAATACATTCTGCCAGAGAAATGCCTTTCACCCACCCGAGGCTGCTGTGGCGCTAGAACAGATGGCAGCAGCTGACCAGCAGTAACAGCTGGCAACTAGCGCGTTCATCACAGCACCCTGCCCACAGAACCAGGTTAGGAGGCACAGGATATGGTGGGGGGGGGGAAGACAGAGGGGGGACACGCAGGGCTGCTGAGGGGTCATAGACTGGTGTTCACAAGTGCTAGTGGACAGATTGGGGTGGGAGTTCAAGAGCTAGTGGGGTGACAGCGTTGAGCCTGGGGCTGAATGGGAGGGGGCTTTAGGACCACATTCCCCATAGGAATGGGCTACTTATGGTGTACTACTTATAGCTGCTAGTCCTGGTGCTCTGAGCAGCATGGTAAGGGGGCGGGGAGCAGGGGGCGGTTGGATGGGGCAGAGGTTCTGGTGGGAGGGGCGGTCAGGGAGCACGGGGGTTGGATAGGCGTGGGAGTCCTGGGAGACCTGTCAGGGGCAGGGGTGTTGATAGGGGTCAGGGCAGTGAGGGGACAGGAAGCAGGGAGGGTTGGATGGGGGTGGGGTCCCGGAGGGGCAGGAGTCCTGGGAGGGGGCAGTGAGGGGACAAGGAGCAGGGGGGGTTGGATAGGGGGTGAAGTCCCAGGGGGTGGTTAGGAATGGAGGATCCTGGGAGGGGGCAGTCAGGGGACAAGGAGTAGGGGGCGTTGGATGGGTCAGAGGTTCCAAGGAGGACAGTCAAGGAGCGAGAAGTGGGAGGGGGCGGATAGGGGGTGGGGGCCAGGCTATTTGGGGAGGCACAGCCTTCCCTACCCTGGGTGTAGTGTATTAAATTGCTCCCCATAGGAATGTGCTACTTACGGTGTACTACTTACCGCTGAAAGAAGAACAGGAGTACTTGTGGCACCTTAGAGACTAACAAATTTATTAGAGCATAAGCTTTCGTGGACTACAGCCCACTTCTTCGGATGCATATAGAATGGAACATATATTGAGGAGATATATATACACACATACAGAGAGCATAAACAGGTGGGAGTTGTGGTGCTTCGTAAGTAGCACATTCCTACGGGGAGCAATTTAATACACTCCACCTGGCAGCTCACGCAGCCGCACTGCTTGGCAGGAACTCGCAGCCCTGCCGCCCAGAGTGCTGGCGGCACAGTGAGCTGAGGCTGCAGGGGAGGAGCCAAGGGCTAGCCTCCCTGGCCAGGAGCTCAAGGGCTGGGCAGGATAGTCCCGTGGTGCGGATGTGGCCCATGGGTCGTAGTTTGCCCACCTCTGCTTTAAATAGTTTGGGTGTCCTCTAATGGGCTTCTCAGTCTTCTATTGCAGAAGTCACCAGAGCCTAACAGAGTAGTAATTTACATGCGATGCGAGGCATTTTATGTGCACTATCAGGATTGTCTGCACTGGGAACTGGCTGTGTAGTCAGGGCAGAGCGCTGGGAGAGCGCTACAGCGCTCTTAAAAAAAAAAAAAAAAAAAAAAAAACCACACACCTCCATGAGGGGCGTCGCTCCCAGCGCTGGAAGCATGGTTCCCAGTGCTGGTGCACTGTCTACACTAGTGTTTTACAGCGCTGAAACTTGCTGCGCTTGGGGGGGTGTTTTTTCACACCCCTGAGCAAGAAAGTTGCAGCTCTGTAAAGTGCCAGTGTAGACAAGCCCCATGTTGGGGCTAATTAATCTATTACCTTCGATGGAGTTACAAGCGGGAGGAGAAGCCTTGTTTGTTAGAACTGCACTCCATCTGCTGGGAAAAGCTTCCTTCTTACCAGACCTACGTCAATGTGAGCCTGTTCCCAAGCCAGACCTTATTCTAAAGCATTTCCATAATGCTGTGCAGCTGGGTTTGGCATTCAGGTGATTCAGCTCGTCTCAAGGCAGCTCCCTTCGGTGCTGGGAGTTCTGATTTCATGACACGACACACAAATACATTCTGCATTAGCAGTAGCAGCGGGGTTCAAAGGAGGCTGAAGGTCCCATCTGTTCAGAAAAGTGACTGTTGAATAAGTGCTTCAGAGTCTGCTGAAGTTTAAACATATTTTTCTATGCAGCCAAGCTAAATGATGGTAGGGTTAAGGAAGCTCTCTGCCAACAGCACTCAACATTCGAATTATATAAATTCCGATTAATCCCATAGTGTAGACATACCCAAGTACTAGTAATTCTAAAATGAAAAGTCAACGTCCTTGAGAGGAATGACTGCCAGAAAGCACGCAGAATGGCAATCAATGGGTGAGGGCAGGGGGACCGTCGTATTTTGCCAGGAATCTGGATACTACAGTGATAGGTACATTCCAAGCACTTGGCTAGTCAGAGACAAACAGGAAAATCTCCTCCCCTCTCCCCAGAGAATGGAGTGTAAGTCAGTGGGAGAGCTGGATAAAAAGATGAAAGGGGAATTTTTAGAAAGGTTTGAAGTTTTCAAAAGGAACTAAACAGTTGGTGATTCAGCTCAATATTCACTTTCCCCACCCTCCTTCCTTTTTTTTTTCCCCCCCCATTTCCATTTTGCTGTTGGAAAAGGGGAGAGGCAGGACAAAGAGAAAACCCCAAACATTGTTTGTTTTTGAACAAAAGGCCATTTTTCAAGTAAATCATTGGTGTTTTTTATATTTGAAAAAATGGTGACCAGCTCTCGTCAGGAGCATTCACGGGAGTTTGAACCCACTGAGTAGGGTCTGAAAGCTGTGCACAGGATCTCACAAAGGGCCACTGCCGTTTCATGCTAGTCTTTGGTGCATGCAGACTGATATCCTGTCTTCAGCAATCATAATACGTAACGCTTCAGAGGAAGATGAAAGATGCATCAAGCCAATGGTGTATATAGAAGATGGTACTTCTTTGGGATTCAATCTACACTCAGTCGTCTGACACCCTGAAGCATGAAACATGATCCCTTTATTATCATATCTTGTAGTCTACAAATGCTGTTAAAGGACATTACCCATCTCATTACTGAAATCTACAGCACTGCCTTAATGTAAATGATCCTACCTGTCTCACTTCCACTCCAGAAGGGTTTGTTTTGCTGGGTGGACAAAATCATTCCATTAATTAAATGCTCTGTAATTGTATAATGTGCTTTGAGGCTCATGGAAGGTGCTATATAACCAGTAAGAACAACACAGGTAGAATAGCTAGAATTACATTAGACTAACTAACTAGTAGGACTACTTGAAAAATTTCCATCAAAACTGTTTGACAGAAAATTGAGTGAAACTTTTCATGTAAAGTGCCTGCTTTCTACAGAAAATTACAACTTTTCATGGAAAAAATAAACATCCAAAAACCAAAAAAATTCTTCCAAAAACTGAAAATGTTGATTTGGAAATGTTGTTGCAGAGCCTTCTGGGTTACCAGGCTGGACTACACCACCCATGATGCACCAGGGTGGCTCAGCAAGAGCATGGTACCATGGTGCATCATGGTAGATGTAGTCTGGCCAAGGAGGCCAGCTTATAGAGAAGAATGGGGGCATGAGAAATCCAAACTACAACTCTCATGCACCATAGGAGCATTTCCAAATTTTAAAAATGTCAGTTTCCATCTGAATTTATTTGGTTTTCAATTTTTTGCTAAAATGTCAAAAATGGATGTGAAGAAAAAAAAAACTCATTTTCTAATCAGCTCTACTAACCAGCAGACACACTGCAAGAAAACAAGGCACAATCAATATCAATTTATTAGATTTGGCACTTTGATTAGACATACAGAAGAACCTCAAAGATGCGAACACCAGAGTTATGGACTGACCGGTCAACTGGGTACCATGTGAAACTGGAAGTATCCAATCAGGCAGCAGCAGAAACAAAATTAAAAAAAAAAAAAAGAATAAGTAAATATTGTACCGAGCCTATATTGCATCTTAAGGGTAGGCAGATCTGGGCTGCCTGTCCCCACCCTCATGTGCGGGGCACACACTTACAGCTAGGAGTTGAAGAGGCTGCGATTCGCAGACAGGCGCAGCACTGGGGTCTGCGCTGCTTTCCTGCAAGCCATGGGTGCTGTTTTCATCTCACTTCCCCTGGCTGGCGGGGGTAGGGGTGCTGTTTTCACCACCCCCACCACCAGCCAGGTGAGGGACAAGCTTGCCCTGCCTGGGAAAGAAGCTGCCTACCTGCCTCTGGAACCTGGCCCGGAGTGTGAACTGCTGGAGCTGTGTTTTGTTCAGAGTTAAGAACATTTTGGAGTTACGGACAACCTTCATTCCCGAGGTGTCCATAACTCGGAGGTTCTATGTAGTTGTCAGCAAGGCTCGTGTGTGAAAGAGACAATCCACCAGGCAGAAGAAAACCCTGATGGTTCTGGCTTCTCCTATTCCTCATTTCCTAGAAACAAAAAAAATTACTCTGCAGCCTTTGCTCCTGTCAAAAGCCCTTTGAATATCCACAGCCTTGTTGGATAGATGAGAAGTGATGGTCAGTAACACTCAGAGGCAGATTAGAACTAAGTGGAACCCAGAATCAATACCTTCTGACTTGCTCACCACATGAGATCAACACCTCCATCCAAAATACAATGCTGATCGAGGCAGCTCCTTCCCCATCTCCTGCCTGCTTGTAGTGAAGAGGAGGGTCTCTTTAGTGCAAGGGTGGGCAAACTTCTTGGCTTGAGGGCCACATCAGGATTGCGAAATGATATGGAGGGCTGGGTAGAGAAGGCTGTGCCTCCCCAAACAGCCTGTCCCCAGCCCCCTATCCACCCCCTCCCACTTCCTGCCCCCTGACTGCCCCCCCTCAGATCCCCCAACCCATCCAACCCCCTCCCTTGTCCCCTGACCACCCCCTCCTGGGACCCCCCCCACCACTCCCTGTCCCCTGACTGCCCCCAACCCCTATCCACACCACCACCCCCTGACAGACACCCCCCCCCGGGGGCCCCCCCCTCTCCCCCCCCCCCCTCCCCCCCCCCCCTGACTCCCCCCCCCCGAACCTCCACCCCATCAAACCACCCCCTGCTCCCTGTCCCCTGACCGCCCCCTGGATCTCCCCGCCCCTAACCACCCCCCAGGACCCCATCCCCTATCCAACTGCCCCCTGCTCCCTGACTGCCCCTAGGACCTCTTGCCCCTTATCCAACCCCCCCAGCTCCCCACCCCCTTACCATGCCGCTCAGAGCGGCAGGACTGGCTTATTGGCAAGCCTGGTAGGTGGGCGGGCGGAAGCCACGCAGCCCAGCAGGAGCAGCAGGCCAGAGCGCTCCCTATGTGGCAGCGTGGCTGCGGGGGAGGGGGGACATCAGGGTGGGGCCAGGGGCTAGCCTCCCCAGCCGGGAGCTCGCCTCCCTGGCTGGGAGCTCCGGGGTTGGGCAGGATGGTCCCGCGAGCCAAATGTGGCCCGCGGGCCGTAGTTTGCCTACCTCTGCTCTAGTGCCTTCCTACTAAGGCAGGCAAATCACCTCTGGATCTTTTCACAAGTAAAGTGCTTCATGCTCAACCCTCTGGGACTGATCACAAGCAGAGACTGGTCTGCTCAGCAGCAAGGCAGATCAAGTCACGGTGGGAGGTCTCACACAGCGTTGGAGCCCAGTGCTTCATGTTGCCAAATTTGAAAGCCACAGACCCTGTTGCTCCAAGAATTTGACTTTTAGGAGTCGATGAAGTGGGCTGTAGCCCACAAAAGCTTATGCTCAAATAAATGTGTTAGTCTCTAGGGTGCCACAAGTACTCCTGTTCTTTTGGCGGATACAGACTAACACGGCTGCTACTCTGAAACTTTTAGGAATAAGTCCTTTAGTTGTTTAACCTATCTTTGTTTGAAATTACACATGCTTCACTGTACCACACTTCAGTTTTACTTTCCCATCTAGCCGAGCAAACAGCTCTCGAAGTACTAATAAAATATCCATGTACTGCCACTAGAACAATGGGGGAACAGCTTGTGTGTGCACAGGACATTCCATATTCCATCAGGGAACAATTGATCTCAGCCAGAATAAACAGACCTGTTTCCTTTGAAGGAACTCTGAATGTACCAACAGACCCTCCATCTATTTATTCTCTTAATACACATGTGCCAGCAGAAGGTAGATGGTATAAATTGTAAAGTGGCAACTACTGGAGCTACCAAGCCACAACGAAACAGACTGAAGATCCAGGGAGCATATTCATCAAGGGGGCGTTTTTTCAGGATTTTACTAGGCTTTCAAGCTTGATATTGGCTGAGAAAAGCAGCCTGGTAGCCTCTTAAGAAGCTAGGGTGTAGGAAAAAGCAATGGGAACCTGGAACTCTCATCAGACCCTGTCTGCACTAAGAAAATTCATAATTACTTTGCTCTCCTAGTAGCAGCAATGGCTAGGGTTACCATACGTCCGGATTTTCCCGGACATGTCCGGCTTTTGGGGCTCCAAATCCCCGTCCGGGGGGAAATCCCAAAAAGCTGGACATGTCCGGGAAAATCGGGACATGCGGGGCCAGGCCGGGGGCTTGGGGGCCGGCGGTTGGCCGGGCCGGCGGCTCGGGGGCCGGCAGTGCTGGGCGGGGCCAACCCAGGCTGGAGATGCCGGGGGGCCAGACTGGGCCACGCCTCCTCTCCCCACACCCCCCTTACCTGCTTCAGGCTTCCCGCGAATCAAATATTCGCGGGAAGCAGGGGAGGGGGTGGAGTTGGGGCGGGGCCCCGTGGAGTGTCCTCCTTTTGGAGGCTCAAAATATGGTAACCCTAGCAATGGCAGATACTAGTAGTATCGAGTATGTAGTTTTACCACCCTTCATCTAACCATTACCAGAACTGGTTTTCACACAGCAGTCTTCTTTCATCTACATTCACTCCAGAGCCATTTGTCCTTTCTTTGACAATAAAAACCCAAAGTAGAAACCAGCTGCAAGGAAAGAGCGCGAAGAAAGCAGGATGCAAGATTAAGAGACAGGAAGGTCTGGAGCAGCTGATTAAATTATCTGGCTATACTGACATCTAGAGTTTATTTAGGGTACAATCAGGTGTACAGTAACATGCTCCTTGTTCCTTCGGAGATGGGGAAGTGTGGGTTAGTAAAGCACTGAGAACCCACAGCAATGGGGGATGCATACATGAGAGCTGCCCCATATACCAGTGGTTCTCAACCAGGAGTCCGGGGCCCACATGAAGGTTTCAGGGGGCTCTCCAAACAGGGCCAGCATTAGACTCACTGGTGCCCAGGACACAAAGATGAAGTCCCACTGCATGGGGCTGAAGCCCAGGTCCCTGAACCCCACCATATGGGGCTGAAGCCTGAGCAATGTAGCTTTGTGGGGGCCCCTGTGGCATGGGGCCCCAGGCAATTGCCAACCCCTAATGCCAGCCCTGGCTTATATATGTAGAAAACCAGTTATTGTGGCATAGGTGGGCCATGGAGTTTTTAATAGCATGTTGGGGGGGCTCCGAAAGAAAAAGGTTGAGAACCTCCGCCCTATATCACAGTCTTGCAGATATGAAGTATACGACAGCCCCTCACTCGGGGCTACAGCTTTCATCTGGATTTCTCTATGAATGTACTTTTTGTTAACGTTGGGAAAGGAGCCTGGAGACAGCCTTGAAGACGAACATGGTCCAAGAGACACAGCACGAGGGCGAGCAATGCAAGCATTCCACATTGCAAGATCATCCTCAGATCTAAACCTCTGTGCATCATTCTGCGTCCCCCTGGACAAAGCTTATTCCTAAGAGCTGTTTACTCCTTTTACTTTCTAATAATACACTTGATTTTTTTCCCCAGTGTCATCATCCAGCCTATGAAGAGATTGCAAATGAACGATGCCACTTGTCTGTCCGAGGTTATAGACAGGGAGACAATTCCTGGGGCTACCTTAGTCCAGTGGCTAGAACTAGCAGATTCATCCCTATACTGATGCAGGCACAGAGGGGAGGCAGACTGCACCTCCACTATTCAGATGCAGCAGGGACTGGTGCAGTCCCCCATGCAGGCCAGGGCAGCCCTTAGGCCTGCCAGAACTTGTACCCCTCACAATGGGCAGTGTGGGCCACTGCAGGGGTGCAGAATCAATAAGGTGCAGCTCCACCCTGGCCACAACTCTTACTTCTATTTGCCTCCTTCCCTGCCAGCCCACCGCTGCTCCATCCCCATGCCTCTCTCCTCCCAGCACAGAATGCCCCTGCGTGATGCTGCATGATTGAATATGACCATTTATGTTGATATTACCACTGTTATACAATTGCAACAACTCCTGTACAAAGTATATACCATGTAAGGTATCAATGGAAACATTATGATTTGCTACCTATGATAGGGTAAGGGCCCTGCCAAAAAGACTAGGCCCTCCCTGGCAGGGGCTTCCCCCACTGCTGTGGCCCCGCCACTGGCGTCCCTCCCCGCTGCTCCCTTCGCCAGCTCTGCGGGTGCCCCTCCCCCGACCCTCAGGGCATACGCCCAGGTGGTGGCGGCCCCCCTGCCTGCCGCTACATCATCTCTCCCGGCCACCGCCTCTGTTCCCATCTCTAGCGGTCAGGGCCCCTTCCCCACCTTGACCAGGAAAAAAAAAATAATAATAATCCTGATTATAGGCATGTATCATCTTTGTATCTGAAGTTATGAATATTGGCTCCATTTCTATCTCAAATGTGTTTGTACATGAGTGACATCTCTCAGATTTACATCAGGCGACACAACTGTGTGTTGTTGGCCAATTAAGGTCACTCAGCTCTAACAATGAAGAAATGCCAGGCCCAGCTAGCTCCTCCCAAGGATGCCTCAGACAACCAGGGGCCAATGGCCACCCCAGTGAGTCAGCAAAGCATGTAAGGACATGTGACAAGTACATGTGACCTGAGACTCCATCTTCTCCCAGACCCTGGACTCTATCTTGAGTGAGTATCAGTCCATGCACATGTGGGCTATGTTTAGAACAGTAAATTTTCATGTATTGTGACAAAGTTCCTCCTCTATCTTGGTGGGTCCCACGCTTATTGGCAGATTTTCTTGCCACAGAGATTCACCATGTGGGTTGGGGAACAGCCCAGAGACCTTCCCCTCTGGAAGAACCCACAGGCCAGGTCAATTGGGAGGTTTGGGGGGAACCCAGGCCCACCTTCTACTCCAGGTTCCAGCCCAGGGCCTTGTGGACTGCAGCTGTCTATAGTCCCTCCTGCATGAGGGCTACAACTCCCTGGGCTACTTCCCCATGGCCTCCTCCAAACACCTTCTTTAGTCTCACCACAGGACCTTCCTCCTGGTGTCTGATCACACTTGTGCTCCTCAGTCCTCCAGCAGCACACACTCTCAGCTCCTTGCACCTCTTGCTCCCAGCTCCTCACACACGCACCACAAACTGAAGTGAGCTCCTTTTTAAAACCCAGGTGCCCTGATTAGCCTGCCTTAATTGATTCTAGCAGCTTCTTCTTAATTGACTCCTGGTGTCCTAATTAGCCTGCCTGCCTGAACTGGTTCTAGCAGGTTCCTGATTACTCTAGTGCAGCTCCTGCTCTGGTCACTCAGGGAACAGAAAACTACTCATCCAGTGACCAGTATATTTGCCCTCTACCAGACTCCTGTACCCCACTGGTCTGGGTCTGTCACAGTATATAGAGGATATAAAAAGGCACCTGAGACATCTCCATTGTGTCTTCATTTCTCTGGACTGGATTTCTAACAAGGAAGCTTTGAACAAGGACTGATGACTCCTAATCTATTTGGGTGATTCCAGAGAGACTTTTGCAAACCAGCAGTTTATTCCACCACTGCTACAAACCTGATACAAGGACTTTGCAGTCACTTGCACGTGTATGATCTATTAGCCATTTATAACTCTCTTCTTCTATTATTAAATCTTTAGTTAGTTTACTAAGGATTGGCAGACAGAGTGATATTTGGGTAAGAGCTGAGATTCATACTGACCTGAGGATATGTGTCTGATCCTTTGGGATTAGAAAGAACCTCACCTATGGTGAAATGGGTTTTCAATAACCCCTCACTATATTAGACCTGGTAGTCTGGATGGGAGCCAAGGGGTGGAATGCCTACAGGGAGCGGTGTTTGGCTTCTGGTTAGCCAGTGTGGTGCTGCAAAAGCTCTTTTGTTACCGGCTTGCTGAATCTAATTATAGAATAAACCACCAGTTTGGGGGATTGTCTGCGCTGTTCTGTGCAATCTGCCTCGAGTGTGGCATTCTCAGTGAGGCCCACTCCAGGTACCCGGTCACACCCTGCACCCATAACTGCTATAGAGCGTGCTCCCTGTCTTCGCACAGGGGCTCCCTGCACCATGGTGTTCCCAGGGGGACCTTATGAGAACATAAGAACGGCCATACTGAGTCAGTCAAAGGTCCATCTAGCCCAGTATCCTGTCTTCTGACAGTGGCCGATGCCAGATGCCCCAGAGGGAATGAACAGAACAGGTCATCAAGTGATCCATCCCTTGTTGCCCATTCCCAGCTTCTGGCAAACAGAGGCTAGGGACCAGGGGCAGCAGGTTTGTAGAAATGTTGGCGGTGCCCAGAACACCCAAAGCCCGCCCTCCCCTGCCTCCTGCCTAAGGGTGAAGGCTCTGGGAGGGAGTTTGGGTGCAGAAGGGGTGAGAGGTTGGGATGGAGTTTGGGCGCTGGGTACAGGCTCCGGGCTGGGGCAGGGGGTGGGGGTGCAGGAGGGGGTGATGGGTGCAGGCTCTGAGATGGAGTTTGGGGGCAGGAGGGGGTGTGTGGGAAAGGGGTGAGGGTGCAGGCTCTGGGAGGGAGTTTGGGTGCAAGCTCTGGGGTGGGGGTTCAGGCTCTGGGAGGGAGTTTGGGGACAGGAGAGGGTGTGTTGGAAGGGGGTGAGGGTGCAGGCTCTGGGAGGGAGTTTGGGTGCAGGCTCTGGGATGGGGGTGCAGGCTCTGGGAGGGAGTTTGGGGACAGGAGAGGGTGTGTTGGGTGGGGGTGCAGGCTCTAGAAGGGAGTGGTGAGGTGCGGTGCTTACCTGGAGCTCCTAGGCAGGACGGGCTGGGAGGCCTCCATGTGCTGTTACCCCCAGGCACTGCCCCCACAGCTTCCAATTGGCCGCAGGGACTCTTGGGGCGGGACACAGACCCACCCCGCCCAGGGGCCACAGGGCAGGGCCAGCAGCCACATGGAGCAAGCTGGCAGGACGCTGCTCAGCTCCTCTGCACTGCCAGTGGTGAGTGGTAGCCCCAGGCCATTTTAAATTGTGCGGGCGGGAGCGCCCGGGGGCGGAAGGTGGGGCCGAGGGAGAGACACGGCCTCAAACAGTGCTGGAGCCGGGCCCTGGGCCAGGAATATTCCTCGTGCCCAGGCACCATGGGCCCATAGAACTCACCGCCCATGCTGAGGACACCTGGCTAACAGCCATTGATGGACCTATCCTCCATTAACTTACTAGTTCTTTTTTGAACCCTGTTATAGTCTTGGTCTTCACAACATCCTCTGGGAAGGAGTTCCACAGGTTGATTGTACATTGTGTGAAGAAGTACTTCCTTTTGTTAGTTTTAAACCTGCTGCCTATTAATTTCATTTGGTGACCCCTAGATCTTGTGTTATGAGAAGGAGTAAATAACACTTCCTTATTTACTTTCTCCACACCAGTCATGATTTTATAGCCCTCCATCATATCCCTCCGGAGCTGGAGCACCCACGGAGAAAAATTAGTGGGTGAAGGTCTGCACCCACCAGCAGCCAAGCTCCCCTCACTCCCCGCCCCACTTCCTCCTCCACCCCCTCCCCTGAGCGAGCCGCATCCCCGCTCCTCCACATACCTCCCAGTGCTTCCCGTCTGGCCATCGGAAGGTTGGGGGGAGGAGGCGGGGCTGGGGTGGGGATTTGGGGAAGGGGTTGGAATAGGGGCAGGGAGGAGGCGGAGTTGGGGCAGGGACTTTGGGGATGGGGTTGGAATGGGGGCGGGGAAGGGGTGGGAAGAGGCAGGGCCTCATGGAAGGGTTGGAGTGGGTGTGGGGCTGGGGACAGAGGGGGGGGTCAAGGACCCAGGGGAGAGAGGAGAAGTCAGCGCCTCTGATCATATCCCCCCTTAGTCGTCTCATTTCCAAGCTGAAAAGTCCCAGTCTCATTAACCTCTCCTCATATGGAAGCTGTTCCATCCCCTAATAATTTTTGTTGCCCTTTTCTGAACCTTTTCCAATTCCAATATATCTTTTTTGAGATGCAGCGACCACATCTACATGCAGTATTCAAGATGGGGGCGTACCATGGATTTATATAGAGGCAGTATGATATTTTCTGTCTTATTATCTATCCCTTTCCTAGGCCTTGGCTACACTTACCAGCTAGTTCGACGGCTGGAAATCGAAGTTCTGGGTTCGACTTATCGCGTCTAGTCTGGACGCGATAAGTCGAACCCGGAAGTGCTTGCCGTCGACTGCGGTACTCCAGCTCGGCGAGAGGAGTACCGCGGAGTCGACGGGGGAGCCTGCCTGCCGCGTGTGGACCAAGGTAAGTTCGAACTAAGGTACTTCGACTTCAGCTACGTTATTCACGTAGCTGAAGTTGCGTACCTTAGTTCGAATTGGGGGGGGTAGTGTAGACCAAGCCCTAATGATTCCCAACATTCTGTTCCCTTTGCACCAGCCAACGGGCATCACAGGGCCATCGTGCAGTTATGAAATGGCTGGGCCCAGAAACTCTGCTGGAGCTGGGTAAACTCAGAATAAAAAGTATTGCAAGTGTTCTTACAACTCAAGCCAGCCAATCCATCCCACTGGTATTTGTCCTCTCTGTACAGACAGTTTAAAGGTTAAAACCAACATTAGAAATAAATACACTTCTATAACCAGCTGTCCTTTCTGGACAGCTGCCTGAAATACAAATTCAGGATGTAACTGGGTTACCAGTTGCTGACTTGAAAAGCCTTATAATAGCACAGGAAACGATGGGAGGAGAGGTTGATTGTGCCTTTCTTGATTTTTCACAGGGTGTGCCAGACCCCCAAATGCAATTCGGAGTACAGTAGCTACATGAATCTATGGTCAGAAGCCCAAAGGAAGAGACGTGTCTTGACAATTCAGCATGTTTGGGCCTCTGAGAATTCTCTTGCCCAGGATATATGTATCCAATTAGGCAGAGATTTAAAAGGAAAACCAATCAACCAAATCACTACTTCTTGTGCTTGCTGTGTATCTTCATGTGCAATATGACAAGGATAATAGTGCTGAGACAACCTTAACTTATGATTTTCCTGAGTAATTCTCAACCTTGATGATACATTCATGTCACTTTTGAGAAGAGATCATGTGTATCAGGCCCAATTTCCTGTTCATGGGTCTTGCGTCTTGTCCTTAAAGCAAGGCTATGCTCAGAAAATAGACTGTGCAAAAAAGGGACCTTATTACTCAATAGATGTGCACGGCTCTCCATGTGTAGATGGAGTCAGAGCTGCTTACAATAAAGACCAGGGCTAGGATTTTCAAAAGCTCTAAGGGAGCCAGTCCATGAGAGTTGGGTGTCTTTCAATGGGAGCCAGGTGTCTAACTCTCTGTTTGAAAATCCCAGAGTAAAATAATTTAAACAACTTTCTACTTCAGTGAGCAACTGGGAAAAGTCACTGGTTTTATTTTTGAACTGAATATTGTGAATTGTGAATCAATTTGGAACCTCAAAATGCCTTTTTTTTTTTTTAGATCACTTTTCCGAGCGTCGCTTCACTTTAAGGTGAGAGCATCTCCATTGAGAAGCTCAGATATCATGGTAAGAGGTGCGGTACAAGGGCCTAACCAGAACAGAATGTGTATCTGACATTAACGAGAAATCAGCAGTACCTCAGAGCAGCAGACAGCAAGTTAAATGCTATTTTATGGCTTAATTTGATTAAGAAAAAATAAAGCGGTGGGCTAGAATATATAGGAGAGATGCTTTGATCATCTGTAATTGGCCTCAGCCCATTCATCATAAGCTTCATGCCCCTGTGATCCATGTACACTGCTGCCCTGATCTCTTGCTATCTCCGAGGAGTCAGCAGTAAAGAGCTCTGCCAGAAAGAAGCTCTTCTCCTCCTTCCTCAATCCTCCCTGTGTGTTTGATGTAGACAGCACATTGTACTCAAGGGAGCTGAGACAGTTTACAGAAGAACTCCACTGTCAGGAATAGTTTTCCATCGTGCTGCTCCTCCTGAGAGGGTTTTTTTTGCATAATGTTATCCCTTCAGGGTGCATTCTCTGTCCCCTTCAAACCCACAGTAGAAAGTGATCCCCTGATAGAAAGGATTATATTTAGCATGTCTAGATCATATCACCCCACAAGGCCCTGATTCAGCAAAGCCCTTGAGTGCATGCGTAATGTTAAGCCTGTGCTTGAGTCCTGTTGAAGTCAATGGGATTTAAGCATGTGCTTAAAGATATGGATGCTTTGTAAAATCAAAGAAAGGTTGCCCTTCTGCCTTAGAAAGGAATGAGATGTCTCTGGGGTACTGGGTAACTCAGGGGGATGATAATGCAGTATAGAGTCTTTAACTGGGTTGCCAATTCAAATCTGACTCAAATCAATAATTGTCAGAGTTGAGCCAACACCCAAACCCTGAGTCCAAGCCCAATAGGCTTTTGGGGGGGATGGGTTCAGTTTTGAATCCTTAGATCCAAACCATCTCTCTATGATTTTGATTCCTGATCAGGTGCCAAAACTGGGACCCACTTTGAAGTCCAGGTTCAGATGCAGCCCACAAGGGCTGTAAACCTCACGAGATCAGCTGATCTCACAAACTTCGACCATTGGGGAGCTGAAATCTCATGAGAGCTACTCAAAAGGTTTTAACCCCTTATACCCAAACCCCAGTTCAGCTCCAAACCCAAACACCAGTCCTAAGCCCAAACCTAAAACAGATTCAAACACAGCCACTTCTAAAAATGAGCAAAAGGTAATACCATTGCAGAGCTGCTTATTGGCCTATGTGAAATGAATTTGTGGTCTTAGTCCAGTACCTAGCGGACAAATGTCCATATTCCAGAAAGGGCCTCCACAGTTGACGCTAATTGCTCTCATTGTCAACAATCCCAATGAACAGGCCCAGGAGCGAAGAGGGTTGCCAATTTTGGTTGGACATATTCCTGGAGGTTTCATCACATGACATAATCTTTAATTAAAGATTATTCTTTAATTCCTGGAGACTCCAGGACAATCCTGGAGGTTTGACAACCCTAGGAGAGAAAGCCATGGAAACTGACCTCCTCTTGTCACAATCCAATGGACCCCTCCCCTTAGGCTCTCCAAAGACTCTCCCTGGCTCAAGCTGCTAATGAGGCCCAAGCCACAGTGTGGCGCAAGGCTGGAGGAGAAGTGCCTTAAAAACAGTGCATCGTCCAAATAAATACAGTAGGGCCACAGCAAAATACCTGGTGGGTGGCCCCGAACCTCCCCTGGACCCCATGGAAACAAACCCCGTTCCTCCTGTGGTGGCCTAAAAGCCCTTTAACAAGTAATAGCAATACTAAACGCTATATTGTTGCTGTAACCTCCTAAACCAAGCAAACAATATCCATAACAAAAGCCAAAAAGGACTGTAACAAAACAGCTAATAATTTTAAAAAATTATCCTTTGTGCCTCAGTTTCCCCAATAAATGAATTTGCAATGTCCTTTTTCCCTCCCTTTTGCTTTGTTAACAGGGCAAGGCAGTAATAGCAAAAGCCCAGGGACATCCCGAACAGGATTGGTGGAACTGCTCTTGCTGCTTCAGGCCTGCAAAATTCATTGGTAAAATACAATGTATGTATGGTGGCACATACACCTCTACCCCAATATAACTCAGTCCTCGGGAGCCAAAAAAATCTTACTGCGTTATAGGTGAAACCACGTTATATCGGCTAGGGAAGGCTGTGCCTCCCCAAACAGCCTGGCCCTGCCCCCATCTGACCCCCACCTACTTCCCGCCCCCTGACTGACCCCTCAGAACCCCCAACCCATCCAACCTCTCGGCCCTGGCCTGGCACCCTTACCATACCGCTCAGAGCAGCGTGTCGGAGCCGTCCCTAGAGGGGTGCGGGGCCCAGGACAAATCAGCCTCCCTGCTAGCCTACTCACTGTCCGCCCAGGTGGCATTGTATCAGGGTAGAGTTGTTTCTATAAATATCCTCGGGTGTCCTCCTTTGTTAAGTTTACCACTGTCCAAAATTGGCCCTGGTAAAACAAAAATCAATTATCCACTGGTGGGGGGGGGCAGGAAATCGTGGCACGTCATCCTAAAAATGTAACACCATGTATTACTTGGGTATCTTCCCCGGGGTGGCCCCCTGCCAAGAACCCCAGGTCCCCTGGCCCTGCGTATCCCTCCCCAATTAAATCCGAAACCCTAACATGCTTTCAGGTCTCCACCTTCCTCCCCAATTGTACAAGGGGGGGCACCCTCCAACTTCCCCTCCTTACACAAATGTTGTCCCCCACCGAAAAAAGCAAAGCTCCTTGTGGAATGGGGCTAATTTGGCAGTCAATATTTAAACTATTCAGTAAAGTGCCATTAAAAAACAAGCAGTTAGAACAATTTAAAAAGGCCATAAAACTGGTCACAAGTGCAAATCTCACCCACCCAACAGTGGCCACTGCCACCTTCAAACATACTGCCAAATTGGTCCTCCACATGCAAAATACCTTGCAAAAACTAATTAAACCAAAATTAAGGCCAAAACCCAGCTAGCATAAAATTCTGTGTATTCCCAGCTCCAACAATATTTAACCCAACAAATCTGTAGCATCCAAAAAAATGTGTTCCATAAAGCCCAAATCATCCCCCATAAAATCCATTGCCACTCAAAAATTCACCCCCCAAAAATGGCCTTTTCGCCATTTCTAAAGGCTCACTAATTAAAAGTGCACAGGCATAGCTTGCCCCTTCATGGCCTTTGGTCCCATAAAAGAAGTGGGGGCCTCTACTATAAAAATCCAGCCCGGCCTTTAAAAAGGCTGCCTCTAAAACTGGGTGGTCCATCATAATGTATAAAAGGTGGTGGCTCCCCCCAAAAAATATGGCTAAGCAATATGTGCTGACTGCATCCCCGGACTATCAGCACATATGAATGGCAAAGGGCAACACCTGGCAATCTGGCCTATGGAGCCCCCTCAAATAATGTGTAAAAAAAAAAAGGCAATGCCAGGCCACTTTTATAAGGTGGATCAACACATCTGTTGGGAAGGGGAGGCATCAAAATATGCTCCCACTGTAGCACATCTGTTTACCAATACCTCAGCGTGTGTTTAAAAAGCCACCAACCCCAGGGTGCCTCTCAATTTACTGTTAAAATCACAAACACAACATTTTTCAGTGCATTGGCCCACCGTTCTGCAACAAACTGTTAACATTTCTAACTACGTTGTGTGTAATTTTTCATAAATAACACCCAATGTGTTTTTCCCGTTGGCGCACCTCCAAAAGCAACTTTCTGTATCCCAAACAAATGCCTCCTCCTTCACAATGTTAAAACACACATTTAACCTAAAAAAAAAATGCCTTTGCCACAGCCATCCAAATAAGTCATGTATGTCAACAAAAAAATATGTTATGCTATGTTACTAATAAAGCTAAAAGTCATTATTGGTAGTGTATACAATTGGTGCTGTCCTAACAATCTGGTGCATGCTGTATTGCTGTTTAGGTAAAAAACCAACAGTAACCCTTGCCACCGTATCGGAGGGGGAGGGTAAAAACCTAAGTGGTGACCCCTCCCAACAAAATGTTGATTTGGGTTCAACGGGGGGAATGTCACAATCCAATGGACCCCTCCCCTTAGGGAGTCCCCTGGGAAGGGAAATCAGCACTGTATATTGCTAATGCTGTTGCAAGCATCGCAAAGCATTTTGGGAAGGGTCAAAGGTATGTGAGTGAAAAGTGAAAGTTTCCTTACAAAGTCCGACAGGCTGGGGGGGGGGCAGGGAAACAGAAGAACGGGTTAACTCAACACTGTAGCTAGCAAGCTCAGTCCAAAAATAAAAAGCTAACTCCCGTCCAAGGCCAGTTGCTACCTGCCAAAACAAAAGGGGAAAAGTCCAACCCCCCAACCAGCTATTAAAAAAAAAAATGCAAAGTTGCAAAAACAACAAAAAAAAACAATAAAAGCAACAACAAAAGCCAACAACAAAAAAACAGTCTCCAAAGCCAAAATGTTTTAAAAAACAAAAAAGGCCACAGCAAGCCTGTTTAAACTGGTACAAAGAGCACCAGGCACAAAGGGCCCTAAATAACAACACCCCCCAAAAAACCCAAAACTTAAAACCCTCCCAAAAGCTAAAGCAATTTGAAAATTACAGTGAATTTGCCCTGAGCCCAGGGCAAAAACTCCCGTCCACCCCTCCCGCTCTTCTTCGTACGTTACACCCAGGCCTGGCCAGTTTTGGGTAGCGCGTGTGTATGTATAAAAGTGGGTTAGGGCTTGGAGCTCTAATGCTTTCTTTCTTCCCCTGAGTGACGTGGGAGCATTCCCAGCACTCTCTGCTGTATTGTATTATTTTATTAAGACATTTTTAAAACTTAAACCCTTGGTGAGCTTCGCCATCTCCACCCTAAAAAAATCCTGTGGCCCAGCCTAATCAACTGTGGCCCAGGCAAATTGGTAACAAAAATCTGTCACACTCTGTTCCCAGCAGAGATGGTCCCTCCAGGTCAGTCTAAGCTTGTGAGCTCTGGGAACATTGGCAAAGAAGTTTGCACAGTTGCTGCCTGTGCTGCACCTGTCCTGTGGATAAACAGAGGGCTTCATTCTCTCTCAGATCACAAGCATTTTGCTTAACAAAATACTAAAAAAAAAAAAAAGAAAAGAAAAGAAACAAGGGAATATAAAGTATTTTGGGGTTCGCTACTTAATGTTTGTATATTGTACATGACTTCGAAGATACAGGGATACAGAGAAGCACCCCTTGCACTAGGGTGGGGAGGTGGCAGGAATCATGTCTGCCTATCTCTCTGTACAGCATCTAGCACAATAAGGCACCAATCCAGATAACAAGTGCCCCAGATCAACTTTTCTGACACACTATGTATTGTTTTACCCGACAGTCACAATCAGCTGCACCAGTTATCAAAGAAAGATCATTAGCAATAGGGCCCGGAGGTAGCTCTCTAGTCAACTTTAAACAAAAGAAAATGAAAATCCCACAAATTGTAGAAGGCAGAAGTGTGATATGACCCATGA
Organism: Trachemys scripta elegans; assembly: GCF_013100865.1. Lineage (NCBI taxonomy): Eukaryota > Metazoa > Chordata > Testudines > Emydidae > Trachemys > Trachemys scripta. The sequence continues at coordinate 19,333,654 of NC_048306.1, forward strand.
TTCTGACAGCAGCCAAAATAGCTGGACCTACCAGGCCAGCATAGGTCCTGGCTGAGATGAATAACATTGTTGTCATTGATTCAGGACTCATATAAGGTGATTAACTAGAGAGAATATGTATAAAAACCCATTAGGTGTTCTCCTTTCCAGGGCTGCCTTACCTAACCGAAATTGATTGGAGGCATTCCCACACGTCTGCTGTATTTCTGGGCTGTTCCATCCTAAGGGATACAAAGCACAGCCTGAGCTTATCAACAGCCCTATAAAAAAGAGAGAGAGAGAGAAATGTAAAGACGTCCCACAGAAGTTTTAAAAAACCAAATAAAACTCCACCACTCTGGGGTCGTCGCGACAGGATCCCTAGAAACACAGACTTTTAGGCTGCACGTTTTATTTCATTCATCATCAAATAGATGTTTCTGAAAACCTCACTGAAGATTAACAGGGGAGTGGGAATTGACACAATTTAATAAAAAGCCTCAGTAGAAACAAATGCGGTTTGAAAGCCAAGCTAGTGTTCTGAGAAATCAAGATCTCCGACTGCTCAGAGAGAGGACGCTGAGACTGTGTCTACACTGCAATTAGACACCCTTGGCTGGCCCCTCACAGCTGACTCACACTCGCAGGGCTTGGGCTGCGAGGCTGTAAAATTGCACTGCAGACGTTCAGGCTCTGGCTGGAGCCTGGCAGAGTCCCAGAGCTGAGGCCCCAGCCTGAGCCCAAACATCTCCAGTGCAATTTTACAGCCTGGAGCCCCCTCAGCTGGCACAGGCCAGCTGTGGGTGTTTAATTGCAGTGTGGACATACCCCCATGTTGCTATGTGACTGAAAGATGCTGCTGCTATTCTGTCTCCTCGTTCGGCGCCGTTAAGTGTAGAAGGGCCTACGGGGGCAGCTGCCATGTATTGTTACGTTTCAGACACACAATGTTAGAGAGGGAACCACTGAGTTCTCGCTCTGGTGGTGACTTTGGGCCATTGAGTTACTCCTGATTTGACTGAAAGCAGAACGGGTCTCTGGATAGTTGTTGTTCCTTGCTTCATCTAAAACAAAAGTCAGCTGCGCAGAGAAACACATAATGTGCCATAACAGGCATTAAGGACCCTACAGGAATGTGTACAGAGTTGAAGCAAACTCAAGTTAAAAATTCAAAGAAATATTCACCAAAAAATGTTTGTAATATGCGCCCAGCTGTGGCCAAGAATCAGAAGAAGGGGAGTACATGTGTGGTGCTTACAGTGGTCTGAAAACTTTTGGGGGCTGGGAGGGGCTTTCATAATCTGGGAGCAACAGCTTTGGTAAAACGGTGCTTAAAGTACAAGCCTTAGTGACCCAGCTTGATTACTTTATTTATTTGTTTGTTTGATTGTTGTGCTGGGTCTGTGACCTTCTCCTCCAACACAAACACACACACACTGTAAGCCCAGCATGTGTGATATGTAATGAGCCATCAAGGGGCTCATTGGCAGCATTGCAGAAAATTGTGCCTGCCCCCAAAAAAGATTGCAACGATTTGCTCTGGAACGACAAGGTTGGGATTGATCAGAAAACCTGTCCAACTGAGCAGTTCTCTGGTTTGGGTTTCCAACTCCTGGGCTTTAGGTTGTTTGTTTGTTTGGTGATGTAGCAATGCAGAAAAGCTCAGTTCTGGTCCAGTAACTGGTTCTGCCTTGTGTAATCTGTGCTGTCATTATCTTCCCGGGATCAACTCAGCAGTCACTGACCGCTGTAAATGGCTTGCCAGGGTATGTGTTTCCAGTAGATAATCATAAAATGTAACAATCCAGCAGAGAATGATAAATACACTGTGCTCCTTCAAGTGGGTGTTGGGTCTCCTGCTGGGTCCATCATCATTCTCAGCTGTTTAATGATGCAAAGTTGCTTTGAATTCTCTCTCTCTCTCTTCTGGGACAAATGCTTTGAAGAGCTGCCTATTGCCTGTTAGTAAAGGATGCTAGTGAGTAACATACAAACACACACACAACCCCCAACCCCCTCAGTATCAAAGCTACAATTTTCTAACCAAGTTTACAAACAATGGGCTCCATCCTGTCAGGTGCTGAACTCTCTTAAATCAATGGGATTTAAGGGGCTCTGTACAAGGGAGGTGAATAATTCGGATGTGTGTAGTTTATACAATGAATGTTGCCTCTTCGTCTATTCGGATTATCCAGAAAAGGAACACGATTTTCTAAAATTTCATAATTATTCAGCCAATGATTTTTGAATTTTTGAAGCAAACAGCTTCTGTGAGCATTTAGTAATTGACCTTTGAAATACAAGTTGTTTTGATTGGACACATAGGTCATCTGGTAGGTTTCTGGTCCTTGACTGGATGAATGTTATTCTTAGGGCTGGTCCTCGTCTGGTGTAAACGGGTGTAGCTTTACAGAAACCAGTTGCGCTATGCCAACATGTGCTATGACACCAGCTGAAGAGCTGCTCCTTCCACAATGCAGATTACAAATCTGAGATTCACTAGCTGCTACTATCCTCCAATATTTGCTTAAAAATAGGGCTGTCAAGCGATTAAAAAAATGAATCATGATTAATCGCACCATTAAACAATAGAATACCATTTATTTAAATATTTGTGGGTGTTTTCTACATTTTCAAATATATTGATTTCAGTTACAACACAGAATACAAAGTGCACAGTGCTCACTTTATTTTTTATTACAAGTGTTTGCACTGTAAAAAGACAAAAGAAATAGTAGTATTCAATTCACCTAATACAAGTACTGTCATGCAATTTCTTTATCATGAAAGTTGAACTTACAAATGTAGAATTATGTACAAAAATATTGCATTCAAAAATAAAACAAATGTAAAATTTTAGAGCTTGCAAGTCCACTCCGTCCTACTTCTTGTTCAGCCAATCACTCAGACAAACAAGGTTGTTTACATTTGCAGGAGATAATGCTGCCCACTTCTTGTTTACAATGTCACCTGCAAGTGAGAACAGGCATTCTCATGACACTGTTGTAGCCGGCGTCGCAAGATATTTAAGTGCCAGATGCGCATGTTGCAACAACCATTCCAGGGGACATGCGTCCATGTTGGTGATGGGTTCTGCTCGAAAACCATCCAAAGCAGCGTGGACCGACGCATGTTCATTTTCATCATCTGAGTCAGATGCCACCAGCAGAAGGTTGATTTTCTTTTTTGGTGGTTCGGGTTCTGTAGTTTCTGCATCGGAGTGTTGCTCTTTTAAGACTTCTGAAAGCATGCTCCACACCTCGTCCCTCTCAGAATTTGGAAGTCACTTCAGATTCTTAAACCTTGGGTCCTGTACACTAGCTAGCTTTACAAATCTCCCATTGGTACCTTCTTTGCGTTTTGTCAAGTCTGCTTTACAAATCTCCCATTGGTACCTTCTTTGCGTTTTGTCAAGTCTGCAGTGAAAGTGTTCTTAAAACGAACAACAACATGTACTGGATCATCATCCAAGACCGATGTTATATGAAATATATGGCAGAATGCAGGTAAAACAGAGCAGGGGACATACAGTTCTCCCCCAAGCAGTTCAGTCACAAATTTAATTAACTCTTTTTTTTTTTAACAAGCATCATCAGCATGGACGCATGTCCTCTGGAATGGTGGCCAAAGCATGAAGGAGCATACGAATGTTTAGCATATCTGGCACGTAAATACCTTGCAATGCTGGCTACAAAAGTGCCAGACAAATGCCTGTTCTCACTTTCTGGTGACGTCAATAAGAAGAGGGCAGCATTATCGTCCATAAATGTAAACAAACTTGTTTGTCTTAGCGATTGGCTGAATAAGAAGTAGGACTGAATGGACTTGTAGCCTCTGAAGTTTTACATTGTTTTGTTTTTGAGTCCAGTTATGTAACAAAAAAATAAATCTACATTTGTAAGTTGCACTTTCAGGACAAAGAGATTGCACTAGAGTACTTGTATGAGGTGAATTGAAAAATACTATTTCTTCTGTTTATCATTTTTATCATACAGTGCAAATATTTGTAATCAAAACATACACTTAGATTTCAATTTCAATACAGAATACAAGATAGATATGAAAATGTAGAAAAACATCCAAAATATTTAATAAATTTCAATTGGTAGTCTCTTGTTTAACAGTGCGATTAAAACTGCGATTAATCACAATTCATTTTTTTCATCGCAATTAAATCTTTTTTAGTTAATCGCATGAGTTAACTGCGATTCATCGACAGCCCTACTTAAAAAATATCCCTGTCTGATGACATTCCTGCCAGTAAACTCATTCACCAGAATATTCACAGAACCCAAATACAAAAGGGGCACCTGCCCAGCTGAATCACATTTATTTACAATTTAAATCAGTTAATGGAACATTTTTTCCCCCTCATTTGATACTATCAGAGCCTAAAAATTAGAGCCTGAAAAAAAACCCCTCTGGTGGAGTGTATCTGGATGTAAGTCATACCGGGAGAATAACAGTATGAACACAGCTTGACACCAATGCCGTCTGGGCTGAGAAGCCAATGCATCCTATAGTGGCAGTCAGCCATATCCCCCGAGAGCTTCTCCAAATAATATAATAGACATGTGCAGCCGCACCCCCATGCACAATCCTTTTAGAGAAGTAAAAGGCACTGAGCCAAAAATGTATTTTGTGGACTCGTAACTGACAACTAATCCCATTATACTCCATCAAAGGGCTAACGGAAGCCCTTAAGGGCGTATTCTTAAAAATGAAATAGTAAGTAAATTATGCTGCAGTACATTTGCACTTTTCTGCCTTTCCTATATTACATTTTATTAGAAGGGGGGCACTGATCAGTTTTCCCTGGTGATGTCTCTTTCTGATGTCACTGCTTGAAAACTAGGGTGATATACCCGATAGACATTTACGCGGGGCAGGGATGATGTCAAACCCATGTGTTTAGCACTGGCTGCATGTGCAATAATTAGCCACGCTATCTGACTGTGAAGCTGGATAGTATGGAAAATATTATTTCCTTTGCTGTAAACACTTCCATGAAATAGTGCATCAGCATTTCAGTGCTAGCTACAAAGGCCTATGAAGGGTTGCAGAATTTGAGTCAGCAGGAGGGCTGCTGGAACCAAGGATAAGGTGTATGGAGGAGGCAGGCCACCAGGCATATCTTGCACTGCGAATGGGAGGAAGCTAGACCTCCAGGACAAAGTACGAGGAGGCCTCACATTGGCAAAAGTGCAAGGATCATATGGGCATGATGCTAGGGTCATGCATTTAATATGCACGCTCAACCTTAGCTAGAGATGATGTTTGTATTAATTGAAACGTGCCATGTCTTGCACCATCCAGGTGTGATCCTTGCACTTTTGACAGGTAGGGGGAGAAGGGATGCCTGCACCGTGGGCATGTTTCAGAGTGCAGCATTGAGCACTGACCTTTGAGAACACCAGCATTGTCCAGGTGCCCGGCCATAGGAATGCTTAAAGGGGGGAACATCAGATCTATTTACTGCTACTATACAAATATTATACACACAAATTGCCAGCATTTATGTGGGAAGCAAATACAAACAAAAAATGTATCATATTTCTAATGTATTTTATGTGTTCCCCTTACAAGGCTGGAAGCCTAAAAAATACCAGTGTCCAAAGGGTTAAAGAGCAAAACTCACCATAATGCTCTGTGGCCTTTTCAGATGGAGAATGTTACGCATCAGTGAATGGAGGGACAAACGGCCTGTTTCTATCACCAGCAAAAGGAGCACAGAACTAATGTGTGGAAGTGACATATCTAGTCTCCTGGGGATATTACAGCCAGGCCATCACTGCAGAAGATTAACCTCGGCAAACCGCTGTTACTCCCATAGGACATACTTGCAGGGACCCTGCTCTCTGTCTCTGTGGTTAGTAAACAAACTGCTGAGTACAGCTGGGCTCAAAGCGAAAGGAAAATGTATCTGAGGTCTGGGTCTTAATGGACCTATTTTCTCTGCACTTTTTGCCATGCTGAGATTGCTCTGACTGGAAACTAATTGCACTTCTCCCCGAGATATATTTCAGTTAATGCACCTACTGCCGAGAACCTTCTATGCCTGTCATAAAATCCATAGAGTTTTGCAGGCACATGTGAATCAGCATTGTGAGACGCTGTACAAGTTGAGAATCAGTGGACATCGGGAAGCTCCTGGGGGAAGAGACTGCTTTTTATTCTATGTTTGTGCAGTGCCTGGCACAATAGGGTTCAATCCCTGGTTGGGGCCTTTAAGCACTGTCATTATACAAATACTATCATTTAAATTACAAATCTAGTCTCTCCTGCAGCCTTCTAAAAAACCTGTAAAATTGCTAGGCGGAGAAATGTTTTCTTTTAAAATAACGTTACTAGCTCCTTTATCTATAATGTACATTAACTCTGTAATGCAGCTGGTAAGAATAGTACTTAGAGCAGCCTTATTGGTTTACTTGTGCTGCTGTATGAAATGATTTAAACCTGAGTCTACACTTGTGTATCACTTGTGCATTGATCTATGACACTGCTATTAGCTATTGGCTAACTAAGCAATACTAATTCTTCCCAAGGAAGGAAAGAGACAAGTTGATTCATCCAATTACAGCATTCTATAACCTGCTACCTGCATGGCAGGATTGTCAGGAGACAGTAGCCACACGCCAGGTTGGTTCATCATTGTTCAGGAACATGCGTTGCTCTTGGGCACATTTTTATTTAATGTTGATTGATTTTAATTTTTATTAGGGGAATTCACCCTCCTTTTATCTACTTGGTGCTTAATAGCCCATGACCTGTACCCAGTTAAGCTCTACTAAGAAGCATTTGACTGGAGTTAAAAATATATATTTAAGCAATAACTATATGAAGGATTCTTCGTATAGTTATTGCTTAAATATATATTTAAATTCAGGGCTTAAATTCAGCCGGAGCTGTCCAGAGCAGAGCTCTGGTAAATATTTTCAAACCTTGACACCAGCCTGATGCTGTTGTGGTTCTAAACCAGGGATCTGCAGTCCTCTGGGGGGGCCATGGACCAGTTTCAGGGGGTCCATGGGGCCCCATGGCTGAAGCCTGGAGCCCTGAGCCCCAGCATGCCCCATGGAGAATGGAGGTGGGGAGGCGTGGTTGGCTCCAGGAAATACTCTGAGAATTTAAGCCCTGATCACACATGATGAAACATTGTGAGGTGGTGACCTTTTAGAATAAACTTTGACCTGCAGTTTTCATACAGTTGTCCTTTATTTTTTGGAAATGTAGGCTAACACCTAAAATACTGAGCAACAATTATTTTTTGAGGTATGCTTCAATGGGATAAGTAGAAATGGAAATTCAGGTAAACAAATGTTCAGCAGCCTTAATAAGACAAGCCCAAACCAGATCCCCACATACAGAAGTATTCTGAGGCAGTTCATATCCAGACCTGAACTTCATGGATGTGGCCAATCTTAAATGTAAAAATAAAACGGTTTTCAATCTCTCACAGGGCTGGGTAGTAATGCGAACTACCTTGAGAACTAGCTAGATGGCGGTAGAACATACTCAAATGTTGCTAGATTAGTATGACGGCTAAATCCTTGTAGTCAGAAGTTCCTATTCCTTGGTCCTGAAGAAAACACTTAACAGGCTTGCCAACAGAAGTTAAGTAGAACAATGCAACATAATCTGAAAACTAGTTCTTCAACAGGAATAGTCACCCAGGGAGTGATTTCTGCTAATGTACATGCAACCCAAAGAAAACTGCCAGCATATAGAATATCTTACATCATTCTTGTTTCTCACAGTGTAGTATAGGACATGAAACTATATGGAACCAACATCAAAAGATTGCATTTAAATTGAATAATTAGGCAAATACAACTGTAGTGGGGAATTGCAGACTCTGCCCAGAATGTAGCTTGGCAGCAAAGTCCCCTACTCTACACATGGAGGGCACACTCCATGAGTGGCTCTACCCTGGTCTACATGGAAGGTGGAGGTGGTTGAACTGCTCCCCAGGGAACTGAGACTGAGGAGTGGTTTGGCGTGGCGAAGATCAAGGAGCTGTCCAAGGGATGCACAATCAGCCATACAGGAGATCCGTGGAAAGGTCAAAAGCTGAGTCAGCCCTGCTGGGATTCTAGTCCTGATGGCAGGTACTCTAGGTATTCGAAACCTGATGCTTAGACCTCTTTCCCATCCGCTACCTCTGTTCTTCTAAACCCGTGAAGCCTGCAACTCTGTCTCCACTCTCCAATCATCAAAGAATAATGTTCCTGATTTGCTGGTCTGGCCATGCTGCACTTGATGCTGGATCAGAGAGGGGCTCCCCTGATCCTGGGGCCAGCCCACCCTCCAATATAAATTACTTACACTCCCCAGAGCTAGTCTAGCAGCCAGGAACCACTGGAGTATATGCTCTGTACCACCTGTGGATTCTCCTTGTACAGGGATGAATCTTCTGGGTTCATGGCTGATAGAGAGATGCAAAGCAGCCCCAGCAGAGCTAAGAATCTGGACTATTTATTTTCCTTAACTGAAAATTATTACATCCATCACAAGCGGAGGTAACATCCATTGGTTTCAAGATTTAGTGGTGCATCTTAATGAATTTGGCCTTCATTGCTGTAGGATTCAAGCCCTTCACTAACATTAGTAGGTTCTCCCCCACAATAACGTAAGGAAATATTATTGTCCCTATTTTATAGATGGGGAGTGCAGGGAGATTAAGTGTCTGACCCAAGGTCACACAAAGAGTCTGTAGCAGAGTCAAGAACTGAAGCGAGATCTAATGACTACAGTCCTGGGCCTTAACGACAAGCCCTTTCTGCCTCTCCTTTGTACCACTGTGCAGAACACTGCTATCCTGCTGTTACAGTCTGATGTCCCAGGGCAAGTTGCCTGATTCTGCAAAGAGCTGTTGAAAGCAATTTATCCTCTGTTGCTGAGGGTGACTTGCCTGGATGGGAGGAGATCCTGGAGAAAAATGCATCTATTACAGAGCTCCGAGGGCGGAGGGACTCGGACAGCAGTCAATTAAAACGTTTGGATTCTGGCACCATCCCTGTAATATCTCCCCTACGGTTCTTGCCAATAAGGCTGGATGTGCATTTTTAAACAATGCCTCTTTGTTTTGTTCAGTTGGAAGCGGTCTCAAACAAACACAACCAGCTGCCTAGACAAGCCCATTGCATGCCAAGCTAAAGCGTAAAAGGAGGAAATTACGACCGTTCCAATATTTATCATATTTTTAAAAATAATCCAAATGTAGCACTCTTTCCCAGCAATAGTTCTTCATCCTTCGTGGTGCTGGTTTCAGAGGCTTGTGCAGCTGAAAGCCTCGTGGCAATGAGTGATGTAAATGATGCACAGCATGCACATATGAGGACATCTTAATACAAAGGGATGGCCTTAGAGAAAATAATAGTGAGCTGATTTTCAGAGGTGCTAAGCAGCCACAATTCCCACTGACTTTAGCTGAAGTGGTAGGTCCTCGGCATTTTTGAAAACCAGTCTCCTCAGTTCCCTACAGTCTGACAGCCAGATTCTGCTATCAGTGACGTTCTTTGGAATTGATACTGACAGAACGGAGATCAGAACCTGGGGGGGGGATGATAGCCTAGTGTAATCATCGATTTCACATTTGAATATAACACCCACAAATGAGATTTATTTTTAACTCCTGGAGGGTTCCTTTGTTTAAACTTCCCCCTTAGTCCCAGCTCAGCTTTGTGGACAGGAACTCCTGTTTGCATTGCTTAGATGGCTGCTTCCAATCCATCACATCATGGTTTTATATGTATAACCCTCCATGCTCATAGGGTGACCAGATAGCAAATGTGAAAAATCGGGATGGGGTTGGGGGGTAATAGGAGCCTATATAAGAAAAAGACCCAAAATCGGGACTGTCCCTATAAAATCGGGACATCTGGTCACCCTCCATGCTCATAGCCCTCCTTTGTGAGAAGGAAGCAGTTGCACACTGGTTTGCTGTGCTGCTTTGCTGTGTGCTCTGTGGTTTTCAAGCTATTGTGTAAATAAACTAGCAGTATCACACTGGGGAGGGAAAACAAAGACGTTCCAGTTTATTACAAAAATGCAGACAACACACTAAGGCCTTGGCTACAGTGGAGATTTTGACTACTGGTGCAGCGGTGCAAACCCCTAGTGTAGACATGCAAAGCCACAGGCCATAAGCCATGTTTTGCACCGATGCTTGAAACTGGGATACGTTGCCCCAGTGCAAAACTACATTTCAAGGATGGGTTAGCGGCACTGGGGCAAATCACTGCTGGTAATTGTACACTAAGGGACCTCCCACCTGGAGCAATGCTGCTGCAGCTGATGGAAACTTTGCCTTTTATTTTCCATCAGTCATCTACGGTAATTGACTAGCAGGCGCAAGGAGAGTATGGAACCCCCTGGGAAGGAGAGAGAAGAGAAGGTGGAGGCAGGGTCGGCTCTGGCTTTTTTGCCGTCCCAGGCAAAAAAGCCGCCGCCCGCCCGCCCCCCACGCCCCCCCCTGCAGGTTATGCTAGGTAGAAAGCCACATTAGGAGAATCTCTCCATAGCTATATCGTGACTGCAAGTTTGGACTGAACAAAGCATGGGGAAGAGAGGACAGAGATAGAGGCGGGATTCTTTTGGTATCCCACAGTTCTGGAGACAATGAGCCTGATTCACCAAGGTGTCACTCCAGCTTCACACTAGACTGATTTCAAAGGAGCGAAGCGGGTGTCAAACTGGGGTAACACACTGGTCCACATGTATGTAGGAAGGACATTATGGATAGGAATGTGTTCTGGCTAGGGCACTGGACAAGGACTCGGGTGACCTGAGTTCTGTTGCCAGCCCTGACACTGAACTGTTGTCTGCCACTGGGCAAGTCCCCGCCCCACTCTGTGCCTCAGTTTCCCTTTTCTTGTCTTCTCCCTTTGGATAGTAAGTACTGCAGGGCAGGTTTGTCTCTAGCTGTGTGTGTATGGTGCCCAGGACAATGGGGCCCCAGTCTTGACACATTCCTGCAATACAGATAATAACAGAATTGTGGAGACAGACGAGGGCAGGACCGATAAAATGCCACAAGGGTTATGCTAGGTAGAAAGCCACATTAGGAGAATCTCTCCATAGCTATATCGTGACTGCAAGAAGAGGTGCATTTATTGCAGAGACAATGAACCTCAGACAGCTGCCACAACGTAACAGCCTTGTAGCGTCAAGGCATAGATGGTTCTCACCTGAATGTAGCTAGTCAAAGTCGACACTATATGCCCTGCCTTGGGTGGACCTCAATTAGCTGAGGTGAAAACTACAGTGTCCCGTGTCCAGCAGGAGGGAGCTATCGCCCTGCTTCCAGAGGCCACTATCATCCCACAGGTAAAATTATCCTTTTTTTCTAAAAAAAAGCGCCTACAAATATTATCCTCTCTGTCTCGCAAATTACGGTGGGTCCCTGCCAACTTCCCTCCCTCACTCAGCAAGACAGCACCTCTTGCTTGCAGTGAAGACATAGCCACGGGATTGTCTACACAGCAAGCCACTTCTACAGTGAGAGGGACCTGGCCTTTCTGAACTCTCTTAGGGCTTGTCTGCATGGCAAGTTGCCAAATGGCACGTCCCATGGTGAATCTACAATGCCTGAGCCGGCAGCGCAGTAATGTCCCATGCAGACACGGCTACAGCACAGCGAAAGTGCCGAAGCGCGGCTCGGTGTGCTACCACTGGAAGTACTCCAAGCCGCACTCTGGGACTTTCACTGCGCTGTAGCAAAGTCCACACAAGACGCTACCGTGCAGCAAGCTGAGGCACAGTGGAGTCACATCCTGGCTTGCCGTGCAGTAACTTGCTGTGCAGACAAGCTCCAAGAGGGTTCAGAAAGGCCAGGTCCTCCTCATTCTGGAAGAGGCATAACTGAAGTAATCAGGGGTGTTAAAGACGATAGTGGAAATAAAGTACTGCAGTTACTGTCATCAGGGGACGTGTATTAAACAGAAAGAACCAGCAGCTAAAGTAGGCAGAATGTTCTCCCACAGAGATTCCTGGCTTTGGGGGAATGTTACAGCTCTGGGCCTGGTAACAAACCAGAAGAACATTTAATGTACTGAGAGTGTCTCTCGTAACAGACGTGGTATTTATGTAGAGCCTAGAGGAAATTAAAGACTATACATAAAACAGAAGGGTCAAGTATTGGAATAAAAATCATATTCATGCTACCGAGATTTACTTCAGATGTTTAGTACAGATGTCTCCAGCTCAGTGGATCTTTGCTGTCCTGAGCAGTGCTCTGAAGATCACTGTACAGTATTAGCATATGCTAATCAGCAACCTGAAGCCACTCACGTATGTAGCATAATGCAAACGATTTCCATTACCTCCTACAAACTGGGCTGCCCCCATGAAGCGTCCCATCATCCGAGAGATGAGCTCTTCCACACAGCAACCCAGAATGGCTGCTAACGCCACCAGGAGCAGCAAGGCACAGCCAATTCCCGTCACCACGGTGCAGATCTGCCAGGATAAGCTGGGGATAGCCCCAAAACTGGCATACCTCCCACATTCTTCCACCATCACCAGGTGCCTCTCCTCCGTCCGAGTTGGGTACGTGCACCGTCGGAAGGTGCCAAATGAAACCGGCTTCCCCATCTGGGAACCAACAAGCCAACAGGGCATAAAGTAACTGGCCGAGCTGGCAACTGCTGTGAGAAAGGATAGGAAAGCCCAGAGGGCCCCAACCAGCGTCAAACTGCTGCCCATCTTCTTAGATCTCTGGTTAGAAGTGAAATTGAAGGTAGCTGCCTCAGGGCATGCAAAGTGTCTCCTTGTCAGTGGTCTTCACAAACCTCAGAGAGGGACAAAAGAGAGGGCAATAGAAGGGACTCAGCCCAGAGAGAAAACAGGAACAGTGCGTCAGGTCTGCCTCTCTGCTTTCAGAGGCCTCCAGCTTCCTCCAGGCAAAATTATCCTTTTTTTCAAAAAACGTCCTACAAATATTCTTATCCTCTATATATTGCAAATAACTATGGGTCCCTGACAACTTCCTCCCTCATCCAACAAGCCAGCAGCATCCCTATTATTTCACTCCATTGTGTTCTTAGTCCTTTTCCTGAGTTCTGGGCCTGGCCAGGCCTACTGACTGATACACTTGGGCCCAGAGACAAACCAATGTTTCCAACAAGAGACTATTATCTGCTCAGGCTGCTGAAAGTTCAGATTCTGTTGTACCGTTGTTAGTCGACCTCTAAGCCGGCTCTGACAGTGCAAGCAGGTCGTTCGGATGCAGTTGCTATGTTCAGCTGCAATCTCTGAAACAGAAAAGCCACCCAATAAGATTACTGGTTGAGCGATTTCATACTTTACATTGTAGGTTTCAAAAATTCTTCACTCCAAAAAAGTGTTTAGGAATTAATGTTACTTAAAGGTCCTCCTATATATGCAAACCATGGGCTCAGTCTCGTACTCCCATAGTTAAAAGTTAAACACATTAAAAGTTAAATGAAATTAAATGAAAAATGAAAAGCAAATTGCAAGTTATTGCAAATGAAAGAAATTAGCAACGAATAATCATTTGCTTTTTGTTGCAGTTTGTTCCTCAATGCCTGTGGCCTCTCTCAGACACAAGAATGTTTCTCATGTGAGTCAGTTTCATAATATTGACCGTGTTCCTTTAACCAAACTGAAACTTTATATAGCAACGTGTAATTCCCCCACTGAGCATTCCTAGGTGAACAGCGGCAGTGAGCACTCCAATCACACAGAAGAGATTGCACTGTATCTGTATAGACAGATAGTTTTGTGCCTTCTAGGTGACAATTGCTTTCTTTACTTGATGGCCTCAAAGCAATCCCAAGAGGAATTATACTTAGCTGTCTTATGTGGTTACCGTTACCATAGTATCTGAGCACCTCAAAAACTTCAATATATCTACCATCACAGCAGGCCGGAGAGGCAGGGTAGTGCTATTATCCCCATTTTACAGATAAGAAACTGAGACACAGGGAGCCTACAGATACATCTATGCAGCCTGCAGCAGCGAGCAACCCAGCCTGGGTCGAGAGACTTGGGCTTGTGGGGCTTGTGCTAGCACTCTGAAAATAGCTGCAAAGACCGCTCTTTGAATACACCCAGCTTAGGCTGGAGCTTAAGGATGCAAACCCAAGTCTCTCAGCCCTGGCTGGGAGGCTCGCTGCCACAGGCTGTGTAGATATACCCTAAGTGACTTGTCCAAGGCCATCCAGGAAGTCTGTGGCAGAGCAGGCAATTGAAGCTGAGTCTCTCAAGTCCCCAGCCAGCACTGGACCATTCTTCCTATCACAACAATGGATAACAATCCCAGTTCCACACCAGCACTAACGTGCCTCTCTCCCTCTCAAACTCCTTTCCCTGGAACTTTATTACTGTGTGGGAACCGGGGGGTATTTTTTTAATTAAGGAGAAAGAGAGCCCCTTTGAGGACATTCATGAAAAGATAGCCACGCTGGAACGCGGTGCTTTAATAACAGAATTTCAAACAGATGTTAAAGGCATTTGATTTAGGAAACTTTGAGAGGTTGTTGGGTTTTTTAATTAAAATACAGTATAGCGGGAGCAGCAGGAGCTGTCATTTCCGTTCCTGCTCTTCCCTGCCAATATGCTCTGGTTGTAAATGTTTCGTCAGTTACATCTAGGGAGGGAAGGGAGAAAGTCAATGTTGCGGTCTAGTGGCTAGTGCTTTTTTCTTATTATTTTAATTTTAGTAAAAATATTCAAATGGAGACCTAGCATAAATTATTTTTTTTTTTAAAAGCAAACCAGGACCTATGTCATTTCTCCGGGATCCATCCCCTCTACACACACCAGATATACGACAGGTCATTAGGCACCCAGTATAACTTTGGAATGATCTCGCTTTTGCTTCTTCAATGAACTGAGTGGGCTTGTGTGGCTCTTTTGGGCTCTGGTTGCTGCATCTATAGGCACTCGTTCCCTCCCCCTTCTCTCGTCCCCATAGCAGTGGAGAATTTCCTCTTCCCCACTGAGAAGCAAACTACATTTGTACTATAGCTGCATGAGCCCTAAGCAACTTCAGACTAAAATCTGTTGGTTTGTGCTTCATTTTGGAACCAAATTTACCTCCCTACCACACACTCTTGGTGCTATTACCAGTCCCGTGGCAGGGGAGCCTGAATAGCTCAGTAGGATATGCAGTCTTTGGGTAAAATACTGGCCCCATTGAAGTCAATAGCAAAACTTTAATAGAAAAAAGATTTCGCCATTTTAATCTACTTCACTGGTCCAGATCCAACCCAGCTCAGAAGTGACTGGAAGTGTTACCATCTGGTGACTGTTCTGTCTCCTCTGGTAAATGAGTTCACGGTCTCCATTTAGTTCCTAGTGTGCAGATGTCTACATCACAGGACAACCATCACAATTACCCTGGCTGGCAATCTGAGTCGGGAGGCCAAGGAGTGAATGGGCATGGAAAAGGGAGTAGCCTCTTGCCTTTAGAGGTGACCTTGGCAGTTCAGGGTAGAGTACTGAGGGGGAGGTTTGCTGTGCTGCTACTCATGCTGTTCCTGTTCTGTTGACCGAGGACTTCAGTCTCCATGGTACTAAATTCATACGAAACAATTTTTGAAAGGAAATAAAATGACCCCATAATGGTTTTTGCTGGAATCGGGGTGTTAGCCACCGTGACCTGGCCCAAGTGAAGTACAGAATATTACATTATATCCCTGCCTAAATTCCCTCCTCTAGCACCTATTAGATACTGCTAGAGATGGGCCTGAACTGGAACCCCAGATGCAAACGCCAGCAGGGGTGGGAGACATTCAGATCCAAATCCAAACCTGATGCATCAAACCAGTGCAGCCCAAACCACCACATCAAGTCTAGACACAGCTGGACACTGGAAAAATTCCAGTTTGGTTGTAAGCTCTGTAATTTAGACCCATCTCAATATGAACTGTTCTTCTTTTCCTGTGCTAAAACTTGGGAGATGTAATGTTGTTGTATGCTGATAAACAGCTGCTGGGCTCCATTCCAGGGATGACTGCATTTCTGAGTGAGATATGGTGGAGGAAGTGCTTTTTGTGTCTACTCCATGGGACATGTCCCTTTGAACATACGTGCCCAAAAGTTAGGGCCAGATTTTCCAAAGTGCCTAAGGGAATTGGCCGGATTTCCAGAAGCCCTACGCATTCCTCCAACATGCTGAACCCCTTTGAAAATCTGCCCCCTTCTTCTTGGTTCCTAACTGGGAGCTGAGCACTTTTAAAAATCTGGTCCTTCCAGTGCAAAGTAATAAGACTCCAAGCCCCTGAGCAATATTGTTCTGCCTTCACCTTCCCTCAGATATACAGCGCTGTGGGGCATCCGCCAAGAGAACATCATACAGGAACATGAATAAATAAAATACAAATGAGTAACCTAAAGCCCAGATCTCTTCCCTTCATGCTTCATGCTCCCATGGCCCCCCATCTGCCTTTCCTTCTACACCCTTCCTGTAACACAACGAAGGAGAGCGATGCCAGCCAGCTCCTCCTAGCAGCTCCTGTGCCATGCTCTGCGAGGCATGAGTCACAGCCCCACAGAGCAAGGAGGCAGGCAGCAATGCACAAAGACTAGCCAGGTAATTTCCACTCAGCAGCAGTAGAAGGCAGTTTCCCAAGTGATGAAGGCAGAGGCAGTGGAGCAGGTGCCGTGGACTATTGCTGGAAGGACCCTTTGTAGTTTACTGAATCCCTGCTCAAGCAGGAAACAGCAGAGCTCTAGAGTGAAAGGTCCCCACATGACCGATGTGGTAGCCAGGCCTATGGTCAGCCTCCATAATGATTCTGTGGTTGCAGAAGTCTCTGCCATCATTACCCATTCCACAGCCTGTAGCCAGGTGGACTTCATGGTCACAAGCAGGCATAGACCCCTACCACGAGATCTACGAGATAATCTTTACTGGCTGTTCCACTATTAAGACCTTCATCCTCTGTGTGCATTCGCTCCAGGCAGAGCAGAAACATATTCGTATACAGTACTTGAGACAGACAGAAGTATACACACACCAGTCATCATATTGCAACTGCCTCATAACTGTGATGTAACGTGACACATAAATCATCGAATTATAGAGCCAGAGCCTTTCTCGTTATCAATTTCCTTTGAGCTGCTCTGATGGCCTAATGGGGCAGGAAAGCCACCAGCTTCCCCCAGCTGGTGATTCCCACCACATGGGGGAGTTCTCAGCTGATACAAAGCCGGTGTACCTAGCTGCTGTGCCAAACGTCCTATAGTCACCAGTGAAGGGGGCATGTCAGGGGTAGGAAAGCGTGGGAGGGAACACAGGGAAAGCATGGGAGAGCACTACTACCTGCCAGCAATCCACAGGTGGTCCTAGTTAGCTTGCCTACTTTACAGCAGCTTCTACAGTATGCCAGAGCCTGGATTATTGTAGGACTGAATAATACCATCTAACTCATAGATAATATATTTCATCCATAGATTTCTCAGCACTTTTCAAAAGGAGGTCAATATTATTAGCCCCATTTTACAGAAGAGGAAACCAACGCACATCCAGGGAAGTGACTTGCTTAAGGTCACCCACCAGCAGAGCTAGGACTGGCTCTCCTGAGTCTGGACTAGTGCTCTACCCACAAGGCCATACTACCTCCCCAGTTAGCTCACCCACTTCTACCCCAAGCAGTATTTTGAGCCCTAGTCAAGGAGCTGTTCCAGAGACTCCATGAAGTCCAGTACGGACAGCACTATTGCTATTCATTTTACATGGAAGGTGCTCAGATACTATGGTGATGGGCAGCCATATAAAACCATAAGATAGACAGACAGACAGATTGATCTATGGCTTTGACTCTCCCCTCCTCTGCACCTACCAAATACAGCGCAGAGTCAGCCCATGCTCTAGAAATGAAAAAGACCTATTAGCTCATATAGTGCTAGTGCGGGGCTTTTCCATTCTGAACATTTCATGGCATTTTGTCCAACCTTGGAGTAGTTTTAAATGCAAAAAGAAAAGTTGTTAGTAAACCATGTTTTATAGAAGTCCCTTTGCAAACTTCTAGAGTAAGGGAAACTATTGGAAGACATTTAAAATGTAATTATTTTATAACTGTACTTAGTCTTTCTAATCTCTGCTCTTTGATTTGACATATTATGTTGCCATCAGCTGTCATTTCCTTCACTCCCTTACAGACAAAAAAAAAAAAGAAAAATCACATAAGCCAATACAGAATGTCTGGTTGTTAAGGGAATACAAGCAATTTTAAAGCAATAAATGTGAAATCGGTGTAAACTTCATTTCACTGAAAAGTAACTTTCATATTTTCAATAAACATTGTGCATGATTAAGCCGATTATCTGAACCAAGCTCCAGTGGATACATTTATTTAACTCCTGTAGTGTTATCGCATTAGGAAGTTCTCTCTTTCAGATATTCAGTCTGTTGTCATTTTACCTTTAAGTCTTTGATGTGTGTTAATGGGAAAGTGAAATCCTGATTCTAATCCCAGGTAAGAATTCTACAAACAATAGCAAAACAGATGGGATTAGGAAAAAAACAAACACCCTATGACATTGCTCTTGTTAATAAAATAAAATAAAAAAATAAAATTTAACAACAAGGAATAAATGAATAGACTGGGGTTAAGATACTGCTAAAGCCCTGAGCTTGTAAGAAACTTCCTTAAAGGCAATTTTAAATGCATTTAGCTCAGACTGCAAATTAATCTCCTTACCAATAAATCAGTCTCTCTCCTGTCAGGTTGTGATCTGAGAAACTTCTGCTGCTCTCCGACATTCTGCCAGTCACACTGGCACTGTAATGAAAGCTCCTCTCCTCTCGGAGTGCGCAGCCACTCACCTTTGGGAAGGAGGGGAGGAGTTCTCAAGACTCACTACCTAGAAGGAATTAACTCTGAGCATGCTGAATGGTTCCAACCTGGGCTGCTTGATGACGCTGGGTAGAACAGGCTACAGTCCTCCAGACAGCAATATCACCAGGTACTATTCAAGAACACCATGAGCAGTCACTATTATGTTAAAGGACTAATGCCAGACATAAAAGTTAGGGCACGGGGAGGGGTTATGAGGGGAAGAATTGGAGCCCATGTTAAAAATATCGGCTCCATTTGTTTAAATCCAGAATAGGTTTTGATTGTATATAGCAGCTTTCATACTCAACTTGAGGTGCTTTACACTGATGAGTTAGAGACCAGCTGTCCAGGGACTATAAACCAACACAGCAGCCAGTATGTGCTCAGCCATAGCTCACTTTGTAAATTAAGGACCAGATTCAACCCGGTGTAAGTCGGCCACATTGGAGGAGGATATGGCTCTATCACAGGGAGGACACTGGCAGCTGGTTATTTCTGGCAGCAGGCAGTGCTCCACCCCTGCTTCCAACCCACCCATCACAGTGATGGAAAACTGATATGCTGCCCTGGCAACGAGCGATGAGGAATCACACCCAAAGGTGGAGGAGTTGAAGCCATGTACCCCCAAGGCTGGGAGGATCGCAGCCACCACTCCCAGGAATAAACGTAGGGTAGTGGTGGTTAGTGACTCTCTTCTGAGGGGGACAGAGGCACCCGTCTGTCGCCCTGACGTGGCATCCCAGGAGGTATGCTGCCTGCCAGGGGCCCGTATCCAAGACATTACAGAGGGATTGTTGAGGATCATCCGGCCCTCTGACTACAACCCCATGCTACTCACCCATGTGGGCACTAATGATACTGTGAGGTATGACCCTCAGCAGATCAGAAGTGACTACAGGGCTCTAGGAGTAAGGGTGAAGGAGTTGGGAGCACAGGTGGTGTTCTCTTTGATCCTTCCGGTCAAGGGTAGGGGCCCAGGCAGAGACAGACGCATCCTGGAGGTGAATGCCTGGCTGCGAGGATGGTGTCGCCAGGAGGGCTTCAGCTTCCTTGACTATGGGATGCTGTTCCAGGAAGGAGGACTGCTAAGCAGAGAAGGGGTCCACCTATTGAGGAAGGGGAAGAGCATATTTGGATACACTGGCTAACCTAGTGAGGAGGGCTTTAAACTAGGTTTGAAGGAGGCAGGTGACCAAAAGCCTACAGGTAAGTCCAAAACATGGAGACGGTTCAGAATTTGGGGGGAGCATGGGCTGTTATAGCAGGGATAAAGGAAGGGCAAGACAGAACTGGGGGCGAGGGGGGAGAATCAAATCAGTATCTTAGATGTCTATATACTAATGCAAGAAGTATGGGGAATAAGAAGGAAGTACTCAAAATGCTAGTAAATAAACACAACTATGACATAGTTGGCATTACATATACCTGGTGGGATAATACACATGACTGGAATATTGGCCTAGAAGGGTACAGCTTGCTCAGGAAGGACAGGCAGGGAAAAAAGGGAGGAGGTGTTGCCTTATATATTAAAAATGTATACACTTGGACTGCGGCTGAGATGAAAATAGGAGTCAGACTTGTTGAAAGTCTCTGGGTAAGCATAAAAGGGGTAAAAAAACATGGGCGATGTCATCGTAGGGGTCTACTACAGACCACCTAACCAGGAAGAAGAGGTGGATGAGGCTTTTTTAAAACAACTAACAAAATCATCCAAAACACAGAACTTGGTGGTAATGGGGGACTTCAACTACTCGGACATCTGTTGGGAAAATAACACAGCAGGGGCACGATTGTCCAATAAGTTCTTGGAATATATTGGAGACAATTTTTTATTTCAGAAGGTGGAGAAAGCTACTAGGGGAGAGGCTGTTCTAGATTTGATTTTGACAAATAGGGAGGAACTGGTTGAGATTTTGAAAGTGGAAGGTAGCTTGGGTGAAAGTGATCATGAAATGATAGCATTCATGCTTCTAAGGAATGATAGGAGGGACAACAGCAAAATAAAGACAATGGATTTCAAGAAGGCAGACTTTAGCAAACTCAGGAAGTTGGTAGGTAAGATCCCATGGAAAGCAAGTCTAAGGGGAAAAACAACTAAAGACAGTTGGCAGTTTTTCAAAGAGACATTATTAAAGGCACAAGAGCAAAGGAAAGATAGGAAGTATGGCAAGAGACCACCCTGGCTTAACCAGGAGATCTTCAATGATCTAAAAAATCAAAAAAAGAGTCCTAGAAAAAGTGGAAACTAGGTCAAATTACAAAAAAAGATGAATATAAACAAATAACACAAGTATGTAGGGACAAGGCACAAAATGAGATCAAACTAGCTAGAGACATAAAGGGTAACAAGAAAACATTCTATGAATACATAAGAGGCAAGAAGACCAAGGACAGGGTAGGTCTGTTCCTCAATGAGGGGAGAAAAACAATAACAGAAAATGTGGAAATGGCAGAGGTGCTCAATGACTTCTTTGTTTCAGTTTTCACCAAGAAGGTTGGTGATGATTGGACATCTAACACAGTGAATGCCTGTGAAAATGAGGTAGGATCAGAAGATGCTAAAATAGGGAAAGAACAAGTTAAAAATTACTTAGACAAAGTAGATGTCTTCAAGTCACCAGGGCCTGATGAAATGCATCCTAGAGTACTCAAGGAGCTGACTGAGGAGATATCTGAGCCATTAGTGATTATCTTTGAAAAGTCATGGAAGATGGGAAAGATTCCAGAAGACTGGAAAAGGGCAAATATAGTGCCCATCTATAAAAATGAAAATAAGGACAACCCAAGGAATTACAGACCAGTCAGCATAACTTCTGTACCCAGAAAAATAAAGGAACAAATAATTAAGCAAACAATTTGCAAACATCTAGAAGATAATAAGGTGATAAGTAAAAAAGTCAGCATGGATTTGTCAAGAACAAATTGTGTCAAACCAACCTGATAGCTTTCTTGGACAAGGTAATAAGCCTCATGGATGGGGGGGAAGTGGTAGATGTGGTATATCTTGACTTTAGTAAAGCTTTTGATACTGTCTCGCATGACAGTCTCATAAACAAACTAGGGAGATGCAACCTAGATGGAGCTACTATAAGGTGGGTGCAAAACTGGTTGGAAAACCGTTCCCAGAGAGTAGTTATCAGTGGTTCACAGTCATGCTGGCAGGACATAACAAGCGGGGTCCTACGGGGATCAGTTCTGGGTCCAGTTCTGTTCAATGTCTTCATCAATGATTTAGATAATGGCATAGAGAGTACCCTTATAAAGTTTGCGGACGATACCAATCTGGGAGGGGTTGAAAGTGCTTTGGAGGATAGGATTAAAATTCAAAATGATCTGGACAAACTGCAGAAATGGTCTGAAGTAAATGGGATAAAATTCAATAAGGACAAATGCAAAGTAGTACTCCATTTAGGAAGGAACAATCAGTTGCACACATACAAAATGGGAAATGACGGCCAAGGGAGGAGTACTGCGGAAAGGGATCTGGGGGGTAATAGTGGACCACAAGCTAAATATGAGTCAACAGTATAATGCTGTTGCAAAAAAAGCAAACATCATTCTGGGATGTATTAGCGGGAGTGTTGTAAGCAAGACACAAGAAGTAATTCTTCTGCTCTACTCTGCGCTGATTAGACCTCAGCTGGAGCATTGTGTCCAGTTCTGGGTGCCACATTTCAGGAAGTATGTAGGCAAATTGGAGAGAATCCAGAGAAGAGCGACAAAATTGATTAAAGGTCTAGAAAACATGACTTATGAGGGAAGATTGAAAAAACTGGTTTGTTTAGTCTGGAAAAGAGAAGACTGAGGGGGACATGATAACAGCTTTCAAATATATAAAAGGTTGTTACAAGGAGGAAGGAGAAAAACTGTTTTTCTTAACCTCTGAGGATAGGAAAAGAAGCAATGGGCTTAAACTGCAGCAAGGGAGGTTTAGGTTGGACATTAAGAAAAATTTCCTAACTGTCAGCGTGATTAAGCACTGGAATCAATTGCCTAGGGAGGTTGTGGAATCTCCATCATTGGAGATTTTTAAGAGCAGGTTAGACAAACACCTGTCAGGGATGGTCTAGATCAGGGGTCAGCAACCTTTCAGAATTGGTGTGCCGAGTCTTCATTTATTCACTCTCATTTAAGGTTTCGCGTGCCAGTAATACATTTTAACGTTTTTAGGTCTCTTTCTATAAGTCTATAATATATAACTAAACTATTGTTGTATGTAAAGTAAATAAGGTTTTTAAAATGTTTAAGACGCTTCATTTAAAATTAAATTAAAATGCAGAGACCCCCGGACCGGTGGCCAGAACCCGGGCAGTGTGAGTGCCACTGAAAATCAGCTCGCGTGCTGCCTTTGGCACATGTGCCATAGGTTGCCTACTCCTGGTCTAGATAATACTTAGTCCTGCCAAGATTGCAAGGGACTGAACTAGATGACCTCTCAAGGTCCCATCCAGTCCTCTGATTCTATGATTGTTTTCACCTCGGCTTGATTTTACACCAGAAATTTCAGAAATTTGCCCTCCCTTGTAGCCACATCTGGGGTTCACTCTCTCTCTCTCACACACACACACACACACACACACATACATACATCCTCTTTTCTTTATAGGAAAGGTGGGGGGAAAGAACAGCTTGACAGCCCTGGAGAGTGCAGGCCTCCGTTTATCCCCAAAACCGGCCCAGCACAGGCAGCTGCAAGATGAACTTCCCCCACACTGCCCAGCTGCCAAGGTGCCTCAGCCCTGACCTTGGAGGATCACTTTCAGGGAGGCTTTCTTTCTTTTGTGCCCTCTCTGCTGAGACTGCCAATGAGGGTGACAGGTGTGGAGGGAAACTGGCAGGGAAACTGGCAGTGCGGATGCTTAGAGACAAACTCATTGTGGAGGGATATCTGGGGAGTCTGAGGCAAAACATGGCCCTTGTCCTCTACCAAGGGATATTTTTTTTATATCAGCAACTCAGCTCAAACGGGCCACTAAACACTTTCACTGACCTTGGTCAGATTTGAGCTAGTGACCTAACGGTGACAGAACTCTGCGCCATCATTACTAATCTGGGGTCTTAATTTCTTCCTGGAGAGCCTCTAGAACTGTGCATAAAGTGTCTCATATCTCAGAGGCAGGACACTCGCTCTAATGCTACAGCATGCTCTCGCTAACCTCCCCTCACAGCTCTGCAGTGCTTGATAAGCACAGGATAAAGTGGGGCGTGAAGACATCCACTCTGCAAATCAGAATGCAACCAACTAAACCACTGCAATGTTCACTTTAAATAGAGCTTTGCAAACATCATAGCAACTCAGCCAGGATTTTCTGATCAGAAGAATCATAATGATGATTCCAAGATGGTGTGAGAAAACAGCCTCATTCCCTCATTGCCCAGAACCTTTGCTGCATTTTTGCATTTTCCCTTTTTACCTGCCCGCTGTCCTGAAGCGTAGAAATATTAAACCAGGCAGAAATTTCATTTGATTCCTAATATAACTGTCAAAATTCCCTTCCCTCCCATTTTCTGTAATTTATACCATATAATCCATGTGTGTAATGGAGAGCAGAATCTGGACCCGTTTCGTATTATTCAAACTCTGGAAAGCACTTTGGGATACACTAGTAGGGAGTATCAGAGGGGTAGCCGTGTTAGTCTGAATCTGTAAAAAGCAACAGAGGGTCCTGTGGCACCTATGAGACTAACAGAAGTACTGGGAGCATAAGCTTTCGTGGGTAAGAACCTCACTTCTTCAGATGCAAGAGAGTAGGAGGACACTAGTAGGGAGGACACTGTTCAAAGGAGCATTGCATCACACTATGCAGATGTGACCTTCATCAGAGGTTATTTTGACTTTCCCTGCATTCCTTTTTCCATTCCCTGACTTGCAAGCCAGACACAGGAATCATGCTTCACTGATTAGCGCTTAACTAAGATATGGAAATGGAAAAGCTAGGTTAAAAACAGGGGGGGAAGCTCAGTTTGTGAGAGCCAAGAAATGTCATCATACAAAGGTTTTCACCAGAAGGGCTGCTATTTGTTGGACAAGGACCTCTACACCTTGTAAAGCAAAATAGAGTTGATTTCCTTTTCAACCTGTTGCAAATCCCATCTCTTCTTCTCATCCTCTACCCACCCAATGAGCCATAAAATAAAGAGATTCCAATTCATGGTCTTTCATTGCTAGACCTGCCTGGACTGAACTTCTAAGAGCTATCAGGGCATGTTCTATAAAAGTTGTCATGGACACTAGGTTGGAACCAGGGCCAGCTCCAGGCACCAGCTTAACAAACAGGTGCTTGTGGCGGCCAAGGGAGAGGGGCAGCACCAACGGCAATTCGGGGGCGACAGGTCCCTCACTCCCTCTAGGAGCGAAGGACCTGCCGCCGAACTGCCGCCGCCGATCGCGGCTTTTTTTTTTTTCTCCACCAATTGCCGCCACTGGTCATGATTGCAATCGCATTTTTTTGTTTGTTTGTTTGTTTTGCTTGGGGCGGCAGAAATGCTGGAGCCAGCCCTGGTTGGAACTACTTAAGAGGCCACATCAGAAAAACGGCCATTACAGTGGGCCCCTTTGCTGAGGGCTTTACCAATGACGCCAAGGCCTAAAAGGACCAAAGAAGGCCCTAGGACTCTGTGAAATCCTGGGAGAGCTGGACTTTTGCAGAGCGCAGTATGAAGTTTCAAAGGAAACTTTGTGAGTGGTATTTTTGTTGAACTACAAATAACTCTTCACAGGGCCCCATGTAACCCAGGAGGGAAGTCTGCCCCACACCACTGCCACCACCAGAATCCAAACAGCAGCTGGCTTGCCACACTCATGTGGGTGGTGGAGAGCAATTTCTGCAGAGAGTTTCTTCCTCTTGATGCTTGTACAGTCCCACCAGCTGAGGAAGAAGGGCTCACTACAAGAGCTTAGATGGCATCCCAGAGCATCTGGAGACCCCTAAATCTGTGGGAGCCAGGCAGAGCTCTGCAATGAGGGCGAAATCAGTCCCTACTTGCTTTTAACACGCTGCAAAGTCTTATGCAGTCTTACGCTGCAGACTGATTGAAAGCAGCAGCCTTGGTGGTTTCTGGAGAGACAGCAGGAGTGGGAACAATGCAGGGTCAGTCAGTCTGTCTGTCTAGGTGGGGATTTAACATGGGAAAGAAAATCAGCCTTCTGGAAGTGTAAAGCCAAGGTCTCAGGCCTGCCACTACCGCAGGGGGTAGATGTTTTGTGCTGTTAAATCTCTGAGAAAGCCTTACTGTCGGGGTTGGTGTAAGCTCAATGGCAGGCGCTGCAGGAGGTCTCAAGCTAAGTTAAAAAAGATCAACATGAAATCACGTAACATTTATAAAGAAAAGAGAAGACAGCGATCACAGCAGAGAGCGAGGGGCTTTTGCCGGGAGCACTAACCATAACTGTGAGATGCAGCGAGTCCAGAGTACACATGGCATTTTAACCCCAACATGGGTGTTGTATAGGAGGGATGGGATCAGCCACTAAAGTCCTGCAGTGTAACACAGCATATTCACTAGCTTTTCCCTGCAGCTTTCAAACTAACCAATTAACACTGCTGCTTATAACATGTCCTGCTTCTGACAATCCCAGGGCCCCTGGGGCTAGAGGAGGGGCGGGCAGGTGGAGAAGGCAGAGTTTCAAAGCAGGTAGCTGGATTAGAACCGAGGCTTTGGGTAATTAGCCAGAAAAACTATTGGTCTGGGCTTGAAGCAGCACAAATGCCCGTGGCACCACTAGGGCTTTTAACTAGTGGAGGAGAGAAAGGGTGCTGGCTATTCAGGGAAGAGGCAAGAAACCTACACTCCATTGTCCCATAAGCCTCTCTTTTCTCTATGTAATTACGTCTGTCTGTCTGCTTCCCCCACTGCATCTGCTCCCCTCAACCTGCACATATTATTATATGGAGATATACCTATCTCATAGAACTAGAAGGGATCTTGAAAGGTCATCGAGTTCAGTCCCCTGCCTTCACAGCAGGACCAAGTACCGTCCCTAACAGATTTTTGCCCCAGATCCCTAAATGCCTCCCTCAAGGATTGAACTCACAACCCTAGGTTTAGCAGGCCAATGCTCAAACCACTTGATATGGGGCCTTCACATGCTCCCTTTGTACCTGCACCTTGAACAGTATATTTACCTTGTTTGGTACCTTTGCTCCAGCTACACCTCCCCCTTATAATACTGTACCCTGCACCTGTTCTCCCACGGGCACCTTACCACTCTGAGCCGCCACCACATCAGTGCTGTCCAGAACAGGCACATCTGAATCTGGTCACAAAGACACCGGGTTTATCAGTGGGGAGAGAACCCAAGAACTTCAGCAATAAAACCATAGCCTCTGCCACTTGAGAAGATGAAGAAGAATCCTATAGGTGGTGAGTAAGTTGCAGGCAATTATATTCAGTGGGGCCAGCCACTAGATGGAGACATGATCACTTAAGCTAAGGCTTTACATTGCAATCCACAGCAATAGGGTAGAGGTTTGGGGTGCCATTCCTCCTTAACTCTAACAAAAACAAGCACCAAAACCCCTTTCACTCATGCCAGGTTGTAGAGACAGGCCAACAATTACCCTCTGGGTCTTCCACTGCTAACTCGCCAAAGTCCCCAGCAAACCACCTTCCTCCAAACAGACTAATGGCATAAATGTCTGAAACAGCCCCCTAGGTAGCTTTGCAGCTGTTATGCAAATTCAGCCTGTTCCTCTGCTGTGACTAATGGAGCCTAGATCAAAAGAACATTTAAGGACAGAGGTCTCAACAACGGAAAAGAGTTCACTTTCAAAGAGACAATGAGAGGGGGAGTGCTGGAGCCTTGAACGTGGCTATTGCTGACTTCACTTCAAAAGAGGTTTGTTTTCGGTGAGCATGGAAAAAGCCGGAGATGTTTGTTTAACCAGGATAAAAATGTCCTTTCAGCAGTTTCTGAACATAAAATGGAATTCAAAGGAACTGGTTTATTGAACCATGCTGGTGTTTGGTCTGAACATTTTTCCCCTAAAAAAAGGGAAAAGAATCCTGTTTCTTTACATGTTCTGTCTAGTGTTTGGGCGAATTGAGCGCTAGTGAAGGGTACCAGAATGACAGCTCCAGAGACTGAAATTCTGGTTCTCTACAGTACTCACATAGTACAAGATCGCTTCCCCTACCAACGTGCCTCTTCTGGTCAGGAGGGCCCAAATATAGGGGAGAGGAGAGCACTCAGCCTCCATTTCCCACTTGTTATTAGAAAGAAACTTATTTACTACTGTAGTGCCTAGGACCAATCAAGACTGGGCCCTATTGTCAGGCGGCTCTCAGTTGAGACTGGCAAGTTAGTGGATGGTGGTTTCGTTTTTTGTGATGTGGAATGACTAAGAATAGCCACAATATCACCTGCAGCTCATGTACACACACACACACCCCAAATCGCCATGACAACAACTTTGGATCAATACTGACCCAAAGTGGATATGAATTGGCAACTGAGAATAATCTCAGAATAATAGCAGGTGACCCTTCTTCTACACTAGACATATGCAGTTTGCATGTGACTGAGCCCTTTATACCTCTCTTGCTGATTCAGGCTGGTGGGTTTCCAGCAAATAACAGAGGTGCTGCTATGTAAAGGCTCTTCTAATTTCATATATGTAGAGCAACAGCAGGAGCTGTTAAGCTAATAACATAACAGATTTATACAGCCCTTTCATCCAGAAGCATTCCCAAGCACTTTGGGGGTTCACAGAACTAGACAGTTAGGGATCACTTTACTCATCAGGGAAATGCAACTGCTTCTGGGGTGGAGTGCATTGGCTATTTAACAGTGCACTGTAACACTGTGTAATGGTTTAAGAGAAGAAATCAAGGACAACAATGTATCTACTTGAACATGTAGGGAGAATTCATGCATGCAGAATCTAACTACCAAGTTATAGTCTGCCCAGTACTCTTAGATATAACGCCTCTCGGACTTGTCTTTATTTATATTCTGAGCATTTTTCTCCTGGGAAAAGTACTATTGAGTCCTCTTTGATATTCTGCCAAAGCGCAAAGTAGCATTTTTCAGAAGAGGCTATCAAAGTACTTTACAAATAATTAGTGAAGCCTCACAACAAGTGGCAAACACAGACACATAGGGTATGTCTACACAGGGATAAAAAACCCACAGCTGGCCCAGGTCAGCTGACTCGGGCTTGCAGGGCTCAGGCTCCAGGGTTGAAAATCATTGTGTAGATGTTTGGGCTCGGGCAAGATCCTGAGCTCTGGGACTCTGCGAGGGTGGAAGGTCCCATAGCTCAGGTTCCAACCCAAACCTGAATGTCTACACAGCAATTTTTAGCCCCTCAGCCCAAGCCCCACAAGCTTGAGTCAGCTGCCCTGGGCCACGGGGCTTTTATCCCTGTATAGACAATAGGATAAAGGTTAAGTGACTTGCCCAGGATGAGACAACGGGTCGGTGCCAGAGGCCTTATACCCAGTCAAAAGCATAAACCTTTTCCTTCTCTTACTAGTGTTTCTATGTTTTTAGCATATTGTTAACCAACGTGGCAAGTTCCATAGGGTACACAGCATTCACTGAGACACTAGAGCAAAAACTAAATAGCAAGGAAAGGCCCAGGTCTGTATCCGAGGAATGATTGCCCCATTTCTTGCTGCTGCACCTCCAACCCAGATAACTGCTTCCAAAATCAGATTAGGAGCAGGGCAATTGCAACAAAAGGAATCTGGTATCACAGTAACACACACGTCTTGCAGAGAGAGTTCTCAGAGCTCTTAGCAAAAGACAGCAGCAGTGGGGAGTCAATACCCACAATACACAGAACACCCTGGCCCCATAAATATCTGGCCCTTCGGATCTGTTTTGTAAAACAGGCAGGAGAGCAGTCGAGCCGGTTACCTGATCTAGCAATTAAAGATTAAATTATCTGCATGAATCAAACTGACCTGGAGACAAACCAGCCTGCTTTCATCAGAGCCATACCTCAACCAGGAGCCTGGGGAATCTTATCAGTCCCCTGCATTGATTATGGACTAGTAGGTGCACAGGTGTGTCAGGACCAGGAAAGCTCCTGGGGGTCACCCAGCCTGGAACTCCTGTATTTTTCAGAACTAATCCACGCATTATTCCCAATCAGGTCTCATGCGACCTGTTCTTGGGGGGCTCCTCGGTCATTCCTCGATACTATAAAGACAAAGACAAGACGGGCTAATAAGCAAGGGCATCAGGAAGAGAGACAAGTTCAGGTGCAAATTCAGAGACGACCTTCCCCACTCTTCAGGGCCATTCACAAAATACCCAGTCCCTGACCTAGTCTGTGCAACCATGTCTCCATCTAGCATCAAACCACAATACCCTGCGCCTTTCTCACAACTAAAGGAGCTCTCCTTTAGTTCAAGTAGCAGGAGTCTGTGACATTTAGAGTGTAAGTGATCTGGGGCCGTGACTGGGTTTTGTTCTGTTTTTGTAAAATGCCTAGCACTGTGGGGCTCCAATCCTGATTGTGATGTATGTTGGAGAAAAATGACCATTCTATGGTCCTGATGCACATCTTCTCTCCTGGGGGTATGGTGCTCCAGGGCCTACGCTGAGACTGTAATGTCCCACAACTCCAGTAACCAACACCTTGTAGATCACTAAGAGCACAACATTTTGAGTATTTCCTGGGTTCTCCTCCAGCAGAAGGTTATACATTTCTGATAGGGTTTAATGTACCTTGACACCAGGCCTATTAGCCTTTGGTTGGTGAGAATGCTTCACATGGGCTGTGAGTAGCATTTAAAGAGGTTATATCTATGCGCTATAAATAATAGAGAAGGAAATTAGGTAGGGCTAGTGGATAAATCTACAGTCACACCTTTGGAGCCACAACTTGATCCAATCATGGTTATAAACTGAGCAAGCCTCTGTAGTGGCCTCACTGCCTATGACCATGGGTGTATATCACAAGCGAAATGCGCCCTTGTAAGAATTCTCACCATAGTGCTTTTGGAATCATTGCAGAACATCTCAAGGCTCCTCAGTCAGGATATACCAAAAGGTAAAGCTAGCAGGAGCTGCCAGGAGGGCTCACTTTTACACAGAGTTAGTCATCAGCATATCGGACATGTGTGTTCATGTAAGTACAGAAGGAGGGGCTGTCTATATCCTGGATTTCGCTCTGTCATCCTTACAAATAATTTCTTGAAGTTGGCACATATTCCATCATTCAAAGGCTAACATCTGAGAGATAAGGTAGGTGAGGCAATATCTTTTATAGGATCTACTTATGCTCGTGAAAGAGACAAGCTTCTGAGCTCCAGAGAACTCTTCTTCACCAACAGAGGTTGGACCAGTAAAAGATATTACCTCACCCACCTTGTTTCTCTATTATCCTGGGATCAACACAGCTACAGCAAACAACATCTGAGAGACTAATGGGATCTTTCCAAGTCACCCTAGGGAGTGAGATTATAGCAACTCACCAGCATCATGTTCTGCTGTAATATAATGAGACTTCATCATAATATTACATCTCAGGTAGCTGCAAAATGAGGGGAATAGATCTGAAACCAATGGGGTTGGCAAAGAGCTGTCTAAGGCTCCTTAGTACAAGATATTCATTTTTAGTAACTTCACTGAAAGTGCCAACAACATAGGTATTTGGCACCAATGATAACATCTTCACCTCTGAGCCAGAGCCCCACACCAATATACCCAATGCAGAGGTTGTAGTGTATGATGGGGGAAAGCACTGCCTATTTGGGGTCCCTTTCTTCAGCAACATGGTAGGTGCAGACTGGTTGTGCTAGTAAATTTTAATGATGATTTTGCAAGGCTAGTTATGACTTATTATCCCCATTTTACAGATAGGAAAACAGAGGCACAGAGATTGAATGGGTCAAAGTCACACAATAAGTCATCAAAAGAGGCAGCACCAGAACCCAGAACCCTGGCACGCCTCCTGTGTTCTAACCATACTACATAGAATTGAGGTGGGTGAATAACTTGTAAGTAATACTATATGTCTTTCATTTTACCTCTCTTTGCCTGGGAGCAGATCACAATTTTATCACATTCAAAATTAATCACCAAATTCTGGGAATGATTCTTGGTCTGTAGCTAGTTCATTGCAAGTACTTGGCTGTCAAAATCTGAGTTCTTTTAATTGAACACATACATCATCACACAGTGGGTGAAATCCTGGCTCTATTGAAGTCAATGGCAAAACTCCCATTGGCTTCAGCAGAGCCAAGATTTCACCCAGTATGTTGTTATTCCCTAATTGGATTAACACAATGTTTAGAATCGAGTTTTGGGAGTAAATACTCATGATCACAAATGCACCTTCCACAAACTCTCCCTAATATTGACTGAAATTTGCTATTTCCCTAAATGTTCCTCCCGCTAAATGCATTTGTTAGGAGGGTCATGGAGAGTGAACACAACCGGGGCACAGACAGAACCCAGATGCATTTATTTAAATATCTGATCTAATATTTGTAATGGTTGTTACCAAGGAGACCAAACATACTGGACACAACATGGGCTGTTGGTAAGAAGAGCGGCTCTCTTTTCACTTGTCTTTACAGTGTTAGCTGAGCAGTATCTTCTAACAAAAAATACATATACCTCTACCCCGATATAACGCTGTCCTCGGGAGCCAAAAAAATCTTACCGCATTATAGGTGAAACCGCATTATATCGAACTTGCTTTGATCCGCCTGAGTGCGCAGCCCCTCCTCCTCCCGGAGCGATTTTACTGTGTAAATCCAAATTCATGTTATATCGGGTCGCGTTATATCGGGGTTGAGCTGTATATCGGGATTTTTGCCTAAGGAATGTAGCATCCAGTTTCCCACTGGTACATCATCTTGGTGGCATGCAGAAAGCAGTTACAGTGCAATAACAAAGCAGCAAATAGGAAAGTGATTAATACCTACAGATTCTAGTTTTTTCACAGCCGCCCATCCCCCAGGCTAAAATAGGATTGTGATGCTAAGCCCCCCCTGGATTCACACCCTACACACTATTGTAATAATCTTTGCACAAAATATGCCTTGTGAGGTATCATCTGAAAATGAATAACTCACTGATCATAATATTCTTGTGCGATCTATGTACATGGTGGATATTAAGGGTTATGGATATATGCTAGAATTAGGTCTTAGGTATGTTAGGTTGCCAGGGGGTTGGTAGACAGGTCTGCACTAGACAAAGGGCTTGTCTACACTTAAAATGTTACAGCAGCAAAGCTGCTCTGCTGTAGTGCTTCAGCGTAAGACTCTGCCTATGCGAACGGGATGGGTTCTTCCATCAGCATAGGCAACCCACCTCCCTAAGGGCTTGGCTACACTTGCGAGTTAGAGCGCATTAAAGCAGCCCTGTGTGCACTAGCTCACTCCCCGTCCACACTGGCAAGGCACGTAGAGCGCACTGACTCCGCGGCTAGAGCGCTCCTGGTACTCCACCTCGGCGAGAGGAATAATGTTTGCTGCACCCCTGCTGGAGCGCCCCAGCGTCAGTGTGAACGTGGTGTTGCATTACTGAGCTCTGATTGGCCTCCGGAAACGTCCCATAATCCCCTTAAGTCAAGTGGCCACTCTTGTCATTGTTTTGAATAGCTGTAGGAATGCGGAAGTGCCCTTTGAAAGCTCCGTTTCTGACAGCTGGCTGCTTATCTGCTCTGAGACAAATCAACCATTACTGTGGAATGCTGTGTGTGAGAGAGAGAGGCGGGGGAAGAAAGGGGGTCTGCCACTGTCTGTACTTACAAGACAGCATGCTGACATGCTCTCAGCCCCCCACAAACCCACTCTCTCTCCCCCCACATACACACAACACACTCCCTGTCACATTCCACCCCACTCCACCCCACCCCCATTCGAAAAGCACATTGCAGTCACTTGCATGCTGGGATAGCTGCCCATAATGCACCGTTCCCAATGCCGCTGCAAGTGCCGCAAATGTGGCCATGCCAGTGTGCTTGAAGCTGTCAGTGTGGACAGACTGCAGCGCTTTCCCTACTGGGCTCTCTGAAGGCTGGTTTAACTCAAAGCGCTCTACATCTGCAAGTGTAGCCATGCCCTGAGAGGCAGTAGCAAACTGTCTGCCTGGAGATTTAGGTTGGCTTAACAATACTGCTCAGGGGTGTGGATTTTTCACACCCCTGACTGACATAGTTAAACCAGCCTAATTTTCTAGTGTAGACCAGGCCAAAGGAACATGTTTTTCCTACCTGGGAGTTACTTTGAAAGACAGTGAAAATGTATTTACATATCATGCGAACGGACCTATCCAGCTAAAAAAGGTTGGAGGCAAACCTCACACTAACAAGTGGGGGGAGGAGACAGCATGGCATCTACACCCAGCAGGAGAGAGAAGTTTGGTGCAGGTTTTACTTTTCAAAAAATAATTTTCAAGTAAATGTTCACTGGTCTATAAAGACAGGGGGCTGAATATCAAGTGATAAGCAATTGAATCAATTGATTGCATACAATATTACCGTATTATAAGAGAATATGGAACAAGGTCTTTTCGGGAAGCTAATGACACACTGGTGATTACTATAATTGTGAAACGCATGTATTAACACTATATAAGGAATTATGGATGCTCATTGATATTAGGCCATACAGACTGCTCAGACAGGCAGGAAGATCACAGCTGTCTACCTGTCTCCTGCGTAAATTAAGCATTGTGAGACCAGAAACAACGGAAGCTCCACTTACATAGAAATCAGCAGGGGGATGGGAAGCCACAGCAAGGGAAAAGCACCATGAGGTCATCCTGCTTCTTGAAACAAGTTCACTGAGCTTTGGAAGATACAAGCAAGGACAGAAGCACTCTTTGGCATCCATCACTACACAGACACAAGGGAACAGAGCACTAGCAAGCTGAGAAAGATGGGTCCTTCAACCAAAATGGGGTTGAATCTCTGGAACTGAATATAGGTGAGAAACCTGCTTAGGCAAAGATTTTTCAAGACAATGAGGGAAGCCAGCAACTTGTACTTTTGTTGAAGGTCCTGCCTGAGGGAAAGTCAGCCATGGTTGGGAAGAAAAATGACTGGTGAGAGAAACTGTCTTGAACAAAGCCTGTCTCTTGTTAGATTAAGTTTTAGGCTTTTCAATGAGTGTTTTCACTTTTATTTGCTTGTAGCCCTTTCTAATTTTATTCCTTTTACTTCGCATCACTTAACCTATGTCCTATTGTTAATCCATTTATTTTTACTATAAACCACCTTCATGCTGTGTTTAAAGGGAAGAGTGTATTTACCTCCATTAAGTTAATAAGCTGTGATGTGGTTTTGTCTCTTTACAGAAGCAACAAATCTTATATTATTTCTCTGAGCCTGCCAGAAGAGGGCTGGACGCTTCAGGGCACGTAGTTTGGGGGAAATTCAAGACAAGGAGTGTATTGAGGTCACCTCGACGATTGTCACCAAGGCTGGGGTCAGAGCTGCTGAACCAGGGTTTCCTTGCTCACATACACTCAGGGTGTGACCTGTGTGCTGGTAGGCTGGCTGTGAGTAGCCCAGGTTGGGAGCTGCAGCAGCAAAGCATTGTGGGAGATGCAGGGTTATAGGACAAGTGGTGAGACAACCTCTCACTGATCTGGGCTGCATACCCAAATCCCAACCAGGCCGTCACAATGGGACTGTATTTTATTAAAGAAAACTGGTAACATTTGCCACATATTGTTCTATCTCATTCTATATAGAACCTTGTGCTTGAAGCACTTTGCTCTTCCATGGAAATGGCCATATTACTAAATTAATAATCTGGTAACTGAATTCTTCCATCTAGCTGCCAGACTGGAAGAATACAGGACAGCACGTTGGTTAGTCTTACTCCCTCTCCCTATGTTCACTGCTCAAGTATTACCGTGATTAATATATACCCCCAAGAAAGATGCACTTCCCACTTTTTTCACCCCATCTGCTTCCTAAAGCAGACAGCGTCCCAAAGATGCAATCCACATTCCAGAAGGGCTCCTCACATCACTATTACTAGTCCATCAGGAGAGAGGATAAAGTCCAGATGACTTCAGGATTAAAGCTCCTTGGACTTCAGGATTAAAGCTCCCCGGGGTTGATAAGTGCTTTATTGACTGTCTGTGAAGCTAATGGCTAAAAAGTAACCAACAATGAACCGCAGGAATGCAAGTGCACTAAGGAATAAGCCACATTTTGAATCACTTAATAAGGCTTCTTCGTTTTTAATGAGTTGTAAAGACAGGGGGATATGAGGCTGCTCTGTTTTCCTTGACAAAGGCCTGCTGCTGGGCACTGCATTAAAAATGCTCTCTCATTCCTCCAGGAGAACATCGCCATGGCTCTATATTAGGGTGACCAGATGTCTCTATATTATCGGGACCATCCCAATATTAGAGGCTTTGTCTTATATATACAACTATACCCCTTCACCCCCCACACACACACTAAAAAAGTGTCCCCCATTTTTCACAATTGCTATCTGGTCACCCAGCTCTATACTAGGGACCATACTGAGTCAAGCTTCACCACCAGCCATTTGTCTCTATAGACTGGCCTGAGCTTGATACAAAGAGACATCTCTCCTGAACCTTTCTGCCTGGTTCTAAACATTGCACTGAAAGGGACACTCGAGTTCAGGTTTAATTTGAAAAGAGACTCATTAGGCCTTTGCCAGTGAGCCAGACATCAAAAAGCACCTTTCCAATTACACCCAGCCCCTGCAGAAGTATACAGAGTTGGTGTTAGGTATACAGAGGGAGGAGGAGAGAGGCACTGGGGCATAGATCCTGGATACATATGCTGCAGGGAGTGCCTGCTCATTAAAGGCCTGCAGGGGGGCATACATATCCGAATTATTCTCACTCTTCAGATGTCTTTTCCAGACACACCTCACCTCTTCACTTTAGCAGCTATTCCTAAATCAGTCAAAATCACAGATTAAAGAGAAAGCTCTATAGTTAGACTCTATGGGCTTCCTTGATGGTGAAGAAAGTGGAGTTGCAGCACTGGAAAGCAGATGGCTTAAGTCACTGAGAGATCCCAAAGCAGAAATATCTCTGACGGAGAGATAGACAAGCAAGCTAGGGGCTCCAGAGATAGTGGATTGTGAAAGACTCAGCAACTTGGAGAACCCTGAGAAAAATACGGGCTTGGACCAGTGTATATTTACCAGCATTTTATCAATACACCCTCTACCTTCTTAGGTTCAAGTTTTAATTGGCATTTTGAATGGGAACTGGATTTTTAAAAAATCACCTCCTTTCCTAGTTCCACAGAGGCACAAACCAAATTTATGCAGGTTCCCTCAGGCCACCCTTTGGGAAAGAGATGACTGCCCATTGAACTGCAGATATCTACATGCTAATGTCCCCTAGAGGATGTTCTGGGGGCAGAAGGCCCCCTTGGTCAGCAAGCAATAGGACCCTATCCCTTATGAGTCCGTTTCAGTCAAATGAAAAGCCATTTCTGTAAAGCTCAACCAGGGAACTCAGGACATGTTGGGGGATATGAAATATCTAGGGAACTTTTAATCTGTAAATTATCGGTTTAATGTCCATCCTCTGTGAGTAATACATTAAAGCTGTTACCATATGATGGCAGTATGGTGACCTACGTGAAAAGAATCTCACAGTCCAGTCCTGAACAGCCATGAGCATGGGTTATATAATTGGCCTTATCAGCAGTGGGACTGGTGATTAAATGAGCATGTAGGCTGGACTAATGAGGGTTCAGGGGCACTGGCAGCTGGTGGCGTGTTTGTATATAGGCTTACACTGCCCCCTACCCAGGCTGAATCTGTCCTGTAACTAAACAGAGGCCTTCGGAGCTCTCCATCTGGTATCTTTCCCTAACGCTAAATTCACTGGAAGAACTGTTGAAAAAGGAAAAGCTCAAACCAATTGCGGCACAATCAGCCAAACTGCTGATCCCAGCACCCCAGGCAGCCCATCAAAGGCTCTGGATAAACTGGCACCTTTCATCAGGAGCAAGATGCAAGTACAGGAGGAGTCTCCAGCGAAGTGGCAGAGAGCTGGAAACAAATTTGAATGGGAAGAACAAAGCAGTTTACTGTTACTGCTGAGCGTACCCTGCCCACTTTGAATTCGCTGCCCGAGTCCCCAGCCAGGCCTGCTTATCTGCCGCCTGATTTATCTAAGGTGACTAATGCCTGCTACTACTTTCTTCCATTAAAGCAGAACCACATCTTCCAGGAACCTGAAATATTCAGGTCTACTGGAGCTGGCTCCCTGCCATGCGGTTCTTTCAGAGAAACAAGGCTAATAATAGGTGATTGGAAGAGTGTTAAAAACCACAGAGCATCAGGAAAGCATGCGATACCCAGCAGGTTAATTGTCCTAATCTGGGCATTAAAGCAGCTGATTCTTTGTCTGAATGATCTCAGCAAGAGCCTGTTCTTCCAGGCGGTGCTTCTGCCACTGATCCAGTGCTAGCTAAAGCAGGGTTATAAAGGCCCCCTTGCTTTATCAAATACAACCTGGCTACAACAGTCCCCCTGCCAACATTGTACCACCGGAGCACAGCACATGTTGTAAGGACTATGTTGTGTTTAATCCTGCAGGAGTGCAAGAAGCCCTCTTCCCGCTTGCCCCCTGAAAAGTTACCACGTGCTGTCATGCTCCTGGCCCTCCCAGAGATCCTGAAGGCAGTAACAAGTGTCCTGAGCCCTGCTCCTCATCCATAAAGTGGGCACAGGTGATTTAACCTCCATTTTAGCGCCCCCTGCTCACACCCACTCGTTTTTGGGATGCACGACCATAACAGACGTCAATGGGAGCTGCAGGTGCTCAGCACTTCTGAAAATCAGGCTCTAGATATTTCAAAGTGGGCACCCAAAATCAGTGCCCGTTGTGGAAAACGGGACTGTCAGTGCCTGCCATTGGAGCCTGGCATTGCCCAGCAGCTCGGCTTGGTTCCATGTCTCCCCTCAATGCTTGCCAAAATCGGTACTGGGGAGATCAGGGAGCACTTAAGGTACCTACTCTCAGACTTCGATTTTCCTCCCATCTAATGGATCCCTCGAGGCCAACAAGCCGGTTCCACTCTCGTGCCCATGAGTACCTATAAGGGGAACCTCTGACCCACAACACATCCAGGTCACATACTGCTGTGTGCTGGGCTGAAAGCATTGTTTCTTCTCTTCTCTGAGTGGTGGAACAGTCTCTGCAGGAGATTTCACCACTGCTTTAGCTCGCCTTATTTTCCATCATTCCCATAGAAAGCCAGTTACTTGTCGATACTTTACACTTTCTGCCAGCGTGGCTATACAAATCCAGACCCTGCTCAGGTTATACCCAGACAAGAGCACAGTCCTATGCTTCCATGATGCCATTGTTCAGCTAATACTTTTGTAACTCCCATTTCCTTTTAAACAAGAGTTCCATGTGTGATTAGCTCCAAGCTCCCTCTTGTGGTCTCCTATAGGCAGTGTTACAAAAACCTCCCTCACAGGTATACTGCACATAACAGACAAATCTTCCAGACTAAATACAATCCAGGGGCCAGATTCTGTGCTCATCTCTCTCTCACCTCTAACTTTAGGCTTCCCCAGTGCTCCATGGGTGAAGAGGTTTCAGGAACATTTTTTATTGCTGGACAAAGAAAAAATTAAATCCAGCAGGGGGAAAATATGCTGGATATTCTTTCAGGATGTTTTCAAGTGCTCAGGAATCACATGGGAACAATCCTGGAAAGCCAATAAAGAGAAAAAAAGTAAATTGACACAACACATACACCTAGGAAATTCAGACACTCAGTATTCAACATATAGAGAATGTCCCCATTCAAATTCAGCATGCTTTCAGCCACACTATCATGCCAGAGAGCACACTGAGCGCAGACAGGCCTGAGTCATAAAGTCTGGATCAAGATTCCACTCTGAATCTGTATTGTGTCGGCGTTCCACGTTCAAACGTTGGGCTCCGGCTTGCACATTCTAGGGGTGAGTTTGAGTCACGCTATTTGGATTCACAGCTGCTGTTGGGTCTGCGCTTTCCCAAAGGTGTGGAGAGTCCCGATCTGATGTTCTATGTCCGGCCCATTTTAATACCAAGTTAACTATTTTCTTTCTTTCATTTTTGCAGTTAGAATATAGGCGGCACCTACTTGTGTCCAAACCCAGCACCTGACATTGAGAATACGCTGTGCAAGCTGCTTCTTTGGGGTTTTTTTCCTGAAGGGGGGGAGATTAATATACGTTTTCCTGAGCTTCCCACCATCAAAAAGTTGCTAAAAGCTGATGGAAGGACATTTATTATGTTGGAGAAGGAGGACTCCCAAAATAAGGGTTGTGCTAAGCATATGGGGCCTATTTCACCACTGCCCTGCACCTTGTGCACTCATTTACAGGCCTGCAAAGCATCAGAAAGGCTGTGTTTTATACCAACCATACACTTGGCACAGTATAAATGACAACACAAAGCACCCGGTGATGGCCAATGAGTCCGTGGGGTGGATTCCTCCCGCCCACGGTGATGTCAATCAGGAGGATTCCACTAAGTCAGTCCAGTGCTGGTGTAAGTAAGAGGATTGTTTCAACAGGCTTTCCCAGCAATTTATAGAGTTAAAAAAATAAGCAGCAGATCTGTGTGCAATGCTGCACAGCCCCCAACTGAAAGGATGCACGCAAGCTGATTTTACTAGGCTGAGCCACTAAAGCAGGTGATCGGTGAAATCCACCTGAATGCAAAGCCATAGGCACCACTCAAGCCTCACATTAAAGAACCTCTCCATTGGGATGAGTATTCCATCAGCTGGCTGGTTAGAAGCTCACAGGGTGCGTCTTCCAAGAAGGAGGGTGAGGTGAGGGGTATGGAAACAGGAAGGGGCGATTGCTCTCGCTTGGAAATGACAGGGTGTGACGAGGGAGAACCGGGGCCTCTTCCTGTTGCATCATCTCTGTGTTTTTATGTGGTTTTCCAAAAGGCCAAGTCAAGGTCACACCCATTACTTGTGGTATTTCCATAGGAACCCCCCCGTAGGTCGTTTGAGTTCTCTCTGTGTAGGACCAGTCAAGTGCTCGCTTTAAGGGGCTTGTTCAGATGAGTCTGAGAAATTGAATGTTTGTTATTTTGCAGCCTTTGTCCTCAGAGTACAAAAATAACAATCACACTTGCCAATCCACACAGTCTCTGTCCGTCTGTTCCTTCTCTTTTTCTTCTAAAGGAGTTGAACTGAGCACAAGATTATGGAGAAGAAATCAGCCCAATAATTTGCATTTATAGAGTCTCCTTCATCCCAACGGATCCCATGACAACTACAAACTGTATACATACAGCACCAGAGAAACACAGCCACTTCTGGGTTGAAGAGAGGCAACCAGCTGGGATGTAGGATGCTGCATTATAGTATTGAGGGCTGAAGCAAACCCACATCACTGGAGGAGGGGCAAGAGAAGGGTACCTTTTAGCTCAGAGGCGGGCAAACTTTTTGGCCTGAGGGCCACATTGGGTTTCCAAAATTGTATGGAGGGCCGGTTAGGGAGGCTGTGCCTCCCCAAACAGCCAGGTGTGGCCCAGCCCCCGCCCCCATCCGACCCCCCGCTGCTTCTTGCCCCCTGATGGCCACCCCGAGACCCCTGCCCCATCCACCACCCCCTGCTCCCTGTCCCCTGACCACCCCGGACCCCCCCCCCTCCGCCCCGACTGCCGGGCAGGAGGGTCCCGCGAGCCGGATGTGGCCCGTGGGCTGTAGTTTGCCCACCTCTGTTTTAGCTGTTAAATTCCAAATTGTGACCTACTGCGCAGATGTGCCCCAAGATTGAAATGTCTGTTGAAAAGAAAACCAGTCCCCGTCCTGGCCAGCAGGAAGGAAAATGTGAAAATAGACAAGAAAAATGTAAATAAAATAAACATTTAAATTAAATAAAAACAGTTTATGTAGGACCTACAGTATTTTGGCCAACAGTTGGCAGAGGGAGCAAAAGTTAATAACTCCACTTCTCAGGGCTATGACAACATTGATGGTGAAAAAACTGGGCCATAAGCAGAAACGTCTTGTCTATTTCAGAGACAAGGTGGGTGAGCTGAGGTAATTCGTTTTATTAG
The DNA here is from genome assembly GCF_013100865.1 of Trachemys scripta elegans. Lineage (NCBI taxonomy): Eukaryota > Metazoa > Chordata > Testudines > Emydidae > Trachemys > Trachemys scripta. The sequence continues at coordinate 19,375,447 of NC_048306.1, forward strand.
ACCAACTTCTGTTGGTGAGAGAGACAAGCTTTTGAGCTACACAGAGCTTTTATTTGGGTCTAGGAAAGGTACCTTTCACCAACAGAAGTTGGTCCAATAAAACATGCTACCTCACCCACCTGGTCTCTACTATCCGGGGACCAGCACAGGTTATTACAGAACACCCGCCAAGATAGCAGCATCCCCCTCAATGTTACTTGAGTCCATGGTGGAAATATACCGGAAGCTTAACTGGAGAAGCACATGGGGTTCAAAATCTAAAATAAATTTCCCAACACAGAAACCTGTTCTGCCTATATAAGGGCATGCATGAGCAGCACATTCAGTGTCTCTCCTACTGGTTTCCCCAGAGAGCTACCAACCAGTGAGAGGTTTAACCTCCATGTGTCACAAGGCCCATGGAGCTGAGCTCCTGCAGCCTCAGCCAACTACATCGAGGCTTCTTGCTGAGAGGAAGTCTTCAAAAATCAATGGGCCCAGCTGCTGAAGCCCCATGTACCTGGTATCAATAGCAGCTAAACACAATGGTTCCAGGGTTCAAATAATAGATAACGGTGCTGTATGAACATTAAATAATAACTATTAAGGATAGAACAGACACCTAAACCACACCCAAACTCACCCTCCTCAGTGCTTTAAAGGAAGCTTTCAAGATGAAAAGCAAGGACTGTCATTTTCCGCATGTTTGTACAGCTCCTAGCACAGTGAGGACTTAACCTGGTGAGCTCTTTAGCCACTAGTGCAATATAAATAATTAATAAAAGTAATTTTAAAAAATGCTCTCTTTTAAAATGTCCTTACTTGGATCATAAATAAAATTGTAGAAAACTGAAAAGTTGTTTTGTTTTGTTTGTACTTTGAATCAATTCTGCTAGGTTTTTCTTATTATTTATGAAACTCACATTTTAGGAAAACTGACCAGTCAAATTCCATTGTCAAAGCTTTCTGGTTCTCATGCACTAGTTGTGCAGTTCTTTTGTGATCGGATGTCCAGTGACACAGGGAAATGCTTCAATCCTAAACCTTTCTTCTATTCAGTTACTTATCAATTACTCCTATTTACCATTACTCCCCCCCCCCCCCCCCCCTTCCCACTGCCTTTGTTTCTCTTGTCTGTTTCAATTGTAAGTTCTTTGGAACAGCAAACATTTCTGGCTGTACGGCATCTACCTCAGTGAGGTCCCAGTCTGGGCTGGGGCCTCTAAGCATTACTATAACACAACAAAATAATAAGTAATAACTAAATACTAGGTTTTGTAAAAAACCCTTTTTGCAAGACTTAAATGTGAAATCTAGTACCCTGTCTGCAACAGTGCCAGCTCAAGATGTTGCTCCCCTGCCTCTAGCATCCAGCAGCGCAACATTTTCTCCCTGAGCCTCTCTAATGAGCAGCCCTGAAGCATGAGGACTGAAACGTAATGATTTGAGCCTAATTAGTTTAACTGCAGATGTTGCTAATGACTGTGCACATAAATGTTAAAAACTTTTCCACAATGCAGAATGCTAGTATCAGAAGCATGAGCATTAAAACACCAGCACTATGAGATTAACTATTTACTGGCCTGCACAGTAACACTGGCTGTACTTGGTGGCTTCCTTTTTTCCCCCTAGAGGGTTATCAGCCTGTTGTGAATCTTCCTGGAAATGCCTGTTGCAAAAGACACTTTCATTTAGCTATTGACGTGCTTCCTCTATGTCAAAAACACCCTGTCAGATAAATAGCCCCCATTCCGGCATTAGATCAGTCCCAGGTAGCACTGATATTTACACGTCTGACATCATTAATATCTTTGGCTTGTTTACGTGGATGCAGCTAATCTATATAACAACAACATGTTCCTGTCACTGTCATCCTCCTCCATCTCCTGCCGTCCCCTCACTCTTTGTTAAAGAGACTTTTCAGAGTCCTGGGATAAATTGGACCCTAATCCTTCAATCTGATCAGCAACCTTGTCCTGCTGCAGAGCCCCACTGAAGACATAAGGTCCAGCCAATGGATAGAGCCAGTCAGAAAATGAGATTTTGATCAAAAGGAAAAAAAAATCATAGAAAATTTCAACTGTGCAACAAACAATAAAAATCGAAACCAGAAAATTTGGACTCGGAAATGTCACTGTGACGCATCATGAGAAATGGAGTGCAACTGGGGAGCCCAGCCCAGCCCAGCCCTAGAGGAGAATGGGGGCAGGAGGCACCTGAACTAAGACTCCCATGAGGAACTGCTGCGGCACATCCAAATTGAAATTTTCTGGTTTTAGCCAAAAGTTTTTGCCTTTCAGGTACTCAGTTTTCCAACTAAAAGTCAACATTTTCACCAAAAAAACCAACTTATTTAGTCGAAAACTCAATTTTCCATTAAAAAACAGTTTTGCCTGGACATTTTTGACCAGCCCCATCACTGCACTGCTCTGTAAGGGGCCTGTGCTCGTCGATCTGACTGCAGGATTGGGGCCTTAGAGAGTAACCTCCTCGGAGCCTGAGAGCATTGCTACAGAGCCGAATATAATGGGGCTCTGCTAATGACTGGGGCCTCTGGCACAATACAAATAGGGTGACCAGATGTCCCGATTTTTATAGGGACAGTCCCGATATTTGGGGCTTTGTCTTATGTAGGCCCCTATTATCCCCCTGTCCCGATTTTTCACACTTGCTGTCTGGTCACCCTAATCATAAATAAATAATGGTCATCCCCATCCTCCGGGTTTGCAGGTGGCATATGTGGAATCTATAGGTCCCTCACAGCAGCCACAGCTCGAGCAGCGCTTTCAGGTTTGTTCCCGGGCTCATGTTTGCATGCTCTTTTTGCCCAGTTCCTAGCTGTAAACATCCTGTGATTTTCACTTGATTGTTTGCACAGCTGAGAGAGTCCAGAAGGAGCAAACACGTTCCCCTCCTCCCTCTCCCACAGCTCCCTGTGGCCAACCAGCAGCTGCAGCAGGACTTTGCCAAGACTGGAGACTTCTCTCCTGTACAATACTAGGGGCCCTTGGATCGCAAGCACTCTCCAGCATTTGCAGTGCTTTCTCCTACCTGCTGGGCCTGGCTGCACCAGTCTCAGCCTTAGCATAAAATGCCTTGAGATCCTGGGATGACAGGCACTCTAGAAGGCCAATGAATTAATATCACTGCAGCAGCTTAATAGGCGAGCACATGGCAACATGACAGGGAAGCACTGTCTGCCCAGGGGTGCCCAAGATTGCAGATCAGTACATTACATTTGCTGCTGCGTCCAGACCCCGCTCCATTCACTGCCCTCCTCCTGGCATATAAAGAGGAACCCTATCCTCCAACAGCCTCACTGTCTCCACAGTCATTGCAGGATCCAGTTCGTTACTAGTCTCTTTGATCTCATCTTGCTCATGGACACAGATTCTCCTCTCCCATCAGTTAGTACCATCCTCCTCTCTGCCATTCATATGATCTGGCCAGAACTGAGTCTGCATGGAGACTATTTTAAAAACACCATAACATAGGCTCAAACGAAATGTATGCCCCCAAATTTAAAAAAAAAAGGTAAGAGGACCAAAAAAATGTCACCATGGTTAAACACTGGCGTAAAAGAGGCGGTTAGAGGCAAAAAAGCCTCCTTTAACAATGGGAAACCTGAAACCTGCTCACAGCCCCACAGGGAACTCTGGACCCCTGGTTGAGAACCACTGGTCTATACAATTATGAATGGTGTGGAGAAAGTGAATAAAGAAGTGTTATTTACCCCTTCACATAACACAAGAAGTAGAGGTCATCCAGTTGAATAAATAAGAAGCAGGTTTAAAACAAACAATAGCAAGTACTTCTTCACACAACACACCGTCAATCTGTGGAACTCATTGCCAGGGGATGTTGTGAAGGCCAAAAATATAACTGGGTTCAAACAAGAATTAGATAAATTCATGAAAGATAAATCCTTCAATAGCTGTTAGTGTAGATAATCCAGGGCCCAACCCCATGCTCTGGATGTCCCTAAACTTCCAACTTCCAGAAGCGGGACTGGACAACAGGGGATGGATCATTCAAAATTGCCCTGTTCTGTTCATTCCTTCTGAAGCATCTGGCACTGGCCACTTCAGAAGACAGGATACAGGGCTAGATGGACCATTGGTCTGACCAGGATGGCCATTCTTATGTTCATTGGTGAGAGAACCTTCTCCTTTGCATCTCTTCTTGCTAGCTACAACTCCCTTCCCTCTGTGATGGGTTGGATCACAGAAACCCCCTTGGGGCTGCCAACTGATGTGCCAAGACTACTTCTAAGTCTGTTTTCCCTGGCAGCTTGGGACTTCAGTGCCCTGCCTGGTTTGAGCCAGACACGCTAGCCGGCTGCAAACCCAGACCCAGCTCTGAACCACGTCCCCTAACAGCTGCAGGCTTAACTGAAAGCAACTTAAGAAGTGTTCCTGTCTCTAACACTCAGATGCCCAACTCCCAATGGGATCCAAACCCCAAATAAATCCATTTTACCCTGTATAAACTTATACAGGATAAACTCATAAATTGTTCGCCCTCTATAACACTGATAGAGAGGTATGCACAGCTGTTTGCGCCCCCCCCCCCCCAGGTATTAATACATACTCTGGGTTAACTAATAAGTAAAAAGTGATTTTATTAAATACAAAAAATAGGGTTTAAGTGGTTCCAAGTGATAACAGACAGAACAAAGTGAATTACCAAACAAAATAAAATAAAACACACAAGTCTATGCCTAATACAGTAAGAAAGTGATTTCAGATGAAACCTTACCTTCAGAGATGTTCCAGTAAGCTTATTTTACAGACTAGCCTCCTTCTAGTCTGGGTCCAGCAATCACTCACATCCCCTTTGTTCCAGTTTCTTTCAGGTATCCTTTGGGGGTAGAGAGGCTCTCTCTTGAGCCAGCTGAAGACAAAATGGAGGGATCTCCCAGGGGTTTAAATCAGGGGTCTCTAACACGCGGCCGGCAGGGCTATTTCCTGCGGCCCACCAAGCGGCCCGTGTGCCCCCCCCGGCCTACCTCCAGGCCAGGGGTGGGCAAACTACACCCACAGGACTGCCCTCCTCAAGCCCCGCGCTGCTCCCTGAAGCATCTGGCATCATGTCCCTGCGGCCGGGGGGGAGGGGGGGGAGAGGAGAGCAGAGGGCTCCATGTGTTGCCCTGGTTTCCAGGCACTACCCCTCCCCCCCCCCGCAGCTCCCATTGGCCAGGAATGGGGAACCGCGGCCAATGGGAGCTTTGGGGGAGGTACCTGGAGGAGCGGCAAGCAGCACGTGGACCCCTGCATCCCCCTCCCCCAGGGACCGCAGGGACATGGTTCCAGCTGCTTCATGGAATGGCGCGGGGATGGCGGCAAGGACAGGAGGCAGCCTACCCCATCCCCAGTGTGCGCCGCTGCCACCCCGGAGCCGCTTTAGGTAAGCGGCTCTGGGCCAAAGCCCTCCTGCACCCTGCTCCCCAACTCCCTGCCCTGAGCCCCCTGCCTGCTCCCCAATCCCCTGCCCTGAGCCCCCTGCCGCATCCCGCATCCCTCCTGCATCCCAACCCCCTGCCCTGAGCCCCCTGCTGCATCCCACACCCCTTCTACACCCCAACCCCCTGCCCTGAGCCCCCTGCCTGCACCCCAACCCCATGCCCTGAGCCCCCTGCTGCATCCCACACTCCTTCGGCACCCCAACCCCCTGCCCTGAGCCCCCTGCTGCATCCCACACCCCTTCTGCTCCCCAACCCCTTGCCCTGAGCCCCCTGCCTGAACCCCAACCCTCTACCACACCCCGCACTCCCTCCTGCATCCCACACCCCAACTCCCTGCCCTGAGCCCCTTGCTGCACCCCGACCCCCTGCCACACCTCTCACCCCTCCTGCACCCCACACCCCAACTCCCTGCCCTGAGCCCCCTGCCACACCCTGCACCTCAACTCCCTGCCCTGAGCCCCCGCCACACCCCTCCTGCACCCTCTGGGGGAAGGGAAGGGGCGGAGTTGGGGTGGGGACTTCGGGGAAGGGGTTGGAATGGGGGCAGGGTTGGGGGCAGCAAGGGGTGGGGGTGTCAGTGATGCGGCCCTAGGGCCAATGAACTAGTCCTCATATGGCCCTCCTGGTCATTTGAGTTTGAGACCCCTGGTTTAAATAGACTCTCTTGTGGGTGGACACCCCTCTCTCCCCCGTGTAGCATCCCAGCTACAAGATGCAGTTTTGGAGTCACATGTCCAAGTCACATGTCTATGCATGACTCAGAATTTACAGGTAGCAGCCATGGTTCACATGCTACCTTGAATGTCCTCAAGTAGACTTCTTATGTGGATTGAAGTCTTCCAAGCTCCATTGTCTGTTAAGTGTTTCTTGATTGGACACTTAACTTGCAAATTCCTTTCTAAAGAAGCTACCCGAATGCCTTAACTAAGGTTACTTAAAATCAAACAAGTACACAGCCAATATTCATAACTTTGAATACAAAAATGATACATGCATACAAATAGGATGAATCTATTCAGTAGAACATAACCTTTACAGAAATATGTTACTTGGCATATGCAGCATAAAACATTCCAGGTATGTCATACATATATGCATAAGCATATTTCCATAAAGCATTATGGGGTGCAACATCACATCCTCCTCGTTCAAATCTGAGCTGTAAACATCTCTTTTCTCCCTTAGTTTCTCTCTCCCTCTGCTACTATTGGTTATTTAGTGCTGCAAAGTGCAGCATTAATCTCTATATAGGCTTTTAGGATATGCTTTGTATGAAATGCAATGTTATCGTAGAGTGGTAACCAGTGCACGCTTTTTGTGGGTTTGTTTTTCAAAGACCAGGTTTGCATGCATCCTCCTTCATTTTGTTTTGCTTTCAGCTCAGCAAGGCAGCACTTATCTACAGGAGACTTGGAACACATTACTGTCCTTTGCATGATAAGGTCATGTGCTTGGCACTGTGCCTTCAACCCCAGAAAGTGAAATAAAGTAAAGCCTCAGGCTTTAGAGAGCCATATCCTTCTATTCTCCTGGAGGACAGGAGACACTCTATGGCCAAACTGAAGAATTTTAACTTCTTAATCCTACCAATTCTCATTCTGCAAGTAACAGCCGCATCTGCAGCTGTGATCTCATCAATTCTCACAAGTCCAGCAGAGTCAGGCTTGCTTGGTGCTTAGATGAATGGTTACCAAGGAACTCCTAAGTACCGTGGGAAATGATGCTAGTGATTCAGTAGGTGATACTCTTTCCTGTCAGAACTGGACGAATGCTCTAACATGATACTGAGATGCTGGCTTTTGGTGTAGACATAGACTAAAGTCTTGACCATTAGTGATCATTGAAAATCCCATGCTATTTTTACTAGTGAAGCATTGTTATCCTGGCCCAATCCCAATCAGGGTAATAACATTCCACCTCCCTAAAATTGTCCTCTGCAGTTTCAGTTAGAGATGTCTTCTTTTTCCTGTCCTAGACTCTGTGTAGTGCTGCAGGGTGCTATTAGACAACTGCTGTGTTCCACCCTACAGCCATCTTTCATTTCAGTGAGGGGGTCAAGGATTCTGTATTTGTCGAAGTACTTGGGGATGCTTCAAATGAAAAGCACTATTGAAATGGAAGACATAATATTGCTGTTCCAGGAAGAAGGACTGCTAAGCAGAGATGGGGTCCACCTGTCAAGGAAAGGGAAGAGCATATTTGGATACTGACTGGCTAACCTAGTGAGGAGGGCTTTAAACTAGGTTTGATGGGGGCAGGTGACAAAAGCCCACAGGTAAGTCCAAAACATGAAGACCTGGGAGAAGGGTCAGAATCTGGGGGGGAGCATCGGCCATTATAATAGGGATAAGGGAGAGACAAGAGAGAACATAGAGGGGAAATCAAATCAGTATCTTAGATGTCTGTATACTAATGTGAGAAATATGGGGAATAAGCAAGAAGAATTTTAAATGCTAGTTAATAAACACAACTATGACATAGTTGGGATAATACACATGACTGGTATAAGGGTACAGCTTGCTCAGGAAGGACAGGCAGGGAAAAAGGGAGGAGCTGTTGCTATATATTAAAAAATTATACACTTGGACCAAGGTTAAGATGGAAATAGGAGATAAATTTGTTGAAAGTCTCTGGGTAAGGAAAAAAGGGGTAAAAACAGGGGTATAGTCATAGTAGGGGTCCACTACAGACCACCAACCCAGGAAGAAGAGATGGATGAGGCTTTTTTTAAATAACTAACAAAATCATCCAAAGCACAGGACTTGGTGGTGATGGGGGACTTCAACTACCCAGACGTGTTGGGAAAATAATACAGCAGGGCACAGTTTATCCAACAAGTTCTTGGAATGTATTGGAGACAATTTTTTTCTTTCAGAAGGTGGAGAAAGCTACTAGGGGAGAGGCTGTTCTAGATTTGATGTTGACAAATAGGGATGAACTGGCTGAGGATTTGAAAGTGGAAGGCAGCTTGGGTGAAAGTGATCATGAAAAATAATAGAGTTCACGATTCTAAGGAATGGTAGGAGGGAAAACAGCACAATAAAGATAATGGATTTCAAGAAGGCAGACGTTAGCAAACTCAGGGAGTTGGTAGGCAAGATCCCATGGGAAGCAAGTCTAAGGGGAAAAACAACTGAAGACAGTTGGCAGTTTTTCAAAGAGACATTGTTAAGGGGACAAGACAAGAGCAAGCTATACCACTGCATAGGAAAGATAGGAAGTATGGCAAGAGACCACCCTGGCTTAACCAGAAGATCTTCAATGATCTGAAACTCAAAAAGATTGGAAACTTGATCAAATTACAAAGAATGAATATAAACAAATAGCACAAGTATTTCGGGACAAAATTAGAAAGGCCAAGACACAAAACGAGATTAAACTAGCTAAAGACATAAAGGGTAACAAGGAAACATTCTATAAATATATTAGAAGCAAGAGAAAGCTCAAGACAGGGTAGGCCCATTACTCAATGGGGGACGGGGGGGACAGTAAGAGAAAATGTGGATATGGTAGAAGTGTTAAATGACGTTTTTGTTTCAGTTTTCTCCAAAAAGGTTAGTAGCGATTGGATGTCATAGTGAATGCCAATGAAAATTAGGTAGGATGAGAAGTTAAAATAGGGAAAGAACAAGTTAAAAATTGTTTAAACAAGTTAAATGTCTTCAAGTCACCAGGGCCTGATGAAATACATCCTAGAATACTCAAGGAGGTAACTGAGGCGATATCTGAGCCATTAGCAATTATTTTTGAAAAGTCATGGAAAACAGGAGAGATTCCAGAGGACTGGAAAAGGCCAAAAATAGTGCCAATCTATAAAAAGGGAAATAAAGACAACCCCAGGGAATTACAGACCTGAAAAAATAAAGGAACAAATAATTAAGCAATCAATTTGCAAACACGTAGAAGATAATAAGATAAGTAACAGTCAGCATGGATTTGACAAGAATAAATTGTGTCCCTTCCAGTCCTATGATTCTACGGTTCTATATTCAGTCCTTCCCATAGGCCAGGAAGCTAAAGATGGCCAAGTTGCTCTTTGTAGGTGGTTTAGTGCACACTTATGGATGTAAAGATGGACAAAGATCAGAGACAATGGCAAAGGGGACAAAGGAGTTATGTGAAACCAGGAGAAGCAGCTCTGGCATGAAATAAAAATAATAAGAAAAGGTTAAAATGCAGATCTGCCCTGAAAAGTGACTCTAAAAATGGCATAATGGGGCCTCAGTTATTTCACATCACATCTCCTCTGAAGATCAAACGAGGTTCTATTCCACTCAGGCATTTTATTCTGCAGCTCAGTTACCGCCTTCAGTTACCTCTGTACAACCCCATTGCCTTCGGATTCTGCCCTCAGCTAACCCAGGCAACTCTCCTGCCTTCACCTATTACAATGATTGTCCTCAAAGAGAGTGCACAGTTGTAAACAAAGGCACTCTCTGACCCGGGTGATTGGAACCTAGTTACCAAGGCTGCTGACGATGCACAACCCAGAACTGAAGCTGACTGTTTCCAATGGCTGTATTTGCTCAGCAGGACTGACAGGAATAAAGAGACGTGTTGAACTTCGTTTTGTCACTGCAGTAAAGAGATGCAACTCTGGGCAGACAAAGAGATCAGGACCGTGGAATAAGAAGGTGCTGTTTTTATATAACCTCCTTTCAGACTAGAATCACACTTTTAAACTCTCATGCTTCATAAAAATCAGGGAAGAATCTGAAATGCACATGTACAAAATGAACTAGGAACCTGATCTTCCCAAGAGAGATTCTACAGCCTCTCTGCTCCCACATATGGGTCTTCTGTGCAGCTGGAGGAAGTTTAGAGGTTGGTGGCAAATGCACAAACCACTGGAGTCAAAGCTGATTCCTAAATATGAGGCATGTTTGCCAGGGGAATCTTAAATCCTTGTGGGGTTTGATTCTCTCTGCAGTTAGAGGCTTGAGAGTTTTACAAGGGTAACTTAAGCTCTCTGTGAAGCTATGAGGACAAGAAAACCCATCATAAAAAAATTTCTCCCTGGCTCCCAGGATATAGATAAATATCTCCCGCAGCCCCCACCCCAAAAAAAAAAAAAAAAAAGAGGGAGGACTCCAATTAAGCTCTGTAAATTGATCAAGCACATTGTTTGAAGTTTGTTTACTTTAAATGCAGTTGGATAAATATGGTGACCTAACAAACACACACACACACACACACACACACTGAAAAAGTGCCAATGAAATGTTTAAAGTTAACTGAGAACAGAACTTTCCTGGAATCCATCCTTGACCTCCCAAAACATATGGTTTCATTTTTCCCCCTTAAAAAAAAAAAAAAAAGGCAGATCATGTGTTTCCAATAGATTCCTTTGATATATTCCCAGACAATCAAAAACAAGACGGCTGCCAAGAGGTAGGTCTAGTGAGTTTACTGTGAAAGAATTTATCATTTTACACAGAATCAATGAGCCATTTACAGCACTGTGTGTTGCTATGTCAGGGCTGTAGCCCGAGCAAGGTCACCTGTCACAAGCTGCCTGTGAATCTATTAGTTGCCGCTCCACCACCAAGGACAGCCGCTTGTAGCTGACAGTGATACGGGTTCGGGGTCACCTCCGTACAGATTGCAGACAAAGGAACAACCAGATACCAGTGGCTAGGGATGCTCACCCCATGCTTAGATTCATAGATTCTAGGACTGGAAGGGACCTCGAGAGGTCATCGAGTCCAGTCCCCTGCCCGTATGGCAGGACCAAATACTGTCTAGACCATCCCTGATAGACATTTATCTAACCTACTCTTAAATATCTCCAGAGATGGAGCTTCCACAACCTCCCTAGGCAATTTATTCCAGTGTTTAATCACCCTGACAGTTAGGAACTTTTTCCTAATGTCCAACCTAAACCTCCCTTGCTGCAGTTTAAGCCCATTGCTTCTTGTTCCTTAGAGGCTAAGGTGAACAAGTTTTCTCCCTCTTCCTTATGACACCCTTTTAGATAACTGAAAACTGCTATCATGTCCCCTCTCAGTCTTCTCTTTTCCAAACTAAACAAACCCAATTCTTTCAGCCTTCCTTCATAGGTCATGTTCTCAAGACCTTTAATCATTCTTGTTGCTCTTCTCTGGACCCTCTCCAATTTCTCCACATCTTTCTTGAAATGCGGTGCCCAGAACTGGACACAATACTCCAGCTGAGGCCTAACCAGTGCAGAGTAGAGCGGAAGAACGACTTCTCGTGTCTTGCTCACAACACACCTGTTAATACATCCCAGAATCACATTTGCTTTTTTTGTAACAGCATCACACTGTTGACTCATATTTAGCTTGTGATCCACTATAACCCCTAGATCCCTTTTTGCCGTACTCCTTCCTAGACAGTCTCTTCCCATTCTGTATGTGTGAAACTGATTTTTGTCTTCCTAAGTGGAGCACTTTGCATTTGTCTTTGTTAAACTTCATCCTGTTTACCTCAGACCATTTTTCCAATTTGTCCAGATCATTTTGAATTATGACCCTGTCCTCCAAAGCAGTTGCAATCCCTCCCAGTTTGGTATCATCCACAAACTTAATAAGCATACTTTCTATGCCAATATCTAAGTCGTTAATGAAGATATTGAACAGAGCCGGTCCCAAAACAGACCCCTGAGGAACCCCACTTGTTATACCTTTCCAGCAGGATTGGGAACCATTAATAACAACTCTCTGAGTACGGTTATCCAGCCAGTTATGCACCCACCTTATAGTAGCCCCATCTAAGTTGTATTTGCCTAGTTTATCTATAAGAATATCATGCGAGACCGTATCAAACGCCTTACTAAAGTCTAGGTATACCACATCCACCGCTTCTCGCTTATCCACAAGACTCGTTATCCTATCAAAGAAAGCTATCAGATTGGTTTGACACGATTTGTTCTTTACAAATCCATGCTGGCTATTCCCTATCATCTTACTACCTTCCAAGTGTTTGCAGATGATTTCCTTAATTACTTGCTCCATTATCTTCCCTGGCACAGAAGTTAAACTAACTGGTCTGTAGTTTCCTGGGTTGTTTTTATTTCCCTTTTTATAGATGGGCACTATATTTGCCCTTTTCCAGTCTTCTGGAATCTCTCCCGTCTCCCAAGATTTTCCAAAGATAATAGCTAGAGGCTCAGATACCTCCTCTATTAGCTCCTTGAGTATTCTAGGATGCATTTCATCAGGCCCTGGTGACTTGCAGGCATCTAACTTTTCTAAGTGATTTTTAACTTGTTCTTTTTTTTTTATTTTATCTGCTAAACCTACCCCCTTCCCATTAGCATTCACTATGTTAGGCATTCCTTCAGACTTCTCGGTGAAGACAGAAACAAAGAAGTCATTAAGCATCTCTGCCATTTCCAAGTTTCCTGTTACTGTTTCTCCCTCTTCACTGAGCAGTGGGCCTACCCTGTCTTTGGTCTTCCTCTTGCTTCTAATGTGTTGATAAAAAATCTTCTTGTTTCCCTTTATTCCTGTAGCTAGTTTGAGCTCATTTTGTGCCTTTGCCTTTCTAATCTTGTCCCTGCATTCCTGTGTTGTTTGCCTATATTCATCCTTGGTAATCTGTCCTAGTTTCCATTTTTCATATGACTCCTTTTTATTTTTTAGATCATGCAAGATCTCATGGTTAAGCCAAGGTGGTCTTTTGCCACATTTTCTATCTTTCCTAACCAGCGGAATAGCTTGCTTTTGGGCCCTTAATAGTGTCCCTTTGAAAAACTGCCAACTCTCCTCAGTTGTTTTTCCCCTCAGTCCTGATTCCCATGGGACCTTACCTATCAGCTCTCTGAGCTTACCAAAATCCGCCTTCCTGAAATCCACTGTCTCTATTTTGCTGTTCTCCCTTCTACCCTTCCTTAGAATTGCAAACTCTATGATTTCATGATCACTTTCACCCAAGCTGCCTTCTACTTTCAAATTCTCAACGAGTTCCTCCCTATTTGTTAAAATCAAGTCTAGAACAGCTTCCCCCCTAGTAGCTTTTTCAACCTTCTGAAATAAAAAGTTGTCTGCAGTGCAGTCCAAGAACTTGTTGGAGAGTCTGTGCCTCGCTGTGTTATTTTCCCAACATATATTTGGATAGTTGAAGTCCCCCCACCAAATCTTGGCCTTTGGATGATTTTGTTAGTTGTTTAAAAAAAAGTCTCATCCACCTCTTCCACCCGGTTGGGTGGCCTGTAGTAGACTCCTACCATGACATCACCCTTGTTTTTTACCCCTTTTTGCCTAACCCAGAGACTCTCAACACTTCCGTCTCCTATGTCCATCTCCACCTCAGTCCAAGTGTGTACATTTTTAATATATAAGGCAACACCTCCTCCCTTTTACCCCTGTCTATCCTTCCTGAGCAAGCTGCACCCATCCACACCAACATTCCAATCATGTGTATTATCCCACCAAGTTTCAGTGATGCCAACAATGTCATAGTTGTATTTATTTATTAGCACTTCCAGTTCTTCCTGCTTATTACCCATACTTCTCGCATTTGTATATAGGCATCTAAGATATTGGTTTGATCTTGCTTCCCAGTTTTGTCCTGACCCTCCTTTCTCTCTGCCAATATAGCCCACACTCCCTCTCGTTTCCGACCCATCTCCCAGGTCTCCAGGTGCTATATATGTTGGGCTAACTTCAGTTTTCAGCTACGCTGGTGTGAATCCCAAGTAACTTCACTGAAGTCAATGCACTGAGAACAGAATCTGGCCTGCTGTTTCTTCATCATTTTGGCCCCCGGGATATGCAGCGCCTCCATCCCACCTCACAGAAGCCCCTGGCAGGGCAAGCAGTGCCTCTCCCCAAGATACTTCTGCTAGTCATCTGTCAGAATAAACTGTCAGAGACTGAACTTCTAATCCACTGCTGAATCTGGGCTCAGCAAGATCTGAATCCGGTCAGCTCTTGCTTAACTCATGGACACCAATGGGAGTTTGATATTAAAAGCAAATGCAAATAGATGAGACTATCCAGATTTTGTCAAGGATACTATACTCCCACACAGCTGCCAATTGGATCAGGTGTGTACTACCTGCAACTCTTGGGAGAAAGTACGTGTGTAGGGGAAACCATGCTATAGCATTTATAACAGAATTAGTACTAGCTAGTGCATAGTCTATAAGGGCCCCAGCTGGTCTGCATCCAGGAATCCTCTGTACATCTGAACTCCAGGGGACTTCTGCACATGGATCCCCTGGAGGAATGGACTTCATGAGCAGCATTTGGGAAGATATTCAGAGGGAGAGAGAAATTAATAGCCTATAAAGAAAATGGCTTTTTGTATATCCATAGGATTTGACTCTGACTGGGCTCACCATTTGCTTTACAGTTTCTCTCTGCAAGGCATTGTCGAGTTCATTCAAATACTCGGCATTTCTCTCTTGTGGCACCGTTTAGCCAAGGATCTCGAAACGTTTTCCTAATGCTAATTAAGCCATGCAACACTCCTGAGAGGTAGGGATGAAAATATGTTTGGGACACAATCAATCTAGAGTGACTGGCAGCAAACTGTAGGTCAGGATCTAAATAAATCTAACACCAAATGAACGTCTCTTTCAGAGCATTCTATTATACCAAAGAGCTTTGAAAGAAACAGACTGATTTGGGGAAGGTCTCTGTTTATCTGAATGCTTGCTTCAGTCTAAACTATTCCTCACAATGCCCCCTCTTCCCAACTGTTGCAATTTTGTTTGCGGTAAAGGCTATCATGATAATATCCATATGTCAGTCACATAAACTTCATGGCAGTTAGTGAGGACAGAACATTAGACCTTGCCACTTGAGCTGACAGAGGATCTCTGTTCGCTGCCACGGAATTTTGGTTTTGTGTCTTTCGTGTCTTCCACACCCCAAGCAGGCAAGAGGGTCACCACACTAATTATGCAAGCCTGACACTGAAGGACAGTGATCCTTTTCCTAACAGTAATTAATTGAGGGACACATGCCTATGACACACGCCTCCTTCTGTGAAACACGCAGCAAACCTGTGAAGCCTCTATTTTGCAAAGGGGGAGTTTCTATCTTTATGGCCCTAGACAATGTGTATGGAGATGGTTTCCTGTTACTGAAATGTTATATTAAAGTGTAACCCTTTTCTTTCTTGAGTTGTCTAAGAAAAAGCTAGCGACATTTCAGGGTGGATGGAAGATATGTGGTCTATCTAAGACCCCTTCTCCATCGAGTCTTTGTCCCTTGCCCCCACCAAATGAGATTATCTTCTTAGTCAAATCTTGGTCTTGGAGCAAAACCAGGATGGGTTCAGATCTGCATGAGGGTTGAATGGATGGCTTTCCTTTTAAAGACAATACCTCTGTTATGTACCAGCTCATTTTCCTCCTTTAAAATGTTCATTTCAGTCTCAGGCTGTTAATAGACATCTGACCCTCGGTTCATCTTGCCAAGTATTTGCTTTTATTTCTGCCTTCTGATAACATTTTAAAATTCCTGACGAGATAAACAAGAGGATTAACTAAGTGATAAAAAAATGAAAACCTGTGATAAGGCATGAGAGGAGCAGCAACTCGAGCTAGGGAATGTAAATGTTTGTAAAATTTGTTCTCAACTAGAGAGAGTTACAAGAAAGACTCAGCCCTCTATTCTCTGCACTGCTATTTACAGAAAACAGTTCGCTGGTCTGCTACCAAGGTGCTCCCAAGTCATGATAGCAAAGAGACAGGCATCAAGGGTAGCTCAAGCAATTCCCTCAAAGCCATTTGACCTCCTGCCCCCACCCACAGCGAGGCTGGAAAGCCCAACATTCAGTGTGCGCCCTTCTCTTTACAACTCCCCACATAAAGCCCTGGTGGGAGTGAGGGTTGGAGATTGTTACAAGAATAGTGGGTGCAGGTTTCCTATTAAACAAATAGCGGAAGAAACCTACCTTCGTTCCCCTGTTTCACTGACATTTTACCGTTTATTCTCTGCATCCTACATGACTTTTTTCAGCAGCTGCAACTTCTGTTCTATGATGAGCTCCTCTTCTTCTTCCTCTCTCCTGTCCCTTTAAGGTTTTGTGTGTATATAACTACCACCATTGAACTGGGTGAAAACCACTTGACTTCTTCATGCTGGATGTCTGATAACACTGAGTATTTGAGAATAAATAGAACAAACTGGAATAGCCTCTTCAGTGAACTTAAGCCTGATCTACCCTTAAAAAGTCTTGCTGGCATAGTTATGGTGGTTGGGTGTGATTTTTTGCCAATGTAGCTATGTTGTCAAAAGCTCGAGTGTAGATGCAATTATACCAGCAAAAAGTGCTTTGGTTAGTGTAGCTTATTTCACCCAGGGAAAGCTATACTGGCAAAAGGACTTGTATCCCAGTATAAGCTGTGTCTATACTGGGAGGGTTTGATGATCTACCTGGAAACCTTTCAAGTGTAGGTGAGGCCTTACTGTCATTAGGATGCTAACCCAGAATTTTTGGCTTCTTGGGTAACTCCAAAATCTAATCTAATCTAAATATATTAAATTAAATTATTGGAGATATCCTATCTCCTAGAGCTGGAAGGGACCTTGAAAGGTCATCAAGTCTAGCCCCCTGCCTTCACTAGCAGGACCAAGTACTGATTTTGCCCCAGATCCCTAAGTAGCCCCCTTAAGGGCTGAACTCACAACCCTGGGTTTAGCAGGCCAATGCTCAAACCACTGAGCTATCCCTCCCCCCTATGTGTGTCTGTGTTCTCCTTCCTTCTTCAAGCAGGTCCTCTCCTTTCACATAGTCTGTGTAGTTATACTAGAGACCAGTATAGTTTGAAATATTTTAAACTGCACCAGTAAGAGGCTCTCATGGTTTTTAGCCAGATACTAGAGCAGCGTGGTCCACTGGAAAGCACCCTGTCTGGCCTTGGCCAAGTCACTTAACCTCTCTGTGCCCATATAAGGTGAACTATATTTGCTCTTAAGTCTTTCTCCATATATACTTTATATGGGCTTCTTTATTAACACAGACAAGCAAAAACTCTAGTCCTTTGGTGCCTAGCAGGGTAGATGTCTCAATTTTCCCAACAATTCATTAACAGGTGTTTGTTTTGGGTAGGCAAACTTTTTCCCAAGATATTACCCATCCACGCACACAGTTATAGATAATGCCACAAGTCATCTCTGCTCAACCCTCGTTTTGGTTGAAGGTGCAAAGTGTTTCTTAGCTAACTCAAAGTCTGACATCTTTATAATTCCTTTCTGCATCCACTCGTCCAAAATTATTAGCTACCCAGTTATCTTTACTGAGGGTTTTCCCTATATATGTCCCCGAACTTTTTCCTATAGTGCAATTTGGTTTTACAATGTACTCCACACAACATTTTCCACATAGAGATGATAATAGGATTAGAGTGTAAAGCTTTATGTAATTTAAATAAACACCCTACTAAGGTGTATGTCACTGGTAATATACTGTTTTTACAGTACATTTCCCCAGGGCATTAATGTTCTAGCTTTTAATTATAAAGAATAGATCTGTGCCATATTCAAAGTCTTTTGCTGTACATTTGTTGTTTCAAGCCTCATTTGTTTAGTCATTATGTAATCTGGTTCGTTTTAGTCTGAAATTTTTGTTTTGTTTCTTTTGCAGAATATCCATTTGTAGCATTTGAGAACTAGTAATTAACCGGTGATGCTCCTACAATCTTTATAACATTACCCCTGCACCATAAGTTTAACATCTAGTGAGGTTCATACCTCTGCAATTCATCAGATAATTTGTTTTTATAGAGGTATTTTAGTCTCGAGTTGTCTTTGGCATTATTTTTGTTTTCATACTTTGTTTATTCCGATTCCAAAATATTTCATTTCTTTTCAGATCCAGCAAAACGTCATTCTTTAATGTCTGAAACCAGCCAGCCAACAAGTAGCGGTAGGACCTGGTACCTTAGTCCTTTTCACCTTATACCCTCATATACTGCTAAACTCTGCTACTATTGCTAATGTTTTTGGTATCAAACAGCAGGATCTTGGATTAGGAACAAACTGTTATCCACATTGCATAGTTATATTCCTGCATCCTAGGGCTTTTAAAAATCTCCTTATTGCTACTGATAGTGATTCTAAAACTAAAGAAAACAGAATCAGAGCTAAAGGGCAAGCTTGCATAGTACCTTCCACAAAGGGCAGGTTTTCAGATGTGAATTTCCTGGACGGACGTTAAATTAGCCCCTCTGCAGAGACGCAAGAGCAAGGTTTTTGCATTATTTTAATAATGCAATAAGTTGAGGTCCCACTTAGGACCTCAAAATTAAGGTTGAAGTAGGATAAAAGTGACACGCAGGCCTTGTGCAAACTCTCTGCCCAGACTTGAATTTCACCCAGAGGCTTGATTCATGTGTTATCTTATTTATTTGGTAACACTTTAGTTCTGTACACCGTCATCAGTGGCAAACATCAACAGTTCCCTACGATGAAAGCAAGAGCAACACCAAGAGATTATTTAACATGGTCTTTTGCCATGACATTGCTGGGAAGAGGGAAGCGAGGAAAAGAGTTGGGGAGGGCGCGGGCGGAATGAAAATACAGAATTTTTCATCTTCAGGATGTTGATTTAAATCCCAGGGAGGTAGGCAGTGACTAAGGGCATGTTTACACTTACAACGCTGCAGTTGTACCGGTTGTACCGCTGCAGCGCGTGTGGTGAAGACACTCTATGCCGACATTGAATAAAAATCCACCCCCGTGAGAAGCAGAAGCTATGGCGGTGGGAGAGCTTCTATGCACACTAGCTCTTATGCCAGCGTAATTTGTGTCACTTGGTGGGTGGACTATTCACACCCCTGAATGACATGGGTTTTGCCAACATAAGTGGTAGTGTAGACATAGCCTAAGGGTGAAGTTAGTCCATTTCCTAGTGTCCACCACACAATGTGCACTGAACTACAGCTCAATTGAGAGTCTCACCGTGATCCAATTCTTGGCTGCTCTTGTGGCACAAAGGACCCCAACAATGACCAGATTCCCTAGCAGGAGCTTCCCAGCAACAGAAGGGCTCCCCACACTGACAGAAGGTGCTATAATACCCCTATGCCCCTCACAGTCCGTTATAGGGATGTGCCAGAAGTATAGGGATGTGCAGAATGCCCTGTCCTATCTGGGCTGCAAACCAGCCCACCAGCTTAGGTTGGAGCAGCTCCTAGAGCTATTAACTATATCACCGGCCATGCCAGCCCCTACTCCATAAATCCACTTTTGCCCCTTGCTTCTCCTGGGCTATAACTCCTGATTTCACGTCAAGAGGTGATTCCACCAGATCATGGGTAGGTAGGCTGGGACATGTTAGCATGCACTACCACTCTCTGACTTGTGAGAGTAAATAGAGATCTTCAGACCCCAGCAGAATCAGACTGGCCGCTTTGACCAGAATTAAATTCACACAGGAAAAAAATTAAAGAAAAAAAGTTATGTTAAGCTAACCTTACAAACTGAAACCTTGTTGTAGGTTGAATTAACACCTCATTGAGATTAATAGGTGTGAGCTCATCCGTCAGTTAAAAGAACTGTAATGATAAACCCCTAAGACAAAAAAAGAGCATGTGAACCCACCCCAGAGCTTTTACTGGTATTGTTTGGGGTAGAGGGTGTATGTGGGAAGGAGGGAACAGACAAAAAACTTGGAAAGATATACACAGCGAGAAAGAGAGTATGCACACACCTACCTGCCTGCCTGACCCTGGAAGAAACCTGGGAAGAGGTTTTGGGTCTGGAATGCAGGCTGAAAAAAGTGCTCTTGGGGTATGTCTACACTACGGGATTAATCCGAATTTATATAATTCGAATTTGGGAAACAGATTGTATAAAGTAGAATATATGCGGCCACACTAAGCACATTAATTCGGCGGTGTGCGTCCATGTTCCGGGGCTAGCGTCGATTTCTGGAGCGTTGCACTGTGGGTAGCTATCCCATAGCTATCCCATAGTTCCCGAAGTCTCCCCCACCCATTGGAATTCTGGGTTGAGATCCCAGTGCCCAATGGGACAAAAAACATTGTTGCAGGTGGTTCTGGGTACAGCCTCACCCCTCCCTCCCTCCCTGCATGAAAGCAACGGACGGCAGACAACCATTTCGCGCCTTTTTTCCTGGGTGAACACTGCAGACTCCATACCACAGCAAGCATGGAGCCCGCTCAGCTCAAGACAGCAGTCATGAACATTGTAAACACCTCGCGCATTCTCATGGAGTTTATGCTGAGCCAGGACCAGAAAAACGAGGCGAGGAGGCAGCGGCGGCGGCAGCGCAGTGACAAGTGTGATGAGGACATGGACACGGACACGGACACAGAATTCTGTCAAACCGCGGGCCCTGGTGCTTTAGAGATCATGTTGTTAATGGGGCAGGTTCTATCCATGGAACGCTGATTCTGGGCAAGGGAAACAAGCACAGACTGGTGGGACCGCATAGTGTTGCAGGTGTGGGATGATTCCCAGTGGCTGCAGAATTTTCGCATGCATAAGGGCACTTTCATGGAACTTTGTGACTTGCTGTCCCCTGCCCTGAAACGCCAGAATACCAAGATGAGAGCAGCCCTCACAGTTGAGAAGCGAGTGGCGATAGCCCTGTGGAAGCTTGCAACGCCAGACAGCTACCGGTCAGTCGGGAATCAATTTGGAGTGGGCAAATCTACTGTGGGGGCTGCTGTGATGCAAGTAGCCAAAG
Organism: Trachemys scripta elegans; assembly: GCF_013100865.1. Taxonomy (NCBI): domain Eukaryota; kingdom Metazoa; phylum Chordata; order Testudines; family Emydidae; genus Trachemys; species Trachemys scripta. The sequence continues at coordinate 19,396,520 of NC_048306.1, forward strand.
CAATCACTCAGGCGGTGCTACGAAAGGTAGTGACTCTGGGAAATGTGCAGGTCATAGTGGATGGCGCTGCTGCAATGGGATTCCCTAACTGTGGTGGGGCGATAGATGGAACCCATATCCCTATCTTGGCACCGGAGCACCAGGGTACCCAGTACATAAACCGCAAGGGGTACTTTTCAATGGTGCTGCAAGCACTTGTGGATCACAAGGGACGTTTCACCAACATCAACGTGGGCTGGCCGGGAAGGGTTCATGGAACACTACTCTGTTTAAAGGGCTGCAGCAAGGGACTTACTTTCCGGACCAGAAAATAACCGTTGGGGATGTTGAAATGCCAATAGTTATTCTTGGGGACCCAGCCTACCCCTTAATGCCATGGCTCATGAAGCCATACACAGGCAGCCTGGACAGGAGTCAGGAGCTGTTCAACTACAGGCTGAGCAAGTGCAGAATGGTGGTAGAATGTGCATTTGGCCATTTAAAAGGTCGCTGGCGATCGTTACTGACTCGCTCAGACCTCAGCCAAACCAATCTCCCCATTGTTATTTCTGCTTGCTGTGTGCTCCACGATCTCTGTGAAAGTAAGGGGGAGACCTTTATGGCGGGGTGGGAGGCTGAGGCAAATCACCTGGCTGCTGATTACGCGCAGCCAGACACCAGGGCGATTAGAAGAGCACACCAGGAAGCGCTGTGCATCAGAGAAGCTTTGAAAACCAGTTTCATGACTGGCCAGGCTACAGTGTGAAATATCTGTTTGTTTCTCCTTCATGAAAACCCACCCCCTTTATTGACTCATTCTCTGTAAGGAACCCACCCTCCCCCTTCCCCCAGCTTGCTTTCAAACCAAATAAAGTCACTATCATTTAAAAATCATTTATTCTTTATTAATAGATTATAAAAAGAAGGAGGGAACCCGGGTGGGGTTTGGGAGGAGGATCGGCGGGAAAGAAAAGGCCACTAAAAAAAGGTTAAAAAAATGACAGGCTTTTGCTTGGGCTGTCCACTGGGGTGGAATGGGAAGGTGTACGGAGCCTCGTCCCCCCCCCCCCCACGTTCTTACACGTCTGGGTGAGGAGGCTATGGAACATGGTGAGGGGCGAGGGGGGTTATACAGGGCTGAAGCAGCACTCTTATCCTGCTGCCGTTCCTGAAGCTCCACCAGATGCCGGAGCATGTCTGTTTGCTCACGCAGCAGCCCCAGCATTGCATCCTGCCTCTTCTGATCTTCCTGCCGCCACCTCTCATCTCGAGCGTCTCTCCTCTCCTCACGTTGGTCCCTCCTGTCCTCATGTTGGTCCCGCATGTCCTCACGTTGGTCCCTCCTGTCCTCACATTCACTGGCTTCTTTCCTATACTTTGAAACAGTGTCCTTCCACTCATTCAAATGAGCTCTGTCACTGAGGGTGGATTCCATGATTTCTGCAAACATCTCGTCTCACGTCTTCTTTTTCCAACGCCTTATCTGTGATAGCCTTCGGGACGGAGGAGGGATGCTTGAAGAATTTGCAGCTGCTGGAGGGAGGGAAAAAGGGAGAGAATTTTTTAAAAAGATACATTTTGCAGAACAATGCTTATACTCTTTCACGGTGACCAACACTATTCACATTACATAGCACATATGATTTCTGTGCAAGGTCGCATTTTGCCTCTTAATATTGAGTGCCTGTGGCTTTGCTGCTAGAGATCACAGACGCAGGTCTGGGCAACAGAATTCGGCTTGCATGCGGCCATGGTAAGCCATTGTCTTTCGGCTTCTGCGCCCTCCTTTCCCACATACCAAGCAAAGCCTGTTGAGTGCTGCGGTTTTCCTGTTAACATTCAGCAGCAGAAAACAAACTAACCCCGCCCCCCATCCAATTCTCTGGATGATCGCTTTATCCCTCCCCTCACCGCGTGGCTGGTATCAGGAAAGATCCCTGCTAGCCAAACGCGAAAAGCTCTGGGCCAATCCCCTCCCCCGCCCCCCCACGCTTGGCTAACTGCAGGGAAGGATTTCTTTTCAGCCACAGGCTGACAGCCCAGTAGGAACTGCCACCTCTGTCCCCTTAATTAAATTCCCGTATTTCAACCAGGTTACCATGAGCGATACCACTCTCCTGAGAATTACACAGCAAGATAAAGAATGGATGTTGCTTGAATGCCAGCAAACACTGGGACCATACGCTGCCAGGCTTTATCATGCAATGATACCAGATTACTTGCTGCAAGCATGGCAAGGTCAAGTGTCCTACCATGGAGGACGGAATAAAGCTGCACTGCCCAGAAACCTTGTGGCAAGGCTATTGGAGTACCTCAAGGAGAGCTTCATGGAGATGTCCCTGGAGGATTTCCGCTCCATCCCCAGACACGTTAACAGACTTTTCCAGTAGCTGTACTGGCTGCGAATGCATCCCAAGTCCTCAGGGCAAAGTAATCATTAAAAACCCTTGCTTTTAAAACAAGTTTTATATTTTAAAAGGTAAACTCACCTGAGGTCCCTTCCATGGGGTCATGGTCTTGGATACTGGGTTGGGAGGGTTGGGAGGGTACTTCAGTCAGGCTGAGAAAAAGATCCTGGCTGTTGGGGAGAACGGAGTGCTGGGTGCTCTCTGCAAGCTCCTCCTCCTCCTCTTCCCCGTCCGCAGAATCCTCAGGTGTAGCTGATGAGATTATCCCCGCCTCGGAATCCACGGTCAGAGGTGGGGTAGTGGTGGCGGCCCCCCCTAGAACTGCATGCAGCTCGTCATAGAAGTGGCACTGATTTGCCTTCTTTGTTTTTTGATAGGCTTGTCTGAGCTCCTTGACTTTCACATGGCACTGATCTGAGTCCCTATTGTGGCCTCTCTCCATCATGCCCTTGGAGATTTTTTCAAAAGGTTTTGCGTTTCGTCTTTTTGAACGAAATTCTGCTAGCACTGAATCCTCTCCCCATATAGCAATCAGATCCAGTACCTCCAGTACGGTCCATGCTGGTGCTCTTTTTCGATTATCGGCCTGCATGGTTACCTGTGCTGATGAGCTATCTGTGGTCACCTGTGCTCTCCACGCTGGGCAAACAGGAAATGAAATTCAAATGTTCACGGGACTTTTCCTGTCTACCTGGCCAGTGCATCCGAGTTCAGATTGCTGTCCAGAGCANTCGGCCTGCATGGTTACCTGTGCTGATGAGCTATCTGTGGTCACCTGTGCTCTCCACGCTGGGCAAACAGGAAATGAAATTCAAATGTTCACGGGACTTTTCCTGTCTACCTGGCCAGTGCATCCGAGTTCAGATTGCTGTCCAGAGCAGTCACAATGGTGCACTGTGGAATAGCTCCCAGAGGCCAATACCATCGAATTGCGGCCACACTAGCCCTAATTCGAAATGATAAAATCAATTTTGGAGCTACTCCGCTCGTCGTGGTGGAGTACAGAAATCGATTTAAAGAGCCCTTTATTTCGAATTAAATGGCTTCGTTGTGTGGACGGGTGCAGGGTTAATTCGATTTAACGCTGCTAAATCCGAATTAAAGTCGTAGTGTAGACCAGGCCTTGGTGTTGGGAGAAAAAGCAGCAGTTTCCTGTATTTGATTCCTTCTACTTTTTAGAGACAAAGGACTTCCAACTGTCTTTGTAAATAAACAAAACAGCATAGAAGACATACCTGACTGTCAACTATTTTTCCTCCTAACTGGAACAATCTACTAGACCCCAATATTTTGGCTAGCCGCTCGAGACAAAAGGGTGACAAGACGGACAGTAATAGTTCACAGCACTGTAAATTGAATTGTCATATATTTCTTTTACAGCTCTGTAATTTAAAAGAAATAGGTGATCACAAATAATTTAAAAATATGAAAAGCCAGCCAGGAAATCTGGCTGCAAATATTGGAAAATGCATTTCTAAGTGAAAATGACTCACTTGGTTTTGCTCTCATGAGGAGTTAGGATAGAGAAGGGTTAAAGGCATCCGGAGACTCAGGAATGCAGACCTGGCATTCCCATTTCACCTGAAACAAGCACTTGAGGGTTTACACACTGAACTAAAAATAGGAAAGATTTAGGATAGCGTTTGTCTTCAAGGAAGGGGAAACTTCTGAACACAAGAGGAAACAGGCCCCTTGCACACAGTGGGAGACCTGTTCTTTACAAGCAACGAATTAATTCTTGTTATGGATGAGAGGTCAGGAAGGATGTGAGAATTAAGTCTTCTGTTTACAGCCTGGATAATCTTCCCCGCACTGCTATGGCAACATACCATTAGACAGACTTATCCTGCAGCACCATTAACCCTGCTCTGGGGCCTGATCCCGGAAGGTGCTGAACTCACGCTCACAGAGACAGCAGTGAGAGCGGAGAGCATTCAGGGTTAGGTTTACAAATGGATCTAGGTGCCTAAAGATGAAGCTAGGCACTTAGTGGGATTTTTCAAAATGCTTAAGCAATTTAGGCACCTAAGTCCCATTGAAAATCAAGCCCTCGGTACCTTGCAGGACTAAACTCCTAATAATTAGGCCATGCCAAGGAATTAGGCCCTGTCATATTTAGTATGGGGTACTTAAGACATGGAAAATTAAGATTTCATTTTACATTTCAGGGGTGGTGTTAGCTTGTTTTCACAGCTTTCAACATTTGAAGCAAACTAGATGCTTTTGGTTTTGTGCTGTATATTAAAGAGTGGGCCAAATTTGGATCTCAATTAGACTGAAGTAACTCTGAGTTACTCTGGATTTACACTCATATAAGTGAAATCAGAAACTAGCCCAATGTGTATATATAGAAGCAAAAGAGGTCTCCTTCTGTGAGATTTTCCAAAGCTCCTTACAACAATTCCTAGTCTGTCTCTGGCCCTTCCTGGAGTTAGCTCTAATTTTTATTTTTAAGCATTCCCTGTTTAGGTTCCATAGTTGTTGCATGTCTCAGTTTACTTTTATTGCTTTACTTCTTAAATTTATTTAGTCTAATTTTCCACTGGTGTGTAATCTGCATTTGACAGTCATGCAATTTCCTTTCAATTATTTAAAAAATATGTTTAGATGCAAACATTTTAATGAGTCCCAAATTTCCATGTGTGCAGTTGTAAACATTCTGGTATCTCTGTGCACAAAAACTCTACCCAAGGAGACAATCCAGATGAGGGCAGAGGCTTCTGTAAATGTGCACTGGTACCTATTAAATGCAGAGAACTTGCACCCAGAACCTCTCCCTGAGAAACTCACAGTATACAGAGACAACACAATTACATCACTCAGGACTTTCCCCCATGTTTGGCGCAACAAAGAATAAACTGTGCTATTCTCAGTCACATCATATGGGCCCAGGCCAACTTCTGTTCAACAAAGGAAAGATTCCAGTTTACTTCAGTGCAAGACCAGGCCCTAAAGACCTGTGATAGAGTAAACTGCCCCACAGACAGCCAATCTGTTAAAGTGCTAATTCACAAATTGTCTCAAACTCCCTTACTGAGTTATATGCAAAGTCTCAAGGAGAAGATACAAAAAGAAAACTCAACTGCATGGAGCACACTGCAAATCTGATTCTTCCATCTTCCAATTGCTCTTACCTCAAAAAGTAGAAAATTGGACATTCCTACCTTAAGACTATGCTTTTGGGAGGACTTCCTCGAGAAGCCAGTACTTGCTCGTGGCTGTTGGACTCCATTTTAGGTCATGTGATAATGAGGCAGGTAACTGCTGCTGTTCCTACCTTAATACAGCACCATCAGGTGTTAAGGCTGCAGTATTGCAAAGAAGGAAACAGTACAGCTTCCCATTGAGGGGGGGATTCGTGCTAATAGGTGGTTAATTTGCTCTTATTCTGGTTTGTTTGTATGTGACTTGTTAGTGATAGACCCTTGTTCCCTCCTGGGCAAAGGAATTAGGGTGGGAAGATGTTTTAATGGGAGAAAAAGTCATTAATAAAAGAGCAAGAAAGAGAATGAAATGAAACCTGCATGGAGAAATGGAAAAGGCTGATTGGCTAAAACCAGGAAAGGGTGGAGCCCAGGAATTATAAAACTGATCTCTAGCTCCAGAAACTCAATCCAGGTCAGGACTTGGAGTCAGTTAGAGATGGGCTCAAAGGTTTCAACCAGATGCCTTTTTGCTCTGAAAAGCAGGTTTTATGAAGGGGAGATTATTTCCTGAGACTGTTGTCACTGGACCATTGTCAGTCAAACTCTGTCTCACATGCAGTGATATCAACAGACAGTACATGTTACTGAGAAGCCCAGTTAGACCCTCCTTAAAATGGGTTGGATACCAGAACAAACCAGGATTAAATTTAAACAAACAGACTTTCCAGCATCCATCTACTCTTTCCTTAATCCTTGAGGGAGTCACACATATATTTTTACTGTGTATTCTTACTAAGTCAATAAAACTATAACAATGTAAATGTAGAGCAACAGTTATGGGCCCAAATATTGTTGCAAAGTACACATTTCCTCTGCTGGCTCAGGTTGGATAGGTTTGGCATGGAAGCCCAGTGGGGTGGACATTAGCATGAGCTTGACTATACACAATAGAAGGGGCTTGTCTACAGGAAGAGAAGAAGAATCATTCACTTTTGAGTTCTTATCCCAGATCTGCTACTGATGTGCCTTGGCCAATTCACTTCAACTCTCTGTGCCTCAGCTTCCTAGCTGCCACATAGGGATGATTAAATTTACCAGAATAGAGAGGTGGGGGAAGGCTTAATTTGCAAAATGCTAATGTTGTCCATTTACACTACTCCTCAGTGAATTCCCTGAAGAGCGAAAGCCCATAATAATATAAGTAACTCCACTGCCTTCAAACTCATTTTAGAAAGTTAACAGAAGGTTTTGTTTATTACGTAACTAATCCCCAAACCCACTGCTCTATTTTTCATCTGCTGGTGCTGCATCTGTACTTGTGCTAGTCTGTAAAGGTGAAGAGGAGGGGGGTGGGAGACAACATACACAGGATGTCACGCCTATTTTCCACTGAACTACTTTTGCCAAGAAGTGACATTGTTGGAGCATCCAGCCAAAAATGACCGGGCTAACCATAATCAAGTGATCTTTAAATAACTCCTGACAGATTTTTTTTTTTTAAATGAGAAGTCTTCTACATCTGATTAAAGTATACTGCAAAGGGGGACTCATAACCTTTTCAGTTTCCTGGCCTCAGTCAAGGCTGTGTTGCAATTACCAAACACTGCACTGCAGTTTTTAAGCTGAAAGAAACATGTGTTTCAAACTCCAATTCCCTTTGCACTCACTCAACAGTCTCTTTCCACAGTTTCGTGATTTTCTCATGGAGATCAACCAAATTGGTAAAGTAAATATTTCCATCTAAAAAAACTCTTCATGAAAACTGCAGGCGGTTCAGTTCTGTTCTCATTAGTACGCTGGCGAGGTAGAGGTAGAATTAATTGAATTGAAATTTAATATAATAATGTCAGACACAGGAGGTAGTAGTGAGGCCTCAGCCGGAGTACTGGGTCCAATTCTGGTCACCACCTTTTAAGAAAGGAAGACACATTAGCTAGTGGTGTGATAGAGAATACTGCATTGAACAGAGTATTTTGGCAGGAACAGACAAATGGAGCAGACCCCATTTGATATAATGCAAGGAAGAAAAAAAGTTTAAGAAAGATGGGACCAAGCTGGAAGGCATCCAGATGAGAGCAACAAAAACGCTAAGGGGTTTAAAAAACATGACATACGAGGAAAGATTGAAAGAACTGGGCATGTTTAATTTAAAGAAGAGAAGACTGTGGTGAGGGACATGAAAAGTTCAGGACTGTTATACAGAGGACACTGATCAGTGTTCTCCATGTCCACCAAGGGTAGAACACATAGGCGCTGACTCTATGGGTACTCTGGGGCTGGAGCACACACAGGAAAAAAATGGTGGGTGCTGAGCACCCACCAGCAGCCCCCCCATCAACACCTCTCTCCCCCCCAGCACCTCCTGCCCACTGGTGGACCCCACTGATAAGCGCCTCCCCCCCCGATCCTCCCATGGATCAGCTGTTTCGAGGGGTCAAGAGGCACTTGGGGGAGGAAGGGAGAGTGAGGGCGCAGCGTGCTTGGGGGAGGGGGTGGAACTGGATGGGGAAGAGGCAGGGCAGGAAAGAAGCAAGGTGGGGGTGGGGCATTGGAGGAAGGGGGAAATGGGGGCAGGGCCTGGGCGGAGCACCCCCCCGGCAGCTTAGAAAATCGGCACCTGTGGTAGAACAAGAAATAATTGGCTTAGTTTGCAGCAAGGAAGATTTATGATAGATATTAGGAGAGCTTTCTGACTCTAAGGAGAGTTAAGCGCTGGAACAGGTTACCTAGGGAGGTTATGAACTCCCCATGATTAGTGGGTTTTAAGAACAGCTTAGACAAACATCTGTCAGGAGTGGTCTAGGTACACTTAATCCTCCCTTAGTGTGCGGGGTGGACTAGATGATCTCTCAAGGACCCCCAGGCCTACATTTCAGTAATACTAAGGGGTGTGTGTGTGTGTGTGTGTGTGTGTGTGTGTGTGTGTGAGAGAGAGAGAGNGTGTGTGTGTGTGTGTGTGTGTGTGTGTGTGTGTGTGTGAGAGAGAGAGAGAGAGAGAGAGAGAGAGAGAGAGAGAGAGAGAGAGCGTGCGCACGCACACCTGCCCATGCAGGAACAGCCCTAGGCATTTTTTCTGGCGTCCTCCCAAAGCAGCCAAGCAAACAAAACAAAAATTCCCAAACATGGACAAGCAACACAGCCATACGGCACCCCCAGAGGGTGGTTCCCAGGGCACTGGTCCTCCTTACCTGCACCTAGAACTGGCCCAGTGTGTGTGATAGCTATGTCCATCCAAACATCTCACAGCACTTCAAACATTAGTCATCAGATCTCAGAACACCCACCTACAGTTTACTAATGAAGAAACTGAGGCACAAAAGAGGTTAATTGACTCACCCAATGAGAGTTAGTGTAAAACCCCTAACTAGAACACAGGAGTCCTGATTCCCAAGCCTATGCTCCAACCACTAGGTAACACTGCTTAAGCTTGACCAAGTTGGACCTTTTTTGACATTTGTTCAGAAGGGAACAAACTACACCCTTGGGTTCCTTGTTCCTACTGCCAGTCCGAAGCCTGGATAAAGTGAGAGAGTTAGGCAATGACTTGGCAAGTAATCCCCATAAAAAATCTCTAGCTTTGACATGCAGACGAAAAGGACATAAAACTTTGGCAGTTTCATTTGCTACTCACAACAGCATCAAGTTTCAGGATTCATCTAAATCTTCTGCTACATGCAGAGGATCATGGTTCTTCCATAAACCAGAGGGGGAAAGTACCTTATACAGAGATAGTACATCCACTTCTGCGGCGACATCAGTATCTGAAGATGGGATCATGCAACACTCATTCATTACCAGTTGTTGGGAAAATGACTCTTGACTGAAGAACTGGAAAGGTTGAATGTTGATATATATATGGCATGCAGGAGACTTGGTCGAATCTGAACACCGAGAACACAGCTTTGACTCATAGCGGTGAAATCTTTCAATTGTTGTATGCCTACGATACATCGAATGGGCACACTGGTGTTGCTTTGGTTTTGTCCCTGAGGGCACAAAATGCACTACCGATTTGGCAGGCTTATTCCCCACTCCTGAGAGGCACCATTATCAGTTTGAAGGTCGGACATGCGGTAGATATTAATGCACATGCTCCATGTGATGCCAGGCCTGATGCTCGAAAAGATGTTTATTATGCCATCTTAAAGATGACATTGTATCTAGTATATCACCCCAACTTCGTATTGTAATTTTAGGACATATGAATGAGAGAATGGCCAGGATAAAACTGAATTTGAACTGGTGGTATTCAGACCACACTGTTTACCAACACAGAGCAGAAAATGGATGCATTAATAGATTCTGCTACCACACATGAACTATTTGTAATAGCTACGTGGTTTCTGAACCGGAAATGCCATAAGTATACATTCTGATATCTATCAGGTGATGGTGCAACATTGGACCACATTCTAGTTCAGAAACCCTTGACTAAACGCAGCCAGGATGTACATCTATTTAGGAGTGCTGATCTTGCTCTGGATTCTGATCATCGATTCCTAATAGCAACAATTATGTTCCGTTTAATAAAGTTCTAGAGACAGGTATTGACTATATCGAAACACTTCAATATTGTTAAATTTATTGATAAAGCAATTGCTCATAATTACATGGTAGTGATTTCCAACAAATATTCTATACTTCATGACCAGCTATCTACCACCAAGGAAGAGTGGACTTTATTTATGCATTCCATCACAGAGATTGCTGGAGAACAACTGGGACTAAGGGATAAATGAAAAAGCGTTTGGATTACAGAGGATACGATCAAATTATAAGAGAGGGGAAAAAAGAGGTGTGATGTAGAATGGATACACTGGGCGGATGCTCTGAGCACTGGATGCATAGAGTCGAGTCAGTGAAGAGAGGCAGAAATGGGCAGTAGAGGAAAATAAATGTCTTGAACGACCAGTCAACAGAGTCTGTTGGAATGATCATAATCAACAGTTGAATAGTGTGGCACAGTGTATTGAGGAAGCCTCTGAAAGACATGACCAGAAATGTGTATTTGAGATTATGAAGAGCCTAACTAGATGTCCATTCTTGCAGCTTCCAACAGTTAAGGACAGAAAACAGAAAATCCTGCTAGGATTTTGATGCACAACTTAACTGTTGTCATGAGCATTTTTGTGAATTAATGAACAAGTCCCCACCAAGATGTAAACTACAACTTAATCCAAAAATGAATCCAGCAGAAAATAGGCAGATGAAATTAGAGGAAGTGATGCTTGAGGTCAAACAGTTACAAAATGATAAAAGACAGTTATCTTTTCCATAACTGGTGTTCTTCAAGATGTGTTGCTCATGTCTATTCCACAATAGGTGTGCGTGCCCACCATGTGCACCGGTGCCGGAAGTTTTTCCCCAAGCAGTACCCCTAGGGGAGAGCCCCAGCGACTCCTGGAGTGGCGTCTCCATGGCGTGGTATAAGGGGCGCTGTGCGTTCCCCCCACCCTCAATTCCTTCTTGCCAGACAACTCCGACAGAGGGGAAGGAGGGCGGGATGTGGAATAGACATGAGCAACACATCTCAATGAACACCAGTTATGGAAAAGGTAATTGCCATTTCTTCTTCGAATGATTGCTCATGTGTATTCCACAGCAGGTGATTCCAAGCTATATCTGTTGGAGGTGGGAAGGAGTTCACAAATTCTCAGGACAGAGCACAGCCCTTCCGAACCTGGCGTCCTCCCTGGTCTGAGAGACAATCGCATAATGCGAGGTGAACATGTGAACTGAAGACCACGTGGCAGCCCTACAAATGTCCTGAATGCGCCCAAGTCGAGTGTGCCTTCACAATTGGTGGCAGAGGGATTCCCGCCAGGTCATAACAGATACGGATGTACGAGGTAATCCAGTTGGAGAGCCACTGAGTGGAGATCGGACGACCTTTCATGCACTCGGCCGAGGTGATGAACAGTTGCGAGGACTTTCTAAATGGCTTAGTCCGCTCCAGGTAGAAAGCCAGAGTCCATCTCACATCCAGTGTGTGGAGGCGGCGCTCCTTACTGGACACATGGAGCTTAGGGCAGAGAACCAGCAGAAAAATGTCCTGACCCATGTGATAGGCGGAGACCACCTTCAGGAGGAACGAAGGGTGTGGGTGTTTCATAAAGATAAGGTCCAGCTCCACCATGTACGGGATCTTGGAGGTCAGGGCCCTAAGTTCTGAGACCCACCTAGCCGATGTGATCGCAACCAGGAAGGCCGCCTTCCATGAGAGATGTGACCAGAAGCACGTGGCTAGCAGCTCAAACAGGGGCCCCGTGAGACGGACCAACACCAGGTTTAGGTCCCACTGCTCTATGGTGAAGGAGGTAGTCCAGAATAAGCTGGATCAGGGCGGCCACCGGGGAAATGCCCCGCTCGTCCGCCCATCTGGAAAACCGAGACCACTTTGCCAAGTCGGCTCGGCGCTTGGAGGGCCACCTGCTTTCTAGGATGCGCTGAACCCCTTCGGAGCACGTCTTTTCCTCCCTATCTAACCATTGATCAGCCACGCCATGAGGTGGAGTGCCGCGAGCTTGGGGTGGAGGAGGCAGCCCTGGTCCCTGGAAAGCAGGTCTGAGTGGGACAGCAATGGCCATGGCTGGGCGAACCCAGGCCCGTGAGGGTCCCATACCAATGCTGCCTGTTGCATGGAGGAGCAGTCAGAAGGACCCAGGCCTTGTGCGTCTTTATCTTTTCCAGGACCTTGCCGATCAGCGGGAAAGTCATAGAGAAATGGCTTGACCAGGACAGGAAGAAGACGTCGGCGATAGTGCCCCATCCAACCCCCCCGGGGACAGCGATGGTTTTGCCGAGTCCCCAACAGGTCCACCTGGGGAGTTCCCCACACTTGGAAAACTCTGTGCGCCACCTCTGGGTGGAGAGACCACTCGTGCTGAAAGAAGTCCCTGCTCAAGCGATCCACCAGCACGTTCCGGGCGCCCAGCAGATGGAAGGCCTGTAGGCAGATGTCGTGGGCTATACAAAAGTCTCACGACCTCAGGTCTTCGTGGCAGAGGGCAGAGGATCAGGCCCCTTCTCACCTGTTGATGTAGAACATCGAGGCTGTGTTGTCTGTAAGGACCTTGACCACCTGGCCCTCCAGGTGCGAGCGGAAGGCCATGCATGCCAGCCGTACCCCTCTGAGCTCCTTGACGTTTATGTGGAGGGACAGATCCTGAGCCAACCACAGACCTTGGGTCTGAACGTTCCCCACGTGGGCCCCCCATCCCAGGTCCGATGCGTCGGACACCAGTTCCAGCGACGGGGCTCTGCCCCTGAACGGGACCCCTTGGAGCATGTTTCTCGGGGAGGACCACCACCATAGGGAGGTGATCACTGGTTCAGGCACAGTGAGGACTTTGTCCATCCTGTCTCTGGACTGGGAGAACTCCGAGGCCAACCAGAGCTGGAGGGGCCTCATCCTGAGTCTGGCATGGCGAACCACATACGTGCACGCCGACATGTAACCCAAGAGCTGGAGGCATGCTCTGGCTGTTGTCACCAGAAACCTTGTGACAGTGTCGATGAGCCCCTTCAGGGTCTCGAACCTGTCTGGTGGGAGGGAGGCCCTGGCAGATGTCGCATCCGGGACTGCCCCCATAAACTGTATGTGCTGCACCGGGACTAATGTGGACTTGGTGTTGTTTACCAACAGGCCCAGGGTGGCGCACGTGGACAGGAGGAGCACCACATGATCCCGCACCTGTGACCGGGAGCTGCCCTTGACCAACCAGTCATCCAGATAGGGGAAGATCTGGACCCCTTGGTGCCTGAGGTAGGCCGCCACCACCGACATACATTTCGTGAACACCCTGGGAGCAGTGGACAGGCCAAACGGGAGGACCGTAAATTGGTAGTGTTCCTGCCCCACTGTGAAACGGAGGAAGCGTCTGTGCCCCTCGAATATATGAAATGTGGAAGTACACATCCTGCAGATCGAGGGCGGCATACCAGTCCCCAGGATCCAGGGAAAGGATGATGGAGGCCAGAGAGACCATGCGGAACTTGAGCTTCACCATATATTGGTTCAGGCCTCACAGGTCCAGGATGGGCCTGAGCCCCCCACCCTTGGCCTTTGAGATAAGGAAATAGCAGGAGTAGTACTCTTTGCGTCTGAACTCCGCTGGCACCACTTCCACAGCTCCTAGGCCAAGGAGCCACCCCACCTCCCGCTCAAGCAAGGCCTCATGAGAGGGGTCCCCCAGGAGGGATGGGGACAGAGGGTGGTTGGGCAGGGTAGAGATAAACTGGAGGGTGTAGCCCCGGGAGATGGTGTTGAGGACCCAACGGTCCGAGGTCATCTGCAACCACTCCAGGAGAAAAGCACACAACCATTTGGAGAAGGGAAGCTTTATTGCAGGTGGATCCCTGGTATGAACTGGTAAGTCGCCCCCGGGCGTCCTGTCAAAATGGACATTTTCCCACCTGTTTGCCCTTGGAAGGCCCAGGCTGGGGGGCAGACCAGGATTGCCTCTGCAGGCGTTTCTTATAGTCCCAAGACTTTTTATAAGGGGGCTCATATTTAGAATGGGTGGCCTGAGTGGGAGCCTGCTGAGGCTTAAACTTGGTCCTGGCCAGAGCTGGGACATAGAGGCCAAGTGTCTTAAGCATTGTGTGGGAATCTTTCAGGCCGTGCAATTTCACATCCATCTGTTCCGCAAACAGGGCCTTGCAAACAGAAGGTCCTGCAGGGAGGTCTGTGCCTCACTGGACAGCCCAGACAGCAGGAGCCATGACGCCCTCCTCATGGACACCGCAGAGGCCATAGACCGTGCAACCGTATCGATGCCATCCAACACTGCCTGCAGGGTTGCCATGGCAGCCGCTGTACCCTCCTCCACCAGAGCCTTGAACTCCTTCCCGTCACACTCCTGGAAGGAGTCCTCGAATTTGGGCTCACAAATTGAACTCATACTGCCCCAGGAGGGCTTGATGGTTTGCACCCTTAACTGGAAACTCGAGGACGAATAAACCTTCTTCCTGAATAAGTCCAGCCTCCTTGAGTCTTTATTTTTCGGAGTAGGGGCTGGTTGGCCCTGCCTCTCCCTGTGGTTGACCAACTTGACCAGCAGGGAGTTGGGGGCAGTGTAGGTGTACAGGAATTCATGCCTGTTGGCGGGCACGAAGTACTTCTGTTCCGCCCTCTTAGAGATGTGGGGCAAGGAAACTGGGGTTTGCCACAAGGCATTTGAAATTTTTGCCACCCTCTTGCGGAGTGGAGGGCCCCTTGCCTGGCGCTGAGTCCAAGGGCTCCTCCACCTCTTTGGCTTGAAGGTTGAGGCTTGATGCCACACTTTTCAACAGTCCCTGGCCTTAGAGTCCTCCTGCGGAATAGATGGAGGAGGGGCCGTAGTTGCCTTATCGGTGAGGATGAGGATGAGGGTGCAGTACTCTGCGTACCCGCTGGTGCCAGAGGTCCCACCACTTGGTCGCCCTCTGGGCCCAGAACCGGAGATGAACACCCCACTGACTCCTTCTGGGAGGCTGAGATAGGAAGGCCGACAGTCTCTCCGAGACTCCGGAGCAAGCCACCACCAGGGGCTGCGTTGGGGGCCACGGGGCCCATTGGTACCACAGTGCCGGCTAAGCAGCCTGGTGCCACTGCACCTGCTGTGGCACCGACGGAGCAGGCTGTTCAACCTGACTAGCCTGTCCCATCGACTGACGACTACTATACAGGACTTGCAAACATTGTTGGCTGCACACGAGAGGACACCACATCCCCACTCTTCTCCAGAGGGCCTGTCTATTTCTGAAAAATTTAAGATTTAATTTAATAAAAATCAAGTTTCAGGCTCTTATTTTTAAAAGTAAAAACTTCCAAGGTAAGAAGCAAACTGATGCAATGCTGCCCTACAGTCTGTACTCAGATTTCACCACAGTTGCCAACTTTCACGTGGTAAATAAGCACCCCAACATTCACAAATCCAAAAATCAAGCCAATCTCTAAGAACCCCAACACTATGTGACTAGAACCTCTCGGTGTGCAGTCTGGGACTGTGGTGGGCCCGCTGTGCACCTGACTCTCTCCCCCCCCCCCCCCCGGCCTTGTCCCTGCTTGCCCCCTGATGCCCCAACTTGCCAGGAGCCGATCAAAAAAAAAAGCAGCAACAAGCTACAAGCCAAACAAGCAACAAGCTATGTGCCAAAAACTAGCCAACAAGCAACTCACAAGCCAATTAAACCAAAAACAAGCCCAATTTCTGCATTTTTTTCATGGGTTTGGCATGTCTTGATGTCATGGTGATGGATACACAAGAACCTATGTAGAACAGATCAAATCTCTCATCAATATCTTCCTGCCTCCCCGAACAAGCTTTTTTACCAGCAAATAATATTTCCTGTTTTGCCAAATTTTTGTCCCGTATTCTTGTTGTGCTCCTTCAGACATGCATAGGAGAAAGGAATAAAAATTCATCCAGAAGAAATAAAAGACAACAACAACAAAATACTACAGACTGAGTTTTATTTTCCAGCTCCTGAGCATGGCAACGGAAAAAGAGAATAGTGCAAAAATAATTCTTCTGTTAGGAAACAACTCACCATAAAAGTCACTGGGGAAAGAAAGCAGTTACTTTGCCTAAGAAATGTTCCTTCTACCATTAGGATCCCATAGACCTATCACTGGTAAACTCCTCAGCTTTTTACTAAAATAAATACACAAATAAATAAATGTAGCTTTTTAAAAAAAAAAGGGGGGGGGACACAAATTATTATAGATTGACAGAAACACTATTCCTCACTCTCGACATTTGTCTCATCAGTTTTTCCCCAAACTACAGAAGATTACATCATTACTCCCTCCCTCCTACACACAAAAATGTCCCTTTTAAGAGGCCTTTAACCCCTGAAGAGCAAATGGGGCCTCTTGCTGCCATCCGGTTTTATACATTTCTAGGAAGTCAATTTCAGTGTTACAGGATTTATTTTTACATGAAAGATGCTCAAATTCTACATTACATAGGGGAGGGAAGGCATTCATGTGCCTATGTAAGTGATTCAAACTACACTGGGATTCTGCGTATTTTAGCAATTGCTTTAAAGCGTCTGTTAAAATATAATAAAACAGGTAGTATAATAGTATAATATACTTATGCTTGAAGTCCAATTAAACCTAGGCCAGATATGAAAAGCTCAGTGGAAAGCAATAATATCCCTTTAAGAATATTGTCACGTGTACACTAGCCAATGAATTGTCCGGGTGCTTTATGCTACCCTTCCATTGCTATACTGTATTCAATTAGAGCCCCTTTTCCTGGTAATGGGAGTTACATCCATGCCAAGGAAACAACAGAACCCTACATTTTTCCAGTTTCATTCTGCAATGACGGATCTATTTTTCCATTTAAAGATCCAGCCATTTAAAAACTGAGTAACCAATTAAATTAGAATTTGTTTTTAATTGAATCCCAAACATTTGGCACATCAAGACTCAAAGAGCAAGGAGAGAGAAAACTCACACCAAACACTTGCCCCAAAAGCGCTTTTCTAAGCAATAATACTGGGAACTGTGCATCCCGAAAGGCCAGAACACATTGGGACAGCTGTATTGTAAGGCTTGCCACGTATGGATATGCAAAAACAGGTCCGTCAAACACACTTGCTAAGTGGGTACAAACCAGTGCAAGGACAAGAGAGAACCAGACTTATCTCTGCAACAGCCCTAATCCAACACTCATTGTAGTCAATAGGAGTCTTTCTACACTGTCACCAGTGGGTCCTGGATAAGGTTCCGGAACTTCAATGAACTTTCGCTACATCCACAATGAGTGGCCAAACTGTGTTATGAACTGGGTTTTGCACCATGTTTAAATGGTGTTTAAAAGGCCACTTTCAAATGTGCTACAGTTGCACTGCAGAAAAGCCAACTTTGCAGAAGGCCATTGCCGTTGTCCATGGATTGCACAGCTAAACAAGACAAATGAGCTCGCAAGCAAGGGAGACAGACAGAGACACACCCACCCTTCATTAAAATTTCTATAGTGCTGTGACCAATTGTTTTAATTTAACCTCTGGCTCCCAGATTTGCTGACCCAGTATTATTTAAGAAACTATTGGCAGCTCATGAAGATGAGAAATATCAAGTTCCTCTTCTAAAGATTAACAATGAAAATACATCAACTCCGACAAGACTGCTGAGACCTACTCACCTCCAGATGATCAGCATTCTTTCCCTTCCAGTGCAAGATAGGGGGGAAAAATAAAGCAATGGAAGTATTCAACTCATACCAGAAATAAACAAACAAACTTTACATCAGCAGCTTAAAGACAAAGGGCAAGCTTTTCAAAAGTAACTTGTGATTTTGGGTATCCAATTTCAGGCACCCAAAAATGGCCAGATTTTCAAACAGTGAGCCCTTCTCAAATTGGGCAGCCAAAAATTGAAGACCCCTAAATTGTTAGTGCCACTCAAAATGTTCCACATTTAATTTTTTCAACTGGGGGGTGGGGGTGAGGGGGCAGAGGAGGGAAAAGAAAGGAGATGATTTTTTTGCTAAACATTTTTCAGAAAAATTTGATCCTGTTTTTCTGACCTGCTATATAATTGGTTGGAAAAATTCACATTTTGCTTTTTTGACCAAAAAATTTTTCAACTAAAAAAGGGACAGATTTTCCCCCATAATTGAAAACACATTAGTTTCCCCATGTTTCAACCACATTTTTGAAAATGCGAGCCAGAGAACTGGATTCTCCTCTCACACTGGTTTCACAGTGGTGCAAACTCCATTTACTTCAGTGAAGCGATTTCCGATCTACACCTGTGTAAGTAAGATTAGAATCAGGTCCCCAAGTGAATTGGATTGAGTGTTAATACACTTTTTTGACAGAAAGAAAATGTTTGTGGTAATTAAAAACAAAAAAAAGCAAACCTATGATAAAAATAAATTTCAAAACACAGGATCCACATTTTAAAACACATTGAAGATATTTTTATGGGTAACTACAGACATGATAATACAGACATTTACAAAAGATTTAGTGCATATTTACACTTTTTAAAAAAGAATTAAAGCTGCCACATTCTTCAAAGATTTTAGGGCTATTTCAACAACTGAGTTACAAAACAGTTCATTTCCCAATTATGAAATCAGCTTGACAGTTTAAACAAAAAGGAAAAAAATAATCCACACAATTTATTTTAATATAGATTTACATAGAAAAAAAGACCATCCTCTTGATACATGTTCTAAGGTTGTTAAATAGCAAACTTATCGTATTTCCATTCATGGTTTGATATTCTGGACCCTAAAGATAAGCAGCACATTGGTCAGTTTCTTCTGGCTCTTCCCTGTAGGTCACAACTCCAGGGAAAGGAAAACCAAGAGAGTATAAAATGGTAACCCATCTAACAATTACTATTCTATAAATGGAGAACTAGAGAACTAGAATCCTGGAGAATCTCTCTCAGAACCACTGAAGTCAATGGGAGTTTTACCATTGACTCTATGGAGAGGCAAACCTCTAAAGGTTCTGATCAGTATCAAGTTGACCTGTGGATGTTGCGTGGAATCCCAAGGGACAGTCACCCAAGATTTATTTCAACACTTCTGCTTCTGGTCCCAGCCAGAAAGCAGAGGTGGCTGAAAACTTATTTAAACATTTGAGAACTAAAACAAAAACCCCAAAGGCTCTGCTTGAGTTTGGAGAAGGAAGGGCCTGTTATTTTAATCTAAACTCCTTAGCTCAGCACTTGTTTTACATTTACACAATAGTGCAAACAAGACGGGTTTCAATGCTTTCCTGAAAGCCTAAGAAACATTACTAGAAAATCAAAAACTAAAACTACCCTAGAGTAAGATCTTTTTGGGGAAGGAAAATAAGTATTTTCTTCATAAATACAGTAGTACAATTATATTTACTGTCTTTTACTTTCTAGACATAAAATTGCTAGCTTTTTAAAAAGTTCCTATATGAATATATGAAAAGAGAACCCCCAGGCACATTCGACACAGTGTGGAGAATCAGAGTAAATCTTGTGCTGGTGCTCACCAGTCCTAATGGGTGTTAAAATCCAAAGGCCAAAAAAAGTCTGTCCATACTAAATTTGCAGTGGTACACTGCCACCATTGTAATGACCAGATAAACAACAGTCTCTTTGGTGGCTGCTAGTAATAGGATTCACTGGACAGATGTCTAGAGAGACTATTGCAACACATAATTTGAGCAATGGGCTCCTGGAGCATGCAGAGTTCTTGGTAACTTTTGGGTGAATTGTGCAAACCAGCCACATGGATAGCTCCTAGGAAAACCCACTAATTCATTTAATCAACAAACAGCTGATAGACGGGAGCCATTTAACGTCACTAGTGACATGGGGCCAGATTTGAACCAATCATCTAGTGATGAAAGTCTCTGACTCCTATTACTCAGTCCCTGGGCCATTAAATCTCAAGGTAGTTCCCCATGGAAAGCATTTGTGGGATTGGACTCTTCATGAGCATTTAAGGGGAAGAGAAAGAGATGAAAAATGTATGCTTGTTCTGCTCTACAAAGAGGAATATGAGGTTTTCCTTATAAAAGCTGCAACTCTGCTTCTAATACCCGAGTTTAAGACAAACTCTTAGTCTAAAGTTTGGTTTGAGATTTAAGATCATTGCAATTACTTTGAATTACAATCTTACTTCAGCAGAAAGTAGTCTACAGAAAGAAAAGGACCAGGTGTGCAGTTTGACTTCTTTAAGTAGCTTCTGTTTAAAAACAAAACTGAAAAATCTGTACAGAGAAAGACTGAAAACTGTATTACACGTCTCCTCCAAAGAAAGCAGCGTGTTTAGAGTCACATCAGGATCACTTAGGGAAGGCTTAGGGGAAAGAATATATTCCTGATGGCTCCTAGTTTGTCAGCTCAGCAAGAAGACCTCAGCTCCCCAGCTCACACAAGAATAATACACCGGTTTTCACTTCCTTCCTTTTTTAAATGGCTGACCGTAATAAAAATTTAACTCATGACATCAATGCTAGAAAACAGGGAAATTAACTAAAGCAATAGGAAATTGGGAGAAATGTTTCCCTCCAAACTCATTCACATTTGCCCAGAACTGTCAAAGCCACCATGTAACACTGAAGTTTTGCATTACTGGAGACTTCTAGCCTGCATTTTCAGGAGGAGAGCACTGCTGTGCAACATCTGTGATTCACTCAGAAAGCTTAACCCCCTATTTCTTTTCTTCATTAGACTAATTACAATGGAATTTTGTTACCAGGAATGAGTTGGGGGAGGACAAACAACCAGAGTTGACTGGTCCATCCTAATCATCCACACACACGGACCTATGCAAATTGGAGTTTACCCAATCAGACATATGTGCATAATTGATACATAAATTTTAGTACCAATACAGGTCAATTGAGTTAGAATGGACTAATGGGCACAGGATGCAACATTTCTTACCTGCTTCCAAGTAGCACTCAAGAACGTAGTTTTTCCAGACTAACGAAAAGACTTGCACTTCTCACACTAAATCTCTCTCACAGCTATGTTCTCAATCTCCCTAGCAGTTCACTGTATTAAACCCAGCCCACAAAATGTACAATAGGGAACAATCCTATGGCAGGAGGAGGGATACGGTCACACAATGCTTCCAATGACTACAAAGGAGGAGAGGCAACATTTAGAATCATCCAGGGTAGGCATTACTTGATGTCATGGGATGAAATTAAGCAAAAGAGAACATTAGCTATTTTCAACAGTGAGAGCTATGAGGCTGTGATGGGTATCCCCATGGAAAGGGGTAGAACACTTGCCTGGACAAAATATAACAGAATGAACTTTAAGGAACAATTCTGCACAGGCCAAGAGGAAAGATGAGGACCTATGTGGTAGAGATGGGCCAACTCAAAGTACAGCTCTGAATTATCCCACACATTGTGGGTGTCCAGTTTGGCGGGTGGATTCAGGCTGTTGGAGAAAGAGGTCAGTGGCAAAGTCAGGGTATTTGCACTGGGGCCATCTCTTACCAACATACATTGCCATCTCTAACTTTTATGGTTCTAAGACTTCTCAAAGATTAAAATTAGCAAGTGGCAAACCCACCAGGACCAAGAGGAACTGCCTTTCAAGAGTAAAGCGTGATCCATTTAGCTGAATGATTGCTTCAAGTAAAATATAATCTCACTCTGAGCTGATATTCAGGCATTACAGTGTTAACTTTGGGACAGTGGAAAATCAAGAAAGGTATCTGAGGCCTATTAATGGGGGACACCTTCCTGGGTTTTCTTCTCCCCTGTAAAATCCAGGCTGCTTCCACTGATCTGTTAGGGCCAATTACTTTGATCCTTTTAAAAGTCAATTAGCCAGAGGCTAGAAGACAAAGTACCAATAGGTGATAGCGCTGCAGCCTTCGTACGCCCACTGCAATTTAGGGCCTAATGCACTAAGGCGCCAAGTGCTTTCTACTCAGTGGGAGTTAAGGGTACTGAGTCCATTGCAGGATAAGGCTTGGTGCTTTAACATGAAGCTACGTCAGTCCATAGGAAGATTTGGCTACTACAATACTGTAGTGGAATTTTGGGATCAGCTGAGATGCTTTAGCAGCACTGTCGGGTAAAGACATAAAATTTAAGTAAACCAAGTGTTTTAAAACAAACTAATATTAATACAAGTATTTTCATAAAATTAAAAAAAAAAAAACCCTCAAAACAAGCCTTTTTTAAAATGTGTCTGAACATCCCCCTGCAGGGTTTGCAATCCAAGCACTGCAGCATTTGGGCTAGTTCCTAAAAACCTGAAAGTGAAACTCATGATGATGAACAGATGTGAAACTTACTCCCTTAAATACTTTAAAACACAGAAATGCTGCTCTCTCCAGTTAGAAGAGGGAAATATTTTGGAAGCACACAGAATTTGCCACTTGAAACTTTTGACAATAACCAACTGTACCCTTTACCTTGTGTAAGGTACTAACACAGACACTTTGCTATATGAAAGGAGAATCCGTTATTTCATGGAATGAGGGACATACAAACTAGAAAGAGATTTGAAATAGAGGGAAATATACCAAAAATAATTCTCTATCAAGGTCTAATGCAGCAGATCAAGTTGCTAATATTCAAATACTACAGGGCTCAACACCTACACCGGTGGAAATTCAGAGTAATTTCACTGAAGACAGTGGAGTTTCAATAGTGAAAAACAGATGTTATTGAGATCAGGATTAGGCCCACAGTTTCTTCATATTTATTAACTTAAAACCTGAATGCAATATATTATTTATTATCTACTGTATAAATTACTCAAAATTATATATGTATAAAAGTACTGGGGACCCTCTGACACTGCTGAAAATGACAAACATAACAATCTCTGGAGCTATTAAAAACAATGTGACTGCAATAGAGTACAAAAAACCCCCCAAAAAGTGCATGAGCACATTGTGAAAATTGAAATCATTCTGGCCCTGGAATATGGGATATCCATGCTGACTTCGTACTACTGAGGGCAATAGAGAAAAAAAGCTCCCTTGATCATCTCTTATACATTTTACAAAGCTACTCAGAATACCTGTACTCTGGAGCCTTCAGTGACATCCAGAACAAAGCACCGCAATCTAGTTGTGATGTTACGTGGTCATTGTGTGACCTGGTGCTCAATAAATTTGCAGAATCATTATGCCCATCTTGGCAGTGTTCAAATGAAATTAACCAACTGCTATGAAAGTAAGTACTATTTTTTTTTTAAATACAAGGTTTTAAAAATACTGAAATTAAAAATAGAATTTAGTGCATTTAAGACCTTGGTTTTATCCAGACATTACCAGATCCAGTATTAAAAACAAGCTTGGGGAGGAAGAGAGAGGAGGAAACGACTTTCAAAGAACAAGTATTTTATAATTTAGAACAAATTATAAATTAACCTGTCCACATTTTTGAGACCTAATATACCAGAGCAAAGAGCTGAGTGTTCCTTTATTACTCAGGTACTATATTTTTTCCAATAAAAATGTCTTTCTTTAAAAAATTCTTGCTATTATGTCCCAGCTTTGATACAAGTTCAGCCTTTCAGATGAGGTATTCCACCATTTCTGCATCAGTGAGGTCCTGCCCCAAACTGTGAACGGGCGGTTTTCTTTCCAAAGTGCTGGAGTGGAAAACTGGCCCATCTATATCAAGAGGAGGAAACAAAACAGAAAAGAACCAAGCTATAACTCCAGTTGCCAACTACAGCTATAGTGGGGATATGATTGGAACAAGGGAGTTTCCTGCTTATTCATAAAGGCAGTTTGTGATGTTGGCCAAAAGACTGACAGCAGCTTTTTAAATTTAAAAATTCAGATTTTCTCTCTCTTTCTTAGTTATGCAATGATGTATAAATCTGCAGTGACTGCATTAAAACCAGTATAGTCACTCTGTCTTTACACTAACGTAATGGAGATCAGAATCTGTCCCTTTAGCATTAACATTTCACCAAAGGGCCCTCTGAGACCCAGCCTTTACTGTGATAACCATCTAACTCATATCACTCTACCAACAACTAAACCCATAGAATTGGCAACCCCAAAAGGCTCTGCATGACTAGCACCCTGGGAGAGAAAGTACACGGACCTCATACCAATGCCCCCACTGGAGACCAGTTGGGTCTAGTTACCTGTTTTGTCTGAATTGTAGGGCACACTGGTAGTGGGGAGTCGCCCTGGTACAAGGGCCACTGCAGAGGAAGCAGCTTTATTTTGTTCACTTCCCCTGTCTGTCTGCGTGCTGCAATCTCGGCTGCCTGTTTTCGAGTGTGCAGACAGCAGCGGGGTGGAGGGAAGGACCGGCGAGGGAGTTGAAGGAATGGATTCCGAGCGATATTCTGGACCCAGCAGAACACCTTTGTGGACAGAAAGGGAAGCAGATTTTAAAGCACTTACGTATAAGGAGCATCGCAGCACTAGTTCTGCCCAGTTCACAGTTCTGCACTTCCCCACCTCCTTTCAACTGCCAATCTCAAAGTGCTTTACAAAGGACTGCATTATCCCCATTTTACAGACGGGGAAAGTAAGGCACAGAGGTTGGGAAAACCAAGGTCACTGAGCACTATAAAGGTAATGTTGGAATATGTTTCAACTCCCACGCCCTATCTCCAGCCACTAGACAATGCTGCTTCCCCTCCATGGCCCACTTCTGTGTAGTCCTGCTCACCCTGAAGTTAATTGAAAAAATTCCCATTTACAGCAATGGGAGTAGTTTTGGGCCCCAAGCCATCTACAGAAAAAATAACTAATAACTTAGACTAATTACAACACATTTTCTCCAAATAAAGGCTGTGAGTCCTTCAGGCCAGTGACCATATCTTTGTATCTGTTTGTAGCGCACCTAGCGCCCTCGGTCAGTACATCGTCCTTCCATTGCTCACACTCCCCGCGAGTAGTTTTAGACCGCGCTCCCTTAACATAGCTAGCAGTGTTTTTGTTAGGATTACAATGTTACCTAAACTGCCCTTCCAGCTTTTGTCCTCCCTCTTCTCTTCCAATATGGGAGTGCTGCTCAGTGTTGAAGAGTGGGACAGCAAGCCTGACCCGGTGTTAGAAATTGACATCAGGGACTTAGCTGGTCTCATTGAAGATAGCTGATCTGTCTTACTGGTCTCTTTCCGGGAGCGCTGCTGGAGGACTTTAATCATGGCATCCTTTTCAATGATCTGAGCATGGAGAGTCTTTATCCTGAGAGGATAACAAAAAGAACAGTATCTTCAGACTGATGCTTCAAAGTCCAAAGACTGTGCTCCTGTAAATATCCCTTGCTTTTTAGGCATTCGGGGAATTAGTGCAGCTCTTTGTTAAAGAGAATGCAACCGAGCTAACTGACTTGAATAATGGGTGCTCACTGGCTCACCGTGCCAGAGCGCCAGATCATGGACAAGACTTTCTACACTCGAGAGATCTTCACTGAGCTGCCCACCTCAGGCTACTGGACACAACAACTG
This sequence comes from Trachemys scripta elegans, assembly GCF_013100865.1. NCBI lineage: Eukaryota > Metazoa > Chordata > Testudines > Emydidae > Trachemys > Trachemys scripta. The sequence continues at coordinate 19,421,947 of NC_048306.1, forward strand.
CAGAGGCCATTTGAGATCCAAGAGCTGTGGTCAGACAGCAAAGGGATAAGGAAGAGGAGGGATTAATGCTCTTCAGCGTACCTGCACTGTGCCAAACACCAAGACAAACACCCCCATGGAACCGCACTGTTAAGACATGATCCAAATGTATCTGAGCTTGGTGTTAGAGGCACGCGTCTGTATGAAGGTGGTGAAGAGGAACAAGAAGAGCAGATAAATGGGGACAGAACATTAAAAAAATAAACAGAATCAAAAGTCTGAGGGGCACTTATGAATCCAAACCATATCAATAGTGAAAGAAAATGCAATTGTTTTGTTCAACCAAGTGAGCACAACCCGGTATCTCTCATATTACATTGCTATAAGTGGGGCTACCATACCCCGATGGGATGATTCGCAATAGCCTGCCCCAGCCATCAACTTAAAATTACAATACAAAAGAAGCTGTCTGAGAACGAACTGCATTTTACCTGCCCTCCATGTCAAGACACCGCCTATTGGCCATCAGGATCTCCTCTTCTTCCTTCTGAATGCGAGCTTCCAAGGAGGTGTCGTAGCTAGCATTAGGCGAGTGGCTGATCACAGTTGTGTCCCTGAGAATGAGCAGTATAGCAGATAAAGGACCATATGAATCCACTGTCCTCATCCCAACAGCACACAATGATCTCTCAAAACTATTTAACAAAGATATCCACTTCTTTGAGTAAAGGCTTGTTCAAGGTCTCCATTTCTGGCTATGGACCACCTCAAACCAGGAAAATCCATCTCCCAGCACTAAAGAAACAACTGAGATGTCTTAAGTCACTAAAAACAAGGGCCTACTCTACACACAATCCTGCTCAACTAAAGGTGTGTTCTTAAACTGATTTAGTTAAACCCGGGCAAGTCTGTGTGTAGTCAAGGACAAGGATGTAGAGGAAATGGCACTCCAGGATGAGAGGCTAGACACACATGTTCTCTTTTAAGCTAGAATATAGTGAATTTATGTCTGATCATTTTAGATATATAGTCCTCTCTCCTACAGGCTAGTGCTCAAATGTATTGGGTATTGGTTGGCTATGGAGCATAAACAGCCCTCTTTCACTTTAACTTCTATGCAACACACTTAGGGTTCCCCCATTGCAGTAGTTCTCAACCTACTTACCATTAGTGTGTTATGTGGGCCACATCCAATACTACCTGTATGGCCCTGAGGATGTCACATGGGCCACAGCTCTGTGCTGATTGGGCTGCAGGTTGAGAACCACTGCCCCATTGCAATCTTTGCATAGTCTGCTAAACCCACACCAAGTATTTAATGCTGCTATACACTTACATTTCAGATCGATTTTTTTTTTAAATACGTCCTAGGAAGACCAGCCTGCCATTTAGGTTAAAAACACTACACACCAATCACTCAGGCTGAGATTTTCAAAATCAGCTAGGGGATACGGACACCAATAGGAACTGGGCATCCAAACCCGTTATGTGGTTTTGAGAGTCTCAGCCCAAATGTTAGAGTAGAATGAGAAGAGAGTTTATGTTGATACTTTGTAGCATCCCATATTTTAAACAATGAGATGCAGGCTAATAAAACTAATACAGTAATATTACATCCCTTGTTCACTTCAATACCAGTCGTCATGCTATGCCATTATACCACCATGTGGGTCCTAACACTTAGAAGGCCCCATACAACATAAATGCACATTCAAATAATGTTAAGACTGCATCAGCCTGAGACAGGATGAGAGCTACCAAATCATTATAATGTGCCAATTTTACTTCCCACGTCTGGCAGGGTTAAGAGTGGAGTGGCCAGCCTACCTCTCACTCTGCCAAGGCACGAATGGGGATGCAGTGAATGGCAAAACCCCAAAATAAGGAACACAAAGAGACTATTCAGACAGGAAACTTAAAAATGGTGTCGCCTTGAAATGAGGAACATTTGGGAGGAATGGTGGCCAATCTTAACTTGGAATTAACTTTTTGTCCGTCAGATGCTAGTGCAGTAATAGATCTGTCTCTTTAAGGACCAGCAGTTGGAAGGAAATAGGAAACTAAAGTCTGGAGATGGGAGCTTTCCTGACTCTGGAAACCTTCCTTGCTTGTTTATTTAAATACAATGTCAACTGGGTTAATGTGTCCTCTCCCCATACGTGACAACCAACAGACCACACTCCTATTTATCAGCGTGGGCTGAAAATATAACATGTCCCCTGGACACACTTTAAAGAAGCCATTTAGAGAATCTCAGGGAAGCTGGAAAACAGTGCACAAGAAGCATTAATACCTTGAGGTAACAGGCTGCTTCTGGAGTGAGAGAAGATAACCCTTTAAATGATAACACTGCAGATGCTGCAACTCTCCTCGCTGATTTTTACTATGATCCTGTAATAAGTTACGAACTTAGGCAAAAGTAGCAAAGTTGCAACATCTGCACTTGAATCTGGCTTACAAAACGGCCAAAAAAACCTCTTCTGTCAGGAGCCAGGCACCAGTTAGCAATAAAATCACATGTAAGCACTACCCAATTGCACCCCATTAGCAGCACTTGCTCACCAGCTAACTGAAGCCTATTTACAACCTATTTATTTCTGGATAGTTGTCTTGGAATCTAAGTTGGATACCAAATTTCAGACACCATTCCCTCCCTGCCCCCAAAAACGATGCCATCTCTACACAGCCCCGAATGCTTTAAGGGGAATTTCTGTATATGTGTCTCTGGTTAGCAGCCATATTATGGACAATACCACAAAGTAATTTGCAAAAACTGACTGGTGAACAAGTGTGGCATTCAGGCTGAACGATGTGAATCACCAAGCTTCCCCCATCTCACGTGACGGCAGCAAGGACAGATTCTTGTAAATCTTTTTCTGCCCTACCATCTATTTTTGAGTCAGCAGCTTCCAGGAGCCATTCAGATGAATAAATGCATGAAAACACAGTTCTTTCATTTGATGGAACAGTCCCTTCAAAGTTTCTAAATGCTGGCAACTACGCAGGAATCCCAGCAAAAGCAGCCAAGCTCCACCTCTATTCCAGGAGTTTTAGCTGATGACGTCTGGAGGGCAAGGAGAGGAGTCATGGAAAAGCGAGACTCAGGGTAACATTCATCGGTAGGAAATATGACATTCTACTGGAAAAATACCCTGTAATGAATAGTTTCATTTACCTCTGAGCAGCCACCGTAGCTGCCGCATCCAAAGCAAACTGTCTCATCACGCTCTCCTCTAGGTACTTCTGTTCCCATTTAGTCATGTCGGCTTCCAGGGCAAGAATTCTCTCCTCCTTCTCCCGCAGGAGTTCCATAAGTGCTGTGGCGTTGTACTCCGAGGCGCTGGCAGTCTGAGATGTACCTTGACGCTGATTTTCAAAAGAACAAAACGCATCAGAATAGATTTGGAAGAGCCTGTTTTCACATGTGGGATGAGGAGGCCAGATTAGTTATCAGCTTAATGGAGCAATCACTGGGCAGAATTCTATGGCCTGCGTTAGGCAGGAGGTCAGATCAGATGATCGTAATGATACCTTCAAGCTTTAAAATCCATAAATCACCAGCTGGGGCAAATCACCTGAGCTCCACTGAAGCCATTGAAGATATGCAGATTTATCCCAGTTAAGAGAATGTGGCCCATGAATAATTCTTTCATGAACACTGTGACCCAATTAAAATCCCCCCCCCACGCCCGCCCACCCACCCCCACTACTACTATATTATATACATACACACATATATATACACACACACACACACACACACACACAGGGGCAGCTCCAGGCACCAGCGCACCAAGCGCGTGCCTGGGGCAGCAAGCCGTGGGGGGGGCAGCCTGCCGGTCACCATGAGGGCGGCAGTCAGGCTGCCTTCGGCGGCGTGCCTGTGGGAGGTCCGCCGGTCCCGCCGTTTCGGCGGTAATTTGGCAGTGGGTATGCCGAAGGCGTGGGACAGACGGACCTCCCACAGGCATGCCGCCAAAAGCCGCCTGACTGCCATGCTTGGGGCGGCAAAATACATAGAGCCGCCCCTATATATATATATTTTTGGAAAGCTGTATCACGTTACTCAGATGTGGTGCCTAAAGCCCATCCACACAGCCAAAATAATAGGGATCCCAATTCCAATATCACTCCGGATTTACACTAATGTAAGTAATGCCTCTACCTTAAATGGAATTACACCAGAGTAAGCAAGATCTGAATCAGGCCAAAGAGTTTAACAATCATTGGTAACGTTGTTGTGCCCACACTGAGTTATGAACAAGCGATGTGGATAAAGCCCAAGCCACATCATAACCAGGTTAAACAAATGCATTTGCCTCTGTTGAGCAGATTTCCAACACAGCTCCAATCACAAGATGCAGCATGGGATATCATTCACTTATTACAAGAAGGAATATAATTAGTTAGAAAAGCAAGTTTTGTTTATAATGCAAACAATGGCATTATGGCAAATGGCCCAATGGCAAAAAGCCACTAGAGGCAAGGGAACTAGAACTAGGAGGAGACAATGTATGAGACCCCTTGTAATTTTTGTAAAATTAATCCCGAGTATTAGAAAAGAGGCTGAGATTAGACACTGTCACATATAAAGTGGGATCACATGCTATACTTGGGAACTGAGGGGGGAAGTAATTAAATTCTAAGAGGAGGTTTGGAACATAGATACATTTATTCCATTTGGAGCCAATAAGCCAAACAGAGGCATACTGGAAAATACAAAAAGATGTTTGATATTTTCTATGCTAAAAGCTCAAAGAATAATATTAAACAGGAAAGTATTATAAGGAGATCTTTTCTTGCAGTGCAAGACCTTGTGCCCAGAAAACTAGTTATGAAAAGCTCATTTATAAGAGAAGGAATCAAGCAGACAATCTAATATGTGTGGCTCAGGATTCAGATTATTTTACATTTTCTGTTTCCTTAAGAGGAACCATGGTTTAAAGCAGAAATCTTGTTACGTCCACTTACAAGTTGTTGGTTTTAAATAACGTTAGAATTTGTACTCTTCAAATAATTCTCAAATTATGTCAATTCAATATATTTTCTATACTAGATAGGAAGAATTTTTTATATCTAGAATAACATTTATATCTAGACCCATTATAGAATGTGTTAAATCTGGTCTTCTTTCAGGACAGTTTCATCAATAATATAAACTTATTTCTTCCTTCATATACTTATGTTTAAACTTTTTTTTATTAATCCTATCATTAGAGTCAATCACATATATATCATATCATTTCTAGTAAAAAATGGAAGTAGTTTACCATTTAATTTACTATTATATCGTGACATATGTTTCAATCAACTGGATTTTTAACTGTAATCTGAGACAGCCCCCACTGTCCCCAAAAAACAGTTAACTGCAAACTATCATATTGTAGTAATTCTTCTCCCTCACTTATGGCACGTCTGCATTTGCATTGTTAGTCCTGTTTTATCTTGTGTTAATTAAAACAATTGTTAATTCTAGAGCAAATGTTTGTTCTAGGGTTTAAACATTTGGTCCTAGTCACATTGAACACTATGTTGCAGTTAGGGCTGAACACAACTAGGAACAAATGTCTGTATCCTACTTACACCAGAATTTACAATCACATTAGTTCACGTTTGTTAACATGAGTTCAAACAGAACTAAACATTCAAATTCAATTCATACTATCCCCAGAAAAAAATTTTTCCTTTCTTCCCATAGTAAAAATGGGCTCGATACAAATTGTTAGAGCATAGTGTATATTAGCGGTTACAAATCTCCAGCCACAGCATTTATGTTATCAGGCTTCAAAAGCCTTCCAAAGAGCGTTCTGTCTTCAGGCCAATGTTTGAGGCTGTGTGAACACATGTGACCACCCAACAAATCTAGACTATATTAGGGGTGCCTTAAAACCTTATTACAAATTAAAATGCAAAGCAGGAGTCATTAAGAGTCCAGAACAATTTCTAGATATATGCCTGCAGCCTCCCAGATGAGGAATCAGCTATTATTTTTAATTTTAAAACTTTGGGATAGATTTAAGGGTTTACTCAATTGAGTGAAACCAATACCAACCTAGCAAGGTAATGGCAACATTTTGCAAAAGAATATTTTTGCTATAATTCTATACAGAAGAGGGGAAAGACCATGCTCTGCTGTATGTTATGTGCATGGTTAGACAGGAAAACCTTACAAGAAAGATATTTACATGAAAAACTGCTCAGTGCATGGACTAATCCTGGTTACCTGCTGCATCCGGAGAGACTCCAGTTCTCTCTCCAGGCGAGTTCGGAGCCGGTGCTCCAACTGTTCTCGCTTCTCACAGGCTGCCTGCAGCTGAACCAATGCCTGCTGCATCTTCTCCACCTTCTCGACATAAACCTGCTTCTTTTTCAGCTGAAACAAGAGAGGATAATGATCATAATGTTAGTTCCCACCTGGCTCCACGTTCTTCTTTCCTCTTCTCTCATTTCCAGTCACCGGCTCTATCTAGGTACCCATCTCATTCCCAGTCACAGGCCCTATCTAGATGCCCTCCCCATCCCATTGCCTTAGTATCTGAGCATTCACGAGCATTAACGAATATATTCTCACAACCTCCCTGTAAGGCAGGAAAGGATTATCTCCATTTTACAGATGGGGATCTGAGGCACAGAGAGGTTAAGTGACTTGCCCAAAGTCACACAGGTGGCTTATGTCAGAGCCAGGAATTACAGCTTGTCAAAAAATGCAGAAAAAGTTTTGAAAACATGAAAGTTTTTGACCAGCTCTACAAAGAATTACACCCGGAACTCCCGCGCCCCAATCCAAGGCCATAACCATCCGACCATAAAGAGGACAAAAATCACATTATAACTAGGTTAAGGACTTGTATTCTGTCCACACTGCAGACAGAACAGTGCTAGCAACAACTGTGTGTGGTTCTAAGCATTGTTTCTGCAGCCACAGCGACCTAGGAAGTTCCACTCTATTCTTCTCTCTCACTGCCCCCAAAGACTTATGCTAGCCAAACCACATTAACCTGACCTATCAAACCCATCAGGCTGGGAGACTCATTTATGAAATATTAGGGCCCCAGCAGGGTTAAAACACAATTCAGACTTGTATGATTTTGTAACCTCAATTTGGTGCTATCTACATAACCAAGTCCAATCTGTGTTATCTGGATGATGGTACTACCAGATCACAGCAGACTCCCCCAGCATGGTAGTGTTCACAGTAATGAGATGTTAAAGACTACTTTGGGGAATCACACTATAGTCCCATCTACAGTATGAAATCTACCACATTTAAATATCATACTATAAGCACACCCAAAGGCCGTGCTAGAATATGGTTTGGCCTTTCTCATGTGGAGAGGCCCAAACCATGTGTTAGCCGTGTTAAGGAACCATGGCCCAAATCTGTTTGAAGTGTTTAAACACAGTGGATACTGCAGTCCAAATGAGGCCTACTACACAGCTATAAAGATGGTTGCCAGAGGAGTAAAATACGAACACAATTATTGTTAGCTGGGTTTGGGCTTCAAATGCTGGGCAGGACCCTAAGTTATGACCACCCACTGACTACCCCTGGGAGAATTCTGCGCAACTGCAGCACAGCAGAAAAATGTCCCCTTCTCCCCCGCAGATTCTCTTTGTTTCCTTGCAGAAAATGGTTTCTGTGGGGAAGAAAAGAGAGGCTGCACCAGTGCTCACTCACCTCTCCCCCCGGGGGCGGGGGGGGGTTGAGCATGGGGGGGGGTCCAGATGCACAGGGGTTGGGTGGATGGGGGAACAACTCCCTGTACAGTGACCCTTCCCCCCACCCATGCACCCCTTTCCTTCTCTGCACCCAGAACCCCACACCGAGTCCCTATGCATACAGATTCACCCCACCCCCCCAAATTGCACCACACAGAACCCTGGTACTCTTGAGGGAATTCTGTGCCAAACAATTAAAACATTTTAAAATTCTGCAAAGGTCTGCATATTTTATTTGTCAAAATAACACAATAGAATCACACCATTTTCAATTATTTTGGTAATTTATTTAAAATACTTGTCAGAAAATAATTGAAAATGGTGTGATTCTATTGTGTTATTTTGACAAATAAATATGCAGAATTTTAAAATACCGTGCGCAGAATTTTTAATTTTTGTACAGAATCTTTAATTTTTGGTGCAGAATTCCCTCGGGAGTAACTGACACAATAATGGCTGAAGAAGGCAGTACTCCCCGGGAGAGTCAGAACCCAATTTGCAGGGAACCCTGTGCTGCAAAATTTAGATTCTCTTGATTTCGCCATGTCATCCCTTCAAAAAATTCTCATCATATGCTCCTCAGTCCCTCTGCATAAAGCCACTATAGACAGTGCATCATTTGTAATGAAAGAGGTGCCTGGGCTCAAGCAATTTTTTTTACTTTAGTAACTGATGTGGGAAGCCCAGAGGTGCCGGGGCTATGAACTGCCAAGCCCAGAGATGCCGGGGCTATGAACTGCCAAGCCCAGAGGTGCCGGGGCTCAGCACTGGCACAAATTAAGTACTGACTATCGAGAACCCAGTGTGAGTAGGTAAGCTTCAAACAGCAACATCTTATTTTCCACCAGTCCCAAGTCTGGTATCATTTATTCCCAAACTCAGCAGAGACCTAATCTCACAGCATGATGCAGTGCTGCTGCCCTAGGGGATTTTCCAGAGACAGGTATTTTATTATAAAGGTACGATAAACGGTGAGTAACCCAACCAAAGATTTCCCAAACAGGGCAGGTACAGTAAGTAGGTATTTTTACCTCTCGATTGCTCAAGATTTCACATTTATTTGGATCTGGAGATGCAAGAACATTTTAATGCAATTTTACATTAAACTCTTGCTATTGAAAACATTGATTTAAAAAAATGATGATAGGAAGATCGAGCTATTCATCCAACAATCTCAAAGTGCTTTACAAAGATTAAACCAACCCTTTTAATTCCCCAGTAAGGTGGATATTACTGTGCCCGTTCTACAGTTGAGTTATTGGAGGCTCAGAGCAGTTAAGTGACTGCCAAAACTCATATGCAGCGCGTCAGCAGCAGAGCCAAGAACAGAACCCAGGAGTTTCTGGTTCCTAGTCCCTTGTTTTTGCACAAGGGTCACACTTCCTGTACAAATGCAGGGTACAACATGATAAAGTGCTTGGAAAAATGCAAAAAGACAGTAATTCATGCAGGAAAGTTAGCAATGATCGGGATCTCTCTAACTCTCTTATGCATGAAATAAACCAAGGATCTTGGGGCTCCCAGTGCTATCCAATGAGTTACTATATTTCCAAAATTGTATAAAGCACAATTTTTTTAAAAAAAGCAGCCGATCACCTGCTAAAAGAAAAAACATTGACTAGTTTTATAATTAAATAAATGCAAGAATGTGTGTGGATTAAGTTTTTGGCCTACAGTCAACAAATACCAAGAGCCCAGCCAAAAAAAAAAAAAAAATTAGGCCACAGAAATTCAACTGAAATGTTCACTTTGAAAATGCTCCCAGCAGCCGAACCTGCAGGTGAAATGTTGTAACACAGGTGATTGCCCAACATAATAGCACTGCCCGCACATGTTTAACTCATGTACCAAACCTAAAGTACAGGCATGGCTTGTTCAGTGGCTTTTCATAAAGTCAGATTTATTTTTCTCTAAAAAAAAAAAAAAAAACCCTGAGTTATCCTTTCCATGTCAAGCAGCATTAGGTACATAAAAAATAAGTTTAAAAGGGGCTTTAGTGCAGAAACTCTTTAACTCATCTTTGTTCAAGTAAATTAAAAGACGGGTAAATTTTAACATCCCTTTGGGTACGTCTGCACTGCAAGTGAAGCACAGCATGGGTAGGCATACACTTTATAACTTTAATCTAGCTAGCATAGATAAAAATAATACAAAGATGTGGCAACACTGGTCAGCAGTGGCTAGCAACCTGACTATAGAATCTAGAAATGTAGGGTTGGAAGGGACCTCAAGAAGTCATCAGGTCCAGCCCCTTGCGCTGAGGCAGGACCAAGTACACCTAGACCATCCCTGACGGGTGTTTGTCCAACCTGTTCTTAAAAATCTCCAATGACAGGGATTCCCAAACCTCCCTTGGAAGCCTGTTCCTGATCATAAATACCCTTATAGTTAGAAACTTTTTCCTACTATTTAACCTAAATCTCCCTTGCTGCAGATTAAGCCCATTATTTCTTGTCCTACCTTCAGTGAACATGGAGAATAATTGAGCACAGTCCTCTTTATAAGAGCCCTTAACGTATCTGAAGACTGTTATCAGAGATGGGAAAAATACCACTTCATTGTATAACTTTGCCATACAGAATATACTGTGTGTGGATTAAGTAGAATAATTGTAAGAGGTAACGTGGTATCTTGGAGATACTTCAGGGAAATCAAATTTTCTGACTTCTTCACTACTATGACTATCAGCTTGGAGGAATAAACTGTGAACCTGGATTCATCAGCTGAAGTCTTATTGCAGAAGTTTAGTTCTATTTTATCTTCTGGATGGATTTGTCCTCAATATAAAAAGGCCCAGGAATATTGCAGCCAAGCACAGAGGGATTTTATTAACATAAATCAAGACTATGACTATGTTTTCCTAAGACTGGAATTGGAAACAGCGTTTCTTGAACACTGCCAACATGCTGCAGGCAAAAGAAAAAAAAAAGAAAGCAGCAAGCTGAGGCTTGTTCTTTGTTAACTGTCATGGTTTCTGCCCCCCCCAAGAAAACAAAACTGGCTGCTCCAAGCCGATGACCAGAACAACATCTGCCAGTTGGAGAGAGAGCAGCAGGGGATGCTTCAGTCCTTCTGTAACTGGCCTCTCAGTCAACAGGTGCTCCACTTAGCTCTCTCTTGCTCGTTTATGAAGATATAGAGAGCAGTATCTGCCTCCCGTTCCTTCCCTTCCAGCAAGGTCTGGAAACTCTGGCGACTAAGCGGCTGCAACTTTGGACCAGTAAACACCCGCAAGTCCAGAAGAGCCTGCAGGGAGGCAGTGTACATTCAACATGCCCTTTCCCATCACCAACAGCCTGACGGTTCCAATTTCTGCTCCAAAAACTCCTGGCTTCTCGACTATTTCTTAACATTTTCCCCAATACCACCGAACTATTTAACTCCCAGATGCAAATTCTAACCAATTTGGATGCTTTGGTGGTTGCTAGCTTCACTCTATTTCTTTGCATTTTGATATGAATTTATCCAACATTAAACCCATTTGTTAATCTTTTCTCTTAGCATGGTATCAAATTACGTTTAAATCTTGTGTGCTTCACTGTGATTTATTTGTAAAAAAATAGATTGAGAATGATATTTTTTAAACACACAAACATAACAAAATGGCAGATTTTTAAATGATACTGAATGTAATTGGGTAATAAATTAATGTTCACATTACTTATAGTAACTCATCTTCTTGGGGCGTGCTTTGAAGTTGCGAAGTACTCCATCCTATTAATATTCTTACATTAATCTAGCACCTTTTAAAATCAAAAGATCCCAAAAGAATTCAACTATGCTCATGCAGGGCTGGGACGCTGTCAGCTACTGCACAGCATTCCAGCACAACCATGCTGGGGACAGAACATTTTCTACTGTACCTGGTGCAATTCTAACAGCACAGGGCTACATACAGACATACAAATCCTTTGAACTTCACTGCCTGGCTACTTTGCAAAGTTCATTTCCGGATACCTAGGGTGTCGTTTTAATTCTGTCAGACACGTTAACTGTAGCAATGATGTCGAATTTAACTATTAAAAGAGATGCTGTCATTTTTCCAGGAAAAATTTCAAAACAAGACTCTCCCTTCTAAAATATTCCTCCCGAAGTCCTGCCACACAGTTTTACACAGATGTCTAAGCGCGACATAATGGGAATAAATTGCACAAAATTAAAATCAGTCATTGAAGTGCCCCCAAAAGGTTCTTTGGTCTCCTGATCAAGCAGTTTGTTCATTCTTCTTCTTTTACTGTGAAGACTGTTTCTGCAGTCAAGAGATTTCTGCAATAAAGAGCAGCAAGACAGGCTAGGGATTCTAAGGCTACATTGTTCAAGAGAGTTCTGGCTGACCTGAGCAGTTCTTTGTTTCCAAGTTAGTCAGAAAGATTTTATTGCTTAAAAATGACTGCACATTGAAATCCATGAACTACAAGGCTCCCAGCAAACGGAAATAAATCCATCTCTCTAAATACACAGGAATGAAATAATTAAACAAATACATTCACTGAGCTGTGGAGAGCAGGAACCAGCTCTTCACAGGGGAACATACTTAAAAAACCCACTTCCCAGAACAATGCAGAGAATTCCTTAGCAATTCCAACCACCAGGCTACCTGAAGTATTCTTTGCCACATGTCCAAAAATCAGTTATAGCAAAGAACAATGTGTTCCCATCTAGATACGGGCAGCTGAATATTATTAGATTGCTCACCAAAAGAGACCGATTGGTAAAACTCCAAGAGCCAAACAAATACAGTTCATCCATTTTATTAAGCTCTTTAGAGACACATCCTGCAATATCCTCCAGGGCTCCAGAATCCTTGTAGTTAAACTAGTGCCATTCTGTGGGGCAAGGCAATGGGGTGTGGAAAGACAGCGGAGGTCACATCCATCCAGTGACGAACCCAGCTCTGCTGGGGGGTTCAGGTGGAGGGAACAAAGGCAGTCAGGGCAGAAGACCCTTCCCTATACAGGTCCTTAGCTGCAAGGGGAGCACTATGGACACAGAGGCTGCTGCATCCTTCAGGCTGGAGTAGCTTCCATGGAGCAAATTCAGCCCAGAAAGCAATGACAGGAGAAAAGGGGGGAAATTCCTCCCCTTCAAAGAGATGCATAGCTCCAGATGAGTTACTCAGCGAGGATTTTTGGGAGAGGACATCTTGCGTAACCAGCAATGATTCAGAAACCCTCCCAGCCATTATCCTCTTTGTTTTGGATAGCACTGTTGCAGCAAATTGGTAACACTTGTCAGCATCTGCCTCCCACCCGCCATTTTTGAGATTGTCAACGTATTTTTTAAATCTATCCAGTGTGTTTTGATTCTATACTGGGTTTATCCTAAATCTGAATCAGTTCAGATGCAGCTAAAAATGTATTTCCCCACAGGAATTTGCTCACTATTGCCGAAACATACTAAGAAAAGAGGGCAAGCACATTTAACCCATATATAATGTATATAACTCTCTCTCTCTGCTGTTTGAATATATTCCTGCAAGATTCCTGTGAACCCTCAGTTTGATTGAATTCAGTTCCAGTAAGACGCCACTGGCCTCAGCAAGAGCTCATGCTGAAGCAATTTGGTAATACTATCCTCTTACTAGGGAGTAGGGTTTGCTGCATGGAAGGTCATAATATTGTCTCTCCATTTGTTTGGGTTAAAGCCTCAAAGCCACCTCTGGAAAATTACTAACAGGCAGAAACAGAGTTGGAAATGCAGCAGTAAAAAAGCCATTTCTGCATCATCACAGAACGACGGGTCATTAAAGACGTGCACACACTACTTAAGGGGGGAAAATGTAAAAGCATCTTTCTCTTCTCCCATTGCCATACACACATGCATGAACAATGTTTGCAAATAAAGTATTTCCTTTAAAAGTGATTGTTATGAATGACATCTCGGATACAGCATGTAAGATACAGTAGACACCATTAAGAAGTCAACATTTCAACAGCTGCCCACAGATAAACCTCACAGTGTAACCAGAAATATCACATTATTCCCCTACACTGCAGATAACCAGAAAAAACAGGGCTACCTTATCTCTGGTAGCTGGTTTATGTTCACATTTTATGGCTGTAATGTCTTAGGTCTTCTAGAAGCTTCCTTTGCAAAGAATATTTCCTTCAAAATTTGTTTCCAGGATTTTTCCCAATGTGCTTTATACATGTGGGAGGTCATTTTCCTTTACATTGTGAGTTGTGCATGTGTTATCTACTAATCTGTACTTTTAGTGGCAATTGCTTTACTTTGGGACTGTTGTACCTGGAATGCTCGGGCTCTGTTCTGTGGTGGCACCGAGAGGATGAAAGTTATACTCAGATAAAGTTGCATTTTGGAGAAAATGTGGCAGCCTGGTTGAAGTTTGGCCCTCCATCAAAAAGATGTTAAGAGTCGACTGGCTCAAGGAGAAATTGAGTTTAAAATCGTCTTTTTAAAATAAGACTTCTAAAATCAGTGCTGATGACCCTTTCCTCCATTAGCACCAGCTGTGGCTGGGTACTGCACTAGGCACCTATGACAAATTCCTGATGCCATACTGGAAGCCGGGTACTCAGAGTCAATGGGTCTGGTCAGTATGGCCAGTTCTGTAGATTCTGCAACTCTGTTAACATTAACCTAGCCAGATTAGTATGTGCTACCTTGTCTTGATTAGTATGGGCCCAGTGTCTTGCCCACTGTAGACTCTTAAAACCTGTTAGTTAGCATGTAACCCAACACATGCTAACATTGCAATTTTAAATCCTAGTCCAAACAAGACCTATATTGGAACAAATCCTAGACCCCTAGCATCTTCCTGCATGCTGTACACCAAGACCACTCAAACCTTTGCAATGCAATCGAGGACAGAATTGCAATCCATGCTCCAAAACTACTGAATCCTACAACAGGGGCTGAAGAAAAGTCTGCTTTAGTGGCCAGGAGTATTAAGTCCATAGTACACAATTAAACAGTTGGGATTGCAAGATATTTTACAGCCAGCATGTATTTTAGTTCTGGTATATAGAATTCATGTAAACTATGTTTTAGTTATATAGACAATCAGGGTTTTTAACTGAGGAGGAAAAGGCTAAATATTGCCCTAGAAATGGATTTGGTATGACATTGTCATCATTCAACTGTTACCATGAAGCTGTGGCACTTAGTAATGAGGCCTAAAGTAAAAGGGAGAAGGAAACTGACTAGAAATATATTACCTACTTTATATAAAAATGTTGCCCCTATATAATGCAGCATACATGAAGCCAACCCATGCTAATGTTAAAATACTTGCACTTCAATAGCACCTTTTAACATAAAGAGCTTTAAACCACTCAAGCCCACAACACTTCTACGAGATGGGCAAGTGCTACACCCTACTTTGCTCAGATGAGAAATCGATGCTAGAGGGGAAATTTAAGTACTTGGCCCAAGGTCACACAAGGTCAGTGGCACAGCCAGCAGCAGAACCCAGGAGTCCAGGCGCCTGCTCCAATTGCCAGACCAAATTGTCTCCCTGTCTGACCTACACTGTGCATTCCTGCCATGCTAGAAAAAATAATACAGCATAGCAATGGTTAACAATGATTAACAAGTCCCTCAGCAACCTCTCAGATAGTCTAGTTTCTTTTGCTTGAATGAGTAACAGGCATATGCCAGCTATTCTGCAGCCAGCCCATTCTTCTTTAAATTCAACGTCTCAATTTTTCCCATGATCCCAGAGGCAGCCACCAAAGTAGCTGTCCTCTTGATCAGCCTGAGCCAACATGAGGAAGAAGATTCATTGGCCTGGATTGTTGGCATTAGTGCCAGCCATTTCCTTAACTACATTAAGTAAATTTTCTCCTTAATGAGACTGCCATGGCCACAGGAAAACACAGAGGTTCTTTGATCGGGAGTTTAACAAGAGTTTACTAATTTGCACCTACAGCCTAAACAAGACACATTTTGCTTCAAACTATAAGCCAGGTTTCCAAAGAGCTCAGCTCCCATTCAGGCACCTCAATGAAGAGGACAGAATTGCAAGTGTTCTGCACCCAGCAGCTCCCACTGAGAAGCAGTGGGAGCTGAACTCATCTCAAAACTTGCCCTTGTGAGTCAATTGGTCTTCTCTTACCACTGATTGCTAGGCAGAAGTCCCCACTGAAATCAATGAGGTAAGATATGAGGCGACAACGGCACGATGTGGTCCTAATATAACAAGATTTCTCCCAGATATATTGAATAGTAACATTTTATTTTTAAATGCACATTAAATAAAAGCATAGTCCTTAACTCCCAATGAGTAGTTATAAATACCTAAGATAAACACACAGAAAGATGGGGTTCTCTTTTTCCTCCTTGGGTTACTGATCTTGTTACATACATGCCCCTGGCCTACTGCATGTTGAGAAACATAAGTGCCGGGCTTCTAGTCAGGCCTGCGTCTCATACATAGCAGTGCAGAGCTACCGCTGGCTCAGTTGTAGGTGAGCATCAGGAGGAGGGAAAGCCACAGTTCACATTACAGCTTCAAGCTGCTACTCAGCTCCTCCCTCAAGATCTTACCAAGGCCCTCTAGTAAAGGGAGGACAATTAAACCCTCATTATTTCTGAAGTGGAAAAAAAATATGGACGATAAACACCACCTGAAATCATTTTTAAAGCACAGATAAGCAGGTAAGGGCAAACATTATATGATACACACAGACATATACTGGGTACCTGTAGACATATTTGCTTTGAGTTCCCTTTAAGTATCCATGATCATACCCCTACTATTGCTCAGAAATAAACCAACTTAATCTCATTTTAATTTCAATTGCACCTTATATTTTAAACTTTTATTTAAAGAAACATTTAATCTACTATTAACAGTGCAGGAAAATACTCTGTGAGCGTCCCTTTCTCCTACGCTAGCAGCCTCCACAATGTGTTTGGAGAACTCCAAGGAGGCTGCTTTCTCAGTATTACTAGTACTTATATAACCCTTTCATCTGCCACCAAGATCTTAGAATACAGAATATTAATTAAGACTCAGAACATTCCGATGAAGTAGGCAAGTAGTTTTATCCCCAGGTTTTAGAAGAGGAATATACAGGCTCAGAAAGTTAGGTGACTCGCCTAAGTCTGTGAGTCAGTAACAGAGCTGAGAAAAGAATCTCTTCATCCTGATTGCAAATCAAATTTTTAAGTTCAGCGGCACATAGTTTCTAGCTCTGATATAAACTAGAATAAATTCTGTTTTTTAAAAGGATCTGATAGATATCGGACAGGATGAGAATCTGCTGAGTAGGAAGCCCAAGAGGAAGAAGAAGAAAAAAACACCACACAATACAGGATGCAACAACTGAAATACACACATATACACACAGCATCCCTCAGGCCTTAAACCAGGGCCACTGCCAAGTGTTAACATAACTAACTCCACCCTCTTCTGCAGCACTAATTTGGAAATTCCTGACAATTATGGGGACTGCCTATTCGGGTAAGGCACGCAGGAATCAAAGAAATCATTGACAAATTGTTCAGATATCTTGGTCACTGGATACCACTAAATCATAGCCTGACATTTAGAGTCCTTTTCAAATTGTTACTCTGAGCACTGAACTGTTTCCTGTGCCTGCTTTTGGAAACTTACTGAAAGAGCAGAACAAGGATTTGAGAAGCCCTCACAGTTTAGTGCCAATGAGGCAACAAATCCTTCATGATCCTAAGTATTTTAATGAAAAGTGATTTGGGAGACCTGGAAAGAGTGGTCATTTTTTCTCCATTCTCCCCATGCCTCCATTAACGAGTGCAACCCTGACAGTTAATTTCTGCTCACTCGCTGAGAAGCGTCCGTATTCATCTGCAACAGGAAAGGTGGCACTTCCTGTGGGGCCTAGATTCAAGCAACAGCTGGATAAAAACCACCATAAACCTTTGTACAGACTAGACTATAGTGCATTTGACCTAAAAACAGGGATCATTAAGTATATCCCATGTTTTATTTAAAAACAAGTCTATTGGCAGAATATTTATAAGACCGCAGCATACCACAAATCTCTTACTAGTACAAGATGGCTTTTTAGAAATACAACATGTGGATGTTTATATATTACTAATCTGCAGGAATTCAGATGTTACAATGATGGAAGCACTGTCAGAATCTAAATAGGGGCTCAAACCTGCAAAGACTGTACACATGCTTAAAGTTAAGCATGTGCTGAAGTGCTTTGCTGGATCAGGGCCAAAGCGCTACACCCATTGCAGGATCGAGTCCTAGAATAATCTGCATCATCAAACTGCATCATCTCTCATTTTAAAAGCCTACACCCGACAACTCTTTACTCTCCTGAGCATTCACAAGGCCCAATTCAGCCTGGGCATAAGCTGCTGCAGCTCTTCTGAAGTCAATGGAGTTGTGTCAGCTGCAACCAGGGCTGAATTTGCCTCTTGGTCTTTAACAACTTCTCAGTCCTCCAGCCTCCTCCAGATTCACAAAGTCCCCACCCCCTCTCAGGCCCACTTCCCCTGGTATCTTGAGGAGCAAAGCCAAGTCTCCCACACAGCTGTGCACCACACTATACCTGGGGCAGCTCAAATATTCTGCAGCATTAGTGTGACATTGGGCTGGTGAAAGATGCTAAAGGTCAACAGTCCCTGAGCCTGAATTCCTCTGCTTATCTCCAGGACAGGCAGCAGCAGGGCCAGCTTCCCCCACACAGGCAATTCAACCCTAATGTGCAAGAACCCCTCATATGTTCAAAGAGGAGCTCATAATCCATATCCATTCAATCCTTAACCTCTCTAATTCGGTGTAAAACTGAAGTTCCATTTCTCCAAATGACTCCTCATCCAACGCTCTCTCTCTGCCCTCTTCTCCTCCCACAACTCTAGAATTTGCCAAAGTCTTTCCCCAGACATCCCACTTTGATTGCTTCAACTACTTGCATCTTCATACCTTCTGTCTCAGACATGTCAATCCTCTCCTTTAAGAAGAATCTGAAAACCCTCCCATTCCACTGCAATAACCATGTAGCACGTGCATGGCTCCTGTTTATATTGTACTTTAGTCTGTAGTTCCTCAGGATAGGGATTCTTTTGGCTGGCGCGCACACACAAATGACAAGGGGATGCACACCAACCAAGCAGCACTGTATAAATGGGATCGTAATAGTCTGCAAAGATTGTCATTTGCCAACCATCATGGGGGGTTTTATGACACGGATGTGTTTCCACTGGGAAACAGAATGTCGATTCTTTGCTTATTAAAAAGAAATTGTTAATTCAAATTATGCTTTTAAAACTGTTTTCCTTTATTAGCTACTCTTCAACTCCACCCAGTTTAATGTGAGTAAGGAATACAAAGTGATCATTGTAGCTCTGTACCAGAACACCATCATAGCGTTAGTGGACAACGGGGTGAACGGAGTTTATTCACAAGTATTTAAAAGTCAGTCCTGACCTGAGTTCCCCCAAAATTCTGGGGCTGTTTGGATTTGAGATTTCAGTTCAAGCCCATCTTTATCATCATTTAAAAAAGGAAGAAAATGAAATGTTGCTGCTCAAAGGATGAAAGCCCTTAAAGGAATTACAGGCTTATGACTTATACACTCTGTTTTTGCACCAATTTAATTAACCGACACAAGCTGAACAGATACAGCTTTAAAGATAGCAGATTTCCTACCCAGTTTGTAAAAGGCAAACCACTGCCACATTCTCTTTTGTTAACACGTACCTGGAGCTACCCCCATTTCTCTCTACCAGTGACCTTACCTCTTCCTCCAGTTTCACCACCTTGGCCTGAGCATTGTTTAAGGCCTGATCCCGGATCTCAATGTGCCTTCGCTGATCCTCACTGGTGGAGCGTGCAGCAGCTAGTTCCATTTCCAGTTTCTCCTTCTCCCTCTGTGTTTCTTTATCTATAGAAATAAAGTGGGAAATGTAAAATGGAGGGAGCTTTCCTTGACAGACGTCTAGGAGTGGGGCATTCCCCTAAATTCTACCAGTGATCAAGAAAGAGAGGGTCTTTGCTAACAGCTGCTTGCTCTCCAAAGAAGGGAAAGGGCAGACATCGCTCTATATACAGAGGGACAGAAATAATGTATTGCCGAGAAAAATATGTTAAATTAGGTCATTTATCTTACCCTGATTAGATAGATGGCGAAGAGGACAGAGCACCTTTTGTCTCTAGCTCACTGGTTTAAAATCAGAAAACAAGCTAACCTGGTAACATCACTGCTTGCTGGCTGGGTGATGGCAGGGGTGCAAAGGGGAGCTGTCCGGCTTAGGGCCATAATGTAACCTTTGCTTTTGTGACTCCCTATTCTGTGATGAGCACATTTTTAAATTAATCTGTAAATACAGAAATATAAATAAATACCATGGCAGCTCGCTGACCTCAGTTCAGTTCCTGACGGGCAAGAGTCTTCACTACTGAAGCACCACCCCAGCAGCCCCCTTTGCCAGCATTTTCAGAGGGGCCAGGAAATGAATGAGCAATGAAAGCTCATCTCTTCTCTGTTGCCCTTAAAAGTGACACCCCAGGTGGGGACTGGGGCACTGTCACTGGTCCAATTGTACCTGTGCTTTGGTTACATAAGGAATTCGCCCTCTAAGGCATCACCTGGCACCATTTGCCAGCACTGTATGCCCTTGCCAGTTGTTCACATTGGATGAAGAACTGATGCTTGATACAGGAATTACTGGGTGAGGTTCTAGGCCTGTGTTGCACAGGAGGTCAGACTAGAAGATCATAATGGTCCTTTCTGGCCTTAAAATCTATTGAATTGTTTGGATTTCGTATTTAACATTGCTATTTGATGGTTTCTCATCTCTTGATGCAGGGATTAGTTGGCTCAGATAACACTGCTAGCGATGAGGCACACAGACTGCAAGCTTGGACTTCAGGTTTTTAAATCTTTTCCAGAAGCAGATTCACTTGGGCTATTGGTATAATTTTACATGTTTGCTTCCTCTGCCCTCTCAAGTGTTTATTTCAGTCCCAACTGTATTTCCCTTCAATTCTAACCTCATCAGGTCCAATTCATACTGTGAGAATCCAAGCCATGCTACTGGTGTCTCAGCTGGACAATGGGTGGTGTCCAGATTTACACACCCCCACAAATGCCAGAAGCAAACACACACATTGTCATCCTACCATGGAAACAGCAAAGTCAAGACAAGATCGACTGGAATCTACTCCATGCCCATTGACTGCTCCAGTTAGGTGGCCATCCGTCAAGAGCTGAACTTCACGAATGCCTCAGAATCCATGCAGTTACACAGCATGTTCATTCACAGAAGAAGTAAACAGGACAAAATCAGGGACAGGGAAAATATAATGCAAGTGTGTAAAGCAAACCTAAAAATGAGCAAAGCAAGAGAGCTGAGCGGCCGTGCTTTCTGCAGAGTCACTGAAGTCCTCAGCAGAAGCCAATTACTTGCACTGGTAACATTAATTCAACTTCAGAATGCACCCCTGCAGCAATCTACATTTGGCCCTGAGGACACCAGAGAAACTGCATTCCAAAAACTAATATCTCATGCAAAGGAATGAGGACAAGCGGTGGAAGTTTTGAAAAACAGATGCCAGACCTTAGCTGTTAGTATAGACAGTGTGTGGTGTACACCAGCGTATAAATATATCTACAGGTGCAAAGCGGTTTCCATTCTTCCACCAGAAAAGAGTCACGTGTGGAGTGTTAGCAGCACAGAGCGGCTACAAACTCCCTTCTGTGAGGGGACCAGAGCAGCCCAAAAAATGGTTGCTGTGGCAGGGAGGGGGCATGATCAGGGCAGCCAAGAAGAAGTATGCCAATGCAGCACATTCCCCACAGGGGCAGCCTCTGAAGTGGGGCTGTTATGGAGCCCTGATCGCAACCTTAAGCTGGTTTCTGATGGCAGAAACACGTGGGACAATAGGTGGCAGCAACACCACCTGCCCTTCCGTAGGTGATTCTTTCCTACAGCCCAAGGATCACATCAGCTGGTACTGCAGGTTTAAATCACAGCCTGGAGGACTGTAACCTACAGATTCACACATACAGGGCCCAATTCTGCTTCCAAAGTCAATGGCAGTTTCGCTACTGACTTCTGTGAGAACAGGATCCAGCCTGTATAATTTATGCAGACAGACATCTCACATGAGCTATGGTGCACCTCTATATATCAAGCAATACAACACAGCATTTCTCTCCTCTTGTACTTTCATCTCAACATCTATTAATCCAGTTTAAAAAAACAAACTAAACTAATCTCACAACTAAGTAGACTTCCCAATACCATCTTCAGGGATTTACATGGACAGCTAAGCCCTGTGACTTCAAAGCCACATACTCACAACATGAATGGCTAAGTGAACAGAGGTACATTGAGGACAGCACAAGGGAGGGATTTCAGCACTACAAAGAAGGAGAAGCGGAGTGTATTGCACCACAGCAAATCCTCTTTATTTTGCAATTTTATCTCTCCCTCTCTCTTTTTTTAAGCACATTACATAACACAACTGGAAAGAAGCAAGCATTGTCAGAAGGGTGGAGTGCACCATGGAATTAGGAGGAAAGTTGACTCACTGCCATAAGCCTCAAGATATTTCAGTACGGGGAAAGGCAAAATTTCACACCTGCAATTTTGGTTTGCCCTGTGATGGATCCACTGCTCTGGACATAAGTCATGACCCTTGGGTATCTCTGCCCAGCCCAGCAGAATAGAGGCAGAGCTCCTCCTTTTTATTCTTTTAGACTGAAAGTTCTCCCCGCCAGCACCTTTGCTAAGCTGATCATGCCAATGAGAGACTGTCTGGGAAATAGCTGGGGGATCCACAGCCCTGGATCTCAACTTAGCTCCTCGTCTGCCCTCACCTCCTTCCAAGCCCTTGCCCATGTGAGGTATCAGAATTCCACCCTATGCATGGAAGCACACTGATGTTAAGCCCCTCACCACCCAGTGATAGGATTTACCCTGTAAGCAGGTTGCTTTGTGTTTGTAGGTTAGCAGATGTATTTTATGCGCTGACAGAAGGAGAAACCTGAATTCAACTTCTTCTTGCACTGGTAGTTTCAGAGACTCTCTAATGTGCCCTACATCACAGTAATATCTGAGTGCGTGACAAGACAGACCGATATGGAGTACACGACACCGCCTGAGTGGAGGATTTTTCACAGCCTGAATGGCACATTTTTCCTAGACCACAGTAAACCTCTGACTCACTTTGGGCAAAGAGCTGAGAGATGGTTTTCCGATTGTCCTCAGATCCCTCAAATTCCTTCTCAGCAAGCTGCTTGTTGGCCGTCTCCATACGCTCTGCAGAATTTTTTTTTTGAAGAGGAGAAACAACAAGAGAATGAAAAACTTTCAGAAATGCTCTTAAAATCACTAAGCGAGTTGCATCTACTCTGGACATGTGTAAAAACAAGTTCTATGCAAAGGACCCCTGGTTCTAAACAATGTGAAACAAAAGCTGGATCAGAAACTGAAGGTGCAGTTGCTTTCGCAACACGTACTGATGCTGTTTAAATATTTCTAGCTACAACACTCTTGGAGAATATTTTAGAGAATTCAATGGGGGATGAAGCTAACAGAATTCTACAGAAATTACTCTAAAAATCTATGTTGCACTGCAGTGTTGTTGTAGCTATGTTGGTCCCAGGATATTAGAGAGACTGGGTGGGATCCCAGAAGATCGATTGCTGGCCGCCGAACAAGCAGGTAAGTATAGACGTTCCCTCAGACTCAGGCTTGCACTACATTACTAAAACTAGCTGGGTAGAGGTTTGAGCTCAGGTTCTGAAGCCTAGGGAAGCCTTCAGAACCCAAGCTCCAGCCCGAGATGCAACACAGGCTCTGAGAATGGCTGCTGTGGGTTTTTAAAACCCTAGACATACCCTACGTGACGTTAGACCGAGACAAAATATTTCCCATTCTCCCAAGTCATCTGGCTTTAAATGGTTAGAGACCATGAGGACAGCGACAGCAGATAACACACAGGGAAACCAGAAAGCTTTTATAGAAAAGGCTGACCTAGTTAAAATTTTTCTGAGTTTATGTTTCTAAAACCACAAGCTGTTTTCTCCCTTTGAAAATGAAATGCTTAACCATTGCCAATCTAGGCTCGAACAACCATTCGCTGACAGCCTCGATTCCCAGCCACGGTACTGTTGCAACTTCTTACCAAAAGCCAGACACTACTAAGGAAATACAGACAGCATCTTGCCCTGGAAGGGAAAGGGGAGTCTGAAGGAAGAGCTGCCTGGATTGATAAGGAATGTTAAGTGCAAAGGGGTCACTGGACAGGACATGAATGTCAGCATTCATAGTTTCACACTGGCACTTGAATAAAATGTTTTTAGAATACAACGTGAGAAATAGCCCTAGGATTATATCCTGGGATAGAGTTTTGGCTTGTCACTATCTTTCTGTTTCCTTAATGATTAACAGGCTGAAAGTTAGATATTGCAGTAATCAACCTCACCTCACCTTTCTACACCTCCAGCATTCTGCTGGCAACGCTAGACAGTTGAGAATACCTGGAGTATCATGTCATGCTCTGTAAGCGGATCAGCCATAACAAGTGAATCACAAAGGAAAACAGACCAGTACAAAAGAGTTTATTTAAACAGACATTTTTAATGTTTTACCTCTCAAATCCCTGTTGAAATCATGAAGCCTACGAATTTCTCCTTCAAGCTTATTTCTCATAGCCTTTTCCAGGGCATCCCGCTTAGAGGAGGACTTCTCCAGGTTTTTATATGCTTCCGAAACTTGCTGAATTTCTGTTTCCAGCTGCAGAGCAAATTAAAGCATCCATTTCCTTCAGTATTAACAATGCCTGGCACTTAGGTAGCATCTTTCTTCTGAGGTTCTCAAAGCGCTTTATTGAACAAAGATTTATTAAGCCTCAAGTGAGGGAAAGCATGATTACAGCCACGGTACATGTGGGTAAAACTGCGACACAAAGCGGTTGTGACATACCACAGGTCACAGAGGGAGTCAGTAGCACAGTTAGACATAAAGAGCTCGAGTCCTGTCTTCCAGGCCCTTGCTCTTGATTACAACAGTCAGTGCGTGGAAACAGTTACTTGAAAAGACAGAAATGCCCTTTTGCAGGCGTTGATGCTGGGGTCTGGGAACAGGGGCACAACTACCCACCATGAGGTTGGTCCAAAAGCAATTTCATAGAAGGACTTTGATGCAGATGGAAAAAAAATAAAGCCAAAGAACAAGCAAAGCAGATAAATAAAAATTCTATTTTAAAATATTAATACCAAACTGTAAATTACTGATGTGCTTTGCAGATTTGTATTTATTTACGAGATAACAATCCACCGTGGGTACTAAACCCTTCTATTGTGTATGTTCTACTTACAAATCTTCAATCTAATTAATAAATAACAATAATACCCAACTCATAGATAGTGTTTTCATCAATAGATCTCCACGAGATTTACAACAGAGGTCAATATCATTATCCCCATTTTACAGATGGGGAAATGGAGGCACAGAGCAATGATGTGACTTGCCCAAGGTCCCCCAGCAAGCCAGTGGCAGAGCAGAGAACACAGCCCAGGTCTCCTGAATCCCAGTCTAGTATCCTATCCACTAAGGGCATGTCTACAGTTGCACTTTGTTGGCAAAACTTTTGTTGTTCAGGGGTGTTAAAAAAAGCACACCCCAGATGACAAAAATTTTACTGACGAAAAGCACCGGTACGTACAGCACTTTGTCGGCAGGAGCGCTCTCCTGCCAACAAAGCCGCTGCCACTCCTCGGAGGTGGAAGTTTTTGGTTAATAGGAGAGCTCTCTCCTGACGACAAACAGCAGCTACACTGTGGCTTTTAGCGGCACAGCCATGCCGCTAAAACAGCAGTGGGCAAACTACGTCCCGCGGGCCGCATCCGCCCACAAGCCGTTTTAAGCCAGCCCACTACAGCACTCCAGCCGGGGTGCTGGGTCGGGGGCCGGACCATGAGGCTCGGCCCCTCTCCGGTGCTCTGGCTGGAGTGCTTGGTCCGGGGTGGCCCTGCTCCGGCTAGGGCACTGGGTCCGGGACCGCACCATGCGATTCAGCCCCGCTCCGGCCCAGGTGCAGGGTCAGGGGCCACACCACGCGGCTCCTGGAAGCCTTGGCATGGCCCTGCACTGGCTCCTATGTGCTCCAATGGGAGCTGCAGGGGCGGTGCCTGCAGATGAGGCAGCATGCAGAGCCACCTGGCTGCGCCTCTGTGTAGGAGCCAGAGAAGGGACATGCCAATGCTTCCGGGAGCCGCTTCAGGTAAGCGCCGCTCGGAACCTGCACCCGAGCCTCTCCCCATGTCCCAACCCCCTGCCCCTGCCCCAGCCCTGATCCCCCTCCCGCTCTCCACACACCTCGATCCCAGCCCCACCCCAGAGCCTGCACCCCCAGCCGGCACCTGCACCCCTTCCCGCACCCCTGCCGCAGCCCTGATCCCCCTCCCACCCTCCGAACCCCTCAGTCCCAGCCCAGAGCAGCCTCCTACACCCCAAACTCCTCATCCCTAGCCCCACCCCAGAGACCGCACCCCCTCCCACACCCCAACCCTAATTTTGTGAGCATTCATGGCCCGCCATACAATTTCTATTCTCAGTTACTTAAAGCCACTGCTAATAACATTGAGGCTGCAGCTGGTATGCTCTTCCTGTTAAGTCTGGAGAAGACTTCAGACTTCGGGCCAAAAAGTTTGCCCACCCCGCGCTAAAAGTTGCGTAGTGTAGCCACAGCCTAAGAGACACAGCTCTGAAAAGAAACCAGACTATTTGGTCAGTCGTCATTTAACTTCAATTTACAGAGTCTTGAAGCCACAGTCGTTTAAACAGTAAAATATAGCTTTCCCCATCCCCTCTCACTGTACAGCCTCTTGGTTTGACGTCTAAGCAGGGAACTGCTCACCAGAGACAGAAGCCAATTCATTTCTAGTTCTCCAAAGCAGGCAGGACATGTTAATCTCACTTTGGCATTAACAATCCACCAAACAGCAGACCTCACCAGACCTCCTTGGGCAAGAAGTTGCTTGGAGGGGTGAGGGAGGGGAGGTAAGAGAATTCCTTTATCCCTTGTTATCAGGAAGCTGTCAAACACTTCACTGAAACACTTCCCTCACTGGAACCTTCCTAAAACCGAACAAACCAACCTGGGCAGAAGTCATGCTGGGAATAAGCAGCCGTGGGAAGAAACAACAAACATGGGAACTCAGACATGGTATGAGAAACAAGAACAACTAGGTAAAAGTTACAACAGCCAGGCACTTCAAGAGCCTTGCAGGCTGTTCAGGGGCCACAGTGCCGTTCAAGGCCCAAAAAGAGATTTGCAGAGTCCTGAACTGCAGCCAGTGCTCACCTTCTCTCTACATCTGCAGAGTAAAGGGAGAGCTGACTGACCAGCTGCAGGTTCTAATTGCTGGTGAATTCAGTAACCAACAAGCAATTTATTTTTGTTTATCTATCAGGCGAGCACAACTACAAACACACACTTCTTTTAAGAATGATAAAAGCCATACGTGGCAGTGTGATGGCGAGGGCTGTCTCTCTTACTTTGCCAATCCCTGCTGTATAAAGCAAGCAACAGTGAGGCTACTAGAATTCCACGTGACTTGTGTTATGTTAGGGATTTAAGTGGATTTATAGTGCCAGAGAGAAGAGCTGGCTTGACAGCCCTGTAGGTCCAAACTTCTTTATTTACCCACAGATCGGGGTATACACAGCTGTGCAAGCTTCTCTCACAATGCCATTAGGCAGTTTTGGAGGGACCATTTCCGGGGACAAAACGGTAGTTCAGTCCCCATGATTGATTTAGTCTCTGGCCTATGTAATCTCAAGTATTTCTGGAGAACCCAGCATCATAATACCTAAGCCTTCTCCAGACTTAACAGGAAGAGCATACCAGCTGCAGCCTCAATGTTATTAGCACTGGCTTTAAGTAACTGAGCTAACCAGTCAAGCAACCCGCCTCTCTGAGATTGGTACCCTTATTGGGAATTGGAACAGACCCAATCATCTGCTAGGTGCAGAAATGAGGCCATCAACTCATCACACGTAGATCAACAAAACACCAGCAGATGATAAAGCTTAGGCACTACCAACATGGGCAGGTTCCAAACTGGGATAGAGATGAAAGGCTACAGAACAGATAACCAATCCCCTAAACCATGAGCAGCGGGTATAATAGGCCAGGAGAGGCTCTGCCGGCCCTGGCGCTACCGCTGGACCTCCAGTTGCCGGTTTTGGCAGTTTTCACGTCCACAGGAGGACGTTTTTATTATGTGCTATGCAAGTTCCGGGGTGGCTGAGGAGGCCCCGGAACCTGCATGGTGCATATGAAGCTGAGAGGCAGCTCCAACCCACCCGCCACTGCCTGGCTGCTCTTCTCCTCCCCAGTGGCCTCCCCACTGCCAGTGACAGTCCCCCCTCCCCAGGATCTGGATGCCTTTCTGTCCTCAGACAGGTACATTGGCCTCTGGGCACCATGCCCCCTTAATGTGGGGAGATGAAGCTGCCCCTGCCCAGAGGACATGGAGCCCCCAAGGGGCAGGTTCCAGGCAGCAGGGCTGCAGTGCAGTGGGATTGGCGCCTTGGACCCGGGAGGAGCTGGCTGGGAAGCATGGCTGGACTCCCTGCCTCCCGGCAGCAGCAGCAGGAAGTGACTGTGAATTGCACTCCCACCCTTCTGTGTGCAGTGACTCGGGATCACAGGCTCCTTGCCAGGTCCCTGAGCCCTGGCTGCAGCTGGGAGAGGTGAATCTTGAACAGTAACATTCCTGCTGCTCCCCAGAAGCCTCTCCCAGTGCAGAGACCTCAGCCTAGCTAGGGCACCCGTTCCTTGGACCTAGCCCCTGCCCCCAGGGAGGGCACCACTTGGATGGAAGGTAAAAGAGACCTTCACCCCATGCCTCCCGGTTCTACCCTGGCTGCAGGGGGAGGGTTTGGCCCCAGGCTGCTCCCAGCTGGGCTTGCTGCAATTCCCTCCCCTGTGGCCAGGAAAGCTGCCTCCAGGCCAGCACCCATTCTCTGCAGGGTGTGTGAAGCCAGCCTGCGGTGTGTTGAGGGCTGGGACAGTGACACATGGGGAACAGAGACGGGAGAGCGTGCAGCTGCAAGGGAGCACTGTGCTCCTTCTGCGCACACAAGGGGTTACTTGCATGCCCCTCGCCTCGCAGCCTCAGCTATACCTGCAGACGTGCACACCGCTCCTCTGCGCTGTGAGTGCAGTCTTGTACATGCCTGCCCGCCTTCCTACCATGTGAGTGTTACTCATTACTTGCTACGAGATCAGAGCACTAACGGCTTGGACAGCGCAGTGTAGTATTTGTGCACAATTACCCTTCCTGTGACATTTAAAACAAGAAACCGATAATGTCTATTAGGAGAGTGGCTTTATTGGGTTAGGGGAAGGAGGAGACTCTAACTGAAGAGATTACTCCTAGGTATCAGAGTTTTCCTGAGGAGCCTTTAATTTCCTCCACCAAACCCCCTTGCTCTGAATCTAAAGGAAAAGTTGCTGCTGCTTTTCAAAGTGGTATTCTTGAGCCTTCTCCATTTATGAGGCTTATATTGCACTCTGTGTGCTCTGAAGCAGGGCAGCCCAGTGTACCTCTTGCAGGGGCAATCCACATAACAGCTGTTCGAGGGTGTGGGCAAGAGGGAATTGAAGGGGAAACAGGGATGTGTGAAGGGGCAGGAGGTGGGTGAAGGGAGATGCAGGGAGCAGGATGGAATAGGGGGTGGGGGCAATGGGTGCACTGCATGGAGGACGGGGCAATACAGGGGAATCAGGGGGAGAATTGTGGCGCTCTGGTAGGAGGAGGGATGTGGGGGGAAGGTGAGCAGAGGTGGGGGGGGGGGAGGAGAGGAGGGGCCAGCGAGGGGGGAGGAGGCAGGGCCTGGGACAGAGCGGGAGTGGAGCGGGGGCGGGACCATAGGTGGAAGAGGTGGGAGGGAGCGCTAGCCTCCCCAAGGGGAAGCGTCATGTGCCGCCCATGTCCTGAACCATCCAGCTCACATTTGTTTTGTTGTCATTTTAACTACAGAAAATATTAGACAAGGGAGAAGGTCAGTTCCATTCAACACCCACCTTCTGTAATCTTGCCACTTTCTCATAGCATCCATCCAACTCTTGCCGTAAGGATCGGTTCTCCTCCGACAGGATCTCCACCATCTGCTGGGCCCTGGAAACAATGGCAAAAGGATCTACTTGCATCTGCTGATAAGGAGAAGGTATCTGCTGAGCTCTTGGCATTAATGTGTAGGAATCTCCTTGCTGCTGTTGCTGCTGGCCTAGACCGGGCTGGCATAGTCGGTAGAAATCTCCCTGATGGACCTGGTTTGACAGGAACAGCTGCTGGGTCCGTGGTAGAAAGCATGGATCTCCCTGATTTGGAGTCAGGGGTTGCTGATGCTGGGAAGGAGACAATCTGGATGGTGGTGGAGACTGCAGTAAGGTCAAAGATCCCAAGGACGTTAAGGAGGAAGTTGGGCTGTGATGGTGAGGGGGTCTCTGCTGTAACTGCAGGTGTAGATCAGGGTTTTGCCTGTAAAACAATAACAGCAAATTCAGCTGAAGTTCTGCAGAGCATCACACATCAACCAAACTGTATGGCAAGGTGCCGAATACAAGTACATGTACCAGCTGCTACTGGCAGGATGGATGTTCCATGCATAAGACTTTAATGCAAATATGTTAAGTATGAAAAACCATATAAAGAGGCGCTTCAAAACCACTAACCAGCTGTGTGGAAAAAAATCCCAAACATAACGACTGTCCTAAGCTCATGAGTACGTTTGTACAGAGATGGCATAAGAAACTACCTTGAGATCCACTCTGTCAACCACTCCAGAATAGCACTATTGTAATTCAGAACACACTGGCAATATAGTTATTAAACATCAAATCTGCACTGTTGAAAGAGGAGAACTATTTTATGTGTTTACACTTTTCCTCACTTTACATGGATAAAATATTAAACTAAGGACAGTTGAGCCAGTCCTGTACTGAATTGCATAGGCTCCGTGGCAAAGGTCCTGCCAACAATGAATATCCTTCTGCAATTCAGGATACAGATTTAAAAGGAACAGGCTATGGTCTTATTTATTACTGTGCTAGCTGCTGCTGGCTCAAGTACACTGAAATACCCACTAATGAGCCACAGCACTGCCAGCGGAGAGAGTTAACAGGAGGTGAGAGCCAGCCTGACAGTTGGGATCAGAATTTGGGTCCAGAAGCTTCCTCAGTCCCAGCTCAACAGGTATTTTACAGATCATGTCTGTACCCGATATGCAGAGGATGAGAGTCTGTCACAGATCCGTCTAAACAACTTTAACTCAAGCTATAGCAGCTCATGCACGCAGCTCTGGAGGTCCCCAGCTCACATCCTGGTGTGTTGGTCAAGATGGCGGCTGTCACTTGAGCACTTCATATATCTAATAGACTGCTCAGCCTTAGGGAAAGGAGGGTCAGAGCTCTTCCCTCCAGAGACTCCCTCTGGATGATGTGTGGAACAGCACTGTCAGCCTGCATGGGGAGCCACGGCCAGCCCTGGAGGAAAAAAACTCTCATACTGTTGTGGGAAGGAGCAAAAGATGAGGATCTCTCTCTCCCCATCCCACCATACATTTCCCACGCACATATGCCCACTTCCTTTAAAAAAAGTTCAATTTGGTGAAGTTCTGAAGACACTTTTTATTTAACAGTCTAGTTCTCTAAACAGTGTCCAATCCCTTCCTAAAAGTTATCCTGGTACAGGACAAGTTTGGTATTTACCATTCTGTAAAACATTCCTGTTCTTCTGCTGTAACTTCTTAACCCTTTGGCTGCTGCTCAAACTTACAGGTGGAATGCACTCGCAACCCTGCATCAGGTATGGCCAGGAGGAATGACACCTATTATGCTGCTTGCACTACTGAACGTACCAAGTACGTCCAGTGGAATACACCTACTGGGCTGCTCTGCGGAACGTACCAGGGACGTTAGGTGGAACACACCTGCTGCACTGCAGAATTCTCCAGGTACATCCTTCCATTCCATCCAGCGAAACATTAATTAATGATTTCAAGTGCTTAATTGTATTAGTAGCTAAAGGGTTACATGAAATATTTGTCAGAGGATGTTTGAGCACTTAGAATCGCCTTCCTGTACTGTACAAAAGCTCATGCATCAATTTTTCATACACATCCAAAGAGGAAACATCTGCGTTAATCACATCTTGTTAGCAAGATATTTTAGAGGTCATATATTCTGAGCTTCTGCATGGGATATACTACCTCGGGTTACATGTCCTATGCCTTATTTAACATAAATATGCCTGGTGATTTATCCCTGGGACGGGTTGAAGATGACTAAGTCCCTTCTGAGATGACTGTCATGTCTGCTCCTGAGTCAATTTTAAAGTCAATATTCTTGCCATGAATATAGGCAGTCTTCGACTTCACGACTTTCAAGTTACGATGAATGGCACTTATGACATTTGTAAATTGACACCCTGTTTCAACTTTCCAACAATAGTTTTGACTTTATTACGCTCGATCCGATAATATTGTTCCTATCAGTTCTGAGTTATGTATCCAACATGTGGTTGTTACTTTTAACTGGCCTTCTTCTGGTCAAAGCCACCCCTCTTTACATGGACCAAGTTACATCTGTTGTCTCTCATTACTAGGAACATAGGGTAGAAATCCCCACTCTGGCTCTCACGTTCCCTAGCAGGCTAACAAACGCAGCCAGAGAGGTAACTCACTGTCATTTCAGAAAAACTATGTACTGTTCTGGTTATTGTCCATATTATCACTACCCTCTAATGACTGTGGTACTTACTGTTTGCTAGCAACATTATTTCAATGAATGCATTTCCCTAGGAAAGATCAGATGCAGCATGTGGTTTTCAGGGATTGGGGGAAGAAAGAGAAGATGTGCAATTAATTTCCTCAGCAATGTTCAGCTCAGAAGAAACATCTGGTTATTTCTCTACTGGGAGGTCACTGCTTTAAACTTTTCTTTTAACCCAATAGAGGAGACTGAGGCAAAAAGGTCAAGAGACTTGCTCAAGGTCAATGCTTCAACCAGGAGAGGAATCTGAGTCTTCCTGACACTCAACCCTTTCCTCTAACCATAAAACCTAAAAGAGAACCTGCCCCTAACATTCCACCTTAAATGGCCACAAATGTCTCACAGAAACCTCTGAAAAAATATCCAATTAGAAAAAATTCTGCAGATGAAGCTAATCTTGAGCTATTTTATTAAATCAAGGAAAGTTACATGAAAAGTTAGACTTTTGCTTCTTCAGAATTCACTGGCTCCTGGAGTTTATTCCCAAATGACATCATAATCCTCTGTGTGATGTCAATCATTTCAATAATAACCTGACCATGATGTCAAACACAGCACTATGTTGACCGACAGTGGTCCCATCAGTTTCTGCATGAATTTACATTTTAAATAAATAAGTTTCCAACCCTTATATTTCCAAGAAAACCTTCCAGACATAAACTGATGTACCCTCTGTCCAAGTATGCAGCAGACAGCCTGAAGCAATAACCAACACAGGTCAAATGCCTCCATTAATCTAAATGGTTTGTTAACAAACACTGTAAGCCTAAGAAGGATCATTTAAATGTCAACATTATTTACTACTTCAATACAGATCATTTTAGTGGAAGTACTTTGTTACTCTGCAATGGTGAGTAAAGTTTGGGAAGAGTATTACTCTCTCCACCTCTTCACCTGATTGCAGGTGAAGAAAAAGCAGAAGGAGCAGGTAAGTATTGAAGGGAGATACCATTTTTGTGCATGTGTTCCTGATAACAGTAATAATTTAAAAAATAAAAAACTAGTGGAAAAAAAAGTAGATATAGAAAATCGCAGCTGGGCTATTGTTAAACAGAATACATTTCCAAGATTGCCAACAGGCCCAGGGTCTCAGAGCTCACCTACACTGCATCTCACCTTTTAAAATTAGTCAGTTCTAGCACTGACCTGAGAACCAGGACTCCTTAGTGCTGCTACCAGTTCTGACACCAGATACATGTCTGATCTTGGGCAAGCCACAAATTCTAAATTCCTTTACTTTCCCCATTTGTAAAATGGGGGTAATACCATCACCTTTTTAAAACACCCTGAAATCCTCAATTGCAAAGCTCAATATACAAGTTCAAATTGTTATTCAGTGTTGTTAACTCCTGCAATTTTCTCGTGTGGTAGTTGGTGGTTTTCTCAAAGCCCCAGCTCCTGGATTCTTCTGATAATGAGAGAATTACAACTGTCACCTTATTTTAATATAGCATGTTTCCTCATAGGTAGGGAAAAGAGCTTGAGAACATGACCTCAGTGAACCACAGAGGCTCAGAAACCAGTAGACAAATACAATTAACCCAAAACATTTTGTGATTTTTGTTTGTTTGTTTGGCTTAAAAATCCTGAAGTCAAATACAATCTCATTGTGTTTGAGGCCCAACTCATTATTTTTGAGCACATAGGGCTGGCAAGTTATTAACCAACTCAACAAATACTTCACTCTGTGAAAGACAATGGCTATCCATAACTTGACGTTTTATGTATAGCTTAAAAATATATTTTTTTTATTTACAGTTCTGCTCACTATGCACTAGACATTATCCAGACACGCAAGCAAAAGCTCACAATCTATGTGTGTATATATATATATATATATACACACATAGATAATCTATTAATAGATAATATATATATTATCTATTAAATTTGCGCCAGTGTACAACTGAGCGATAAGCTATACTGGATGGGGACATCAGAAATTCCAACTGCAGAAGAAATTAGAGCAATAATTTTATCAAGTGTTTCCCAAATTGGGAAAACCAACTCCTAAGGGGCCTCTTCACTTTCAAGACTGCATCTTGAGAGAATTCCTACTTCCTTTCCTCTCCCTGGTGCATCTCTGTGCACCATACAACATGGAGCGGTGCAGATTACGTACTTTGATTTGTGGTTTTGCCCACTAAAACAGTAAGTAGGTATTTTAGCTGTGAGGGCAGAGACGTTGGAAAAATACTACATGGTAATAAGAACACCAAGCAAAACAATGTAGATTCCTGCATTAGAAGCCCTGAATGTTGCATGCACTGCACACATCAGATAATGCACAAAATCACCAGGTGGAAATAAAAAGACCAGAGAAGGTGCCTGGCTCATTAAAAACTCTCCTTCTCCCCTTCCTCTCCTTCATGCTCAAGCAGTTACACTTCCCCTTTCTCCCACAGCCCTCCCATCCCAAACTTGGAAACATTAACCACCAAAGTGAGCAGTCTTCACATGATCAAACAGACAACTGAAATCTAACTGAAGAATTTTCGTTCTGCTTCCTATTCATACCTGATTATCATCTACTTTGACACAGCTCAGGCTGCAGAGGGGAAAACAGTATGCCGAAAAAATACTAATTATGGGCCTAATTCTGCAGCACTCATTCACAAGTGCAGTCCCACTGCGGGCAACAGAAGTAGTCCCCCCACGCAAGATCTGATGAATCAGGCCCTAAATGGGGCTGGAACTTGAATTATTCATCATGAACACTGAAGTGCAACAGGCAGATACTAGGGAGAGAATCAGGCCTGTGAAGCTTCACATTTATCTTACTCATATTAAATTATTTTTAAAATTTCTAAAAGTGCCAAGTAATAACATGGATGTGTCAGCCTGAATCCCTGGCTGGACTGATATTTCCATGAATCCAACATCATTATAAACATATATATGTTCCCAAACTACCACCACCCAGAAGCAGGTGAGCCAGAGCAGACAGTTTGCAGTTGGTGGGTTAAACTTACCACACCAACCATTCTTTTCCCAGACTCAAAAGAGTGAATCATGAGAATGCTGTGAATTCCCTAGTGTTTATCTTGCTCAACCAGTTTTCATTTAACTGGGTTGTTAGGTCACCCTCAAATTCCACTGAACAATGGGGGGGAAAAACCCTCAGAAGTGGGTGTGGTTTCAACAGCAGAAAGAAAGGTCTTTATTTCCTTTATGTGCAGTTAAAAAAAATTATTTATCAGGATTCATTTGGCTTTTCAAATATAAACAGCCCCAGTGCATGGACAAGAGAGAATTTTGAAGATTTTTAGCATTCCAGACGAGGCTGCAAAGCCATTCATTGTCCTTCCCTGACTCTCAGAAAGTGTCCCCCTTTTAAAAGTTGTGTACTTTTAAAATGCTCAGTCCATTACCCAGCTGCACCTTTAGCAGCACAGAAGGTTTATTGTTTTAATGACCGTATGTTTAAGGAGGGAGGGGGGGATGGGTTTTGCTATGCTGCTCTGTAATTTATGGATTAGGAGTTAACATTTTAGTCTTCTAATTGTTCCACCATTTCAGCAGATGCTTCCAAAGGAAACCTCTGCCCTGTGCATCTATGCAGGTTAAAAAATAACCTCGGTGGATTCACAGTGCTTTGAAGACAAATTTAAGTTACTTCCCAACACCTGAAAACTTGCCAGCTGAATCTCCTTCTCTCTGAATCCATTCTAGTGGCAAGGATCCAGCCAATACAGACAAATAGGCCGTTGGTGTGGTTTCAAATGCCTCTCTCTGTACACAGAAAATGGGCTAAGTCTCTGATACAAACAAAATTCCCAGTGAGGGATAATCGTTAAGGGTCTCTTGCCCTTTTCAGCTTGCATTGCAATTTGTGGCCTTGCCTATGGATTTTGTGAACCATTTGCAATCAACTTCTGCAGTCATTAGTCAAACTGGAAAAAAACAACAAACAAAAAAAAACCCTCCTCCTTTCCTGGCTTATTTATTATTTATGTAGATAGATCAAAGGGCCTTCTCACCAGACCCCTTTGCTGCAGAAAGCATTTTGGATCATAAACAATGGCGAATGAAGCCTGAAAATAGCTTCCAATAGGGCTGGAAAGGATCCACATAGATTCAGATTCTCCAGAGCTCTGAATCTATTCCAAAAACATTGGCTCTTCTCTTCCTCCCACCCCACTCTTTAGACACAAATACACACAGCCTTCCCCGCCTACTTTTGTAATACTTCACTGACCTCATGTTTCTGCTTTAGAGCATTTTCCAGCCACAAAACAAGGCAGAAATTATTACACTGATGCCCACTAGCTTGAAACATTTTAAGTGGGTTTCCACTTGGTTTAAGAGAGAAATCTGATCCACCACGGGGCTGGGTCGTACAGTTAGGTAGGACAAAAGAAAATATAGGTTAGAGCCAGGTTGCATTACAGTTTAATAAACTTGATCTGCTTCACCCACCCAGGATTCAGTATTGACCCCAGATCAGATCCAACTCCTGAACTAGAGCAAACTAGAACCGGACAGGATCTCAATTAATTCAGGGGGAAAATAATGGCTGCTAAACAAACAAGTCTGGGATGGTGCACTTTCCCCTTTCCTAAGTGATCTCATATAAAAACATTTAGGTGTGGTTTATACCCTAATAATCTATTGTCCTGGCAGATCCAGTTAAAGCCTGGCTTAGCCTTGCAGCAAGAGACTGCATGTTTCAACAGTGAATCATGCTACAGCTTTGGCTTTTTAGCAGAGCGGTTGCATGGCTCAGGAACCTGGATAAAACTCAGTATGGACCCATCTATGCTGCAAGGTCAAACTTTATTTTAAACAACATTAGGCCACTCCGGCAAGGAATTTGGCCCCTAACACCTGGGATACAGTCCTACCATACTATAGTTATAGCCTAACACAACAGAGACGGGATCTTCATTCAAACACAACCTGCATTCAGAGGCTGAGTTTTGTCCCTTCTTTGCTTCTTACAAAGATAAAAACCACTGAGTTGGGAAGGTGACTAAGCAGCTAAGGGGCTCCTTACCTGATTGATCCATACTCAGGAGGATGCTGATATCTCATCATAGGCCCATCAGATCTACTCTGCTGGCTCATGCGATGATCACCATAGAAATGTCCAGGGTCCTGAGGTTTGCAGTTCATGGGTGGGGTGGACATGTTTTTGTAAGGGTACTCTGGCGGAGGGCCCCGGTGCTCTATCGCTTTCATATTCGGCTGGGGAGGCGTGGGCACTGAGTTTTTATAAAAATCATTGGAACTGGAGTTTTTGTACAGATCATTTGGCTGCTGGGGGGAAAGTGGAGCACTTGTGACAGGTGCGTGGGCCTTGACACCACTGGTGGCCAACGACAGCTGCATCAGCCTCTCACTAAGAGAGCGAACGTGTCCTTGCTTGAGGTCCTTAAGTCCTTCATCCTGATGGACTTTCCCAGGGTTCACTCGCTGAACCGTAGGCCGCCCTTCAGTCCTCATCTTTTGATTGGTTACCCCCGTCACATAAAACGCTGCCCCAACGCTAGCATGCGGCTGGCCCCTGAAATACTGCGACTGGACTTTGGCTTCTTCGTACGTTGGGAGGTCTTCACTGTTCTGAAGTCTTGGAGAGAGCTGCTTCTCCATGATGCTATTGTCCACCTGAATCTCCTGGCCCTGGGGCTCTTGGCGGGCAGCATGAGTCACAAGCTGATGGTCCTGGGTGCTCAGCCCTTCGTTCTGAGACCCTGGACTCCCATTGCTGTTGAAAGGGGGTGCATTTCCTGTGGCTTGTTGATGTAAGGCAAGGAGGTTGCGGTTGTCATTTGGGTTTCCGTATCGGAGCTGCTCCTGCAGCAGACGCTGTAAAACTGTCGTAGCTGTTTGCTCTTCTGAATTCCTCATCTCAAACTGTGGTGCCTTTGGGGTGGAATGCAAAAGCTGCCCTTGACCTAAGGAGAGGAGACATGGTTAGCAACTCTTCACTGCCTCACAGAAGGGACGGTTTAGGAGCAATGGCTTGAAACTGAAGAAAAATATAAATTAGATATAAAGGATTTTCATAACAATGAGGGTCATTAAGACCGTCAGACACTGGAAGGACCGGCCTAATAAGGTGGCGAAGACTCCATTGACTGCAGGCGGCAGGGCTATGGACGAAATGCCCCAAACAGGAAGGCTGAGCATTGGCAAAAAGGAGACCTATAATTCACAACATGGTGGTAAAAATGACTGAGCCCTGTCTACATTGTACCCATTCCTGCCAATGGTGAATTCTGGTTCCCATTTTTGCCACGTAAACAAGGACCAAGAAGAGAATAGGGAACTCAGCACATAATCTGTTAAATTTAAGAAGAAAACAAGAGCTACACCAAGTAAGTTATATGCTTAGAGTGAAAAAGGAGACTCCCCATCACTTGGGTCATTTAAAGTAAACTAATGAACACCTGACTAGATGGTTATTTTTAGAGTAGCTGTAGCTTTGGGGGTAGATTTTTAAAGCCCAGTCTCCCTTTTGCACCCACTACTATATACTGGTTTAACTTCTTAGTTAGATGTCTAAATGACATCAGTTGCAACCACACAACTACAGGGGGAGGGAGGGCGCTCTGGAGAGGAGGAGGAGTCATCAGATTGAGGCCCACAAAATCCAGACTCTGAGTTCGAGTCTGAGTTTGAAAGGAAAAACATTGTGAACATCATTTAAGAAGCTCATAGATTAATGTTGAGTACATAACTAAGGCCTTGTCTACACTAAAGGGAAAAGTCAATCTAAGCTACGCAATTTGAGTCACGTGAATAGCGTAACTCAAATCGACGTAGCTTAGATCTACTTACCGCGGGTTCCACACTACACGACATTGACAGGAGACGCTCTCCCGTCAACTCCCCTTGCTCTTCTCGATCAGGTGGAGTACAGGAGTGGAAGGGGGAGCGATCAGCAGTAGATTTAGCAAGTCTTCACTAGACCCACTAAATTGACCGCTGATGCATCGATGTAGACAAGCCCTGAGTAAGGGCTTGATGATCAGTGAGCCAAAGTGGTTAGATAGGGGACTAAGCCATTGAATCGCCCATTAGAGTTGCAAGTACTCAGCACTTTTGAAAACCAGGCCCAATACGTCCCTTATTGGGCATGCAATGCAAAATGACCTAAAATCCAGGGTCATTTTTTAAAGTGTGAGCAAAAATAGCTTGCCCCAAGTGACAGTCTGTGGCAGAGCCAGGGATAGAATCCAGGTCTCCTGACTCTTCTGAAGTCTTCTTCATTACGTGTCTTAACTACATGTCCATCCAGGCTTCTCTACTCTGTCATGACAGCTTACAGTGTAGATACATCAGCCACAAACTACTGCCTATGATGTACTGTCAAGAGAGAAGGCTCTTCTCCAGAGTCTACTAGAGAAAAAATTAGAACACGCCCTATTCCATAAAGCCTTTTCAACAATCTGGGAATTCAGATACTTACCCATATACTGGATTTTCACATCTTTGAAATCATATCTACTATGGCATGTACCTTATTTCCGTCACTTTGACTTCCTCAGTCAGGAGAAGCAGTTCTGATACATGAGGGGACACCTGGCCTTCTGCCTGCAAGTCCAAAATCTCCACTCAGAAATGGTTTTGGTCCCTTCAGTAATTGGGATCACTTGATGCTCTCTTCACTCCCCAAAAAATTCTGAAAAAGAGAGAACATTTTAACCAGCTGTTAGGAGACAGCAGGAGTTACAAAAGATGATCAATATTTCATGCTCCCCAACCCTTCACCTACTCCCCACTTTTCCCAAACCTAAGGATTTCAGTCCCTATGAGATGAACAAATCCTACTGCACAACATCCAACTCCACGCACTTCTTAATCATTACAGTTTTCGGCCTTGAGAACAACTGTCGCCAAATCATGCTCTGTCCTATTTGTGCCTCCAAGAGAAACAGTGATAAAAACTCCCTAATTCTTTAAATCCATTGGTTTCCTTTTTGGTAGAAATGAAAGCTGCACTGCTGAAGATGCCCTGACGGCTCCTTTCAATGATACTGTATATATATACACACACATCAATAATAAATATAGTACCTTCCATCAGAAGATCTCAAAGCACTTTACAAACATTAATAAAATTAGGCATCATAACATCCCTGTGGGGAAAGTAAGAATTATCCCAATATTTAGATGGAAAAAATGAGGAACAGTTGCCACAGGTCTCGCAGAAGTATATGGCAGAGCCCAGATCTACCTCCCAAATCCTGTTCTTTAGCATCATCCTTTGCCCTTTAGGATGAAAAGCACTACAGCAATTTAAAATAATATTTTAATATCTTTGAAACAAGAGGGAGACAAAAATCAGATCAAACTTCTACATCTATATAAAAATCCCCCTATATATAAACAAATTCCTAGGTGTGTTCTTGACTCTCTCAAATAGAGATGTTAAATCAACTACTAAACTAGGTTCTCCGAAGAGGGAGTGAATCATGCAAAGGAAGTGGAACCTACTAATATATACAGCACTTACGTATTTTAAGAACAGACAATTATAACAAAACAAAATAAAGCAAGCAAAAAAACAAATTAGTCACTGAGGTGTATAATTTAACATGATTTCCTGGAATGCTGCAAAAAATAAAGTCAACAGATGCAGTGAAGGAATGCAGACATGAATGCTTCTGTCTCAGTCTTATTACAGCACACATCCACACCCAAAGAAATGATCTCAGGTCTGCAAGTTAACTACTTAGGATGTCATCAGCAATTTCAATACACGTGAACAATATCTAACTATGGAACAAGCCTGTGTCGTGTGGTGTGCTACATGCAAGATGGTGGCTAAGAACTAATACCTAATGTCAAATTCTTAACAAGTGACTTAACTTGAGAGGGATATATTGAAAACAGCTGCCAAAAACATGCAGCAAGAGATCCTTTAAACCCAGGCTTTAAGATAGCAGATAACTAGAGTAATTTCCAGCCTCTTTTCCCAGTATTGCACAACTTAAGTTCAAGGATCCTTAGTACCACTCGTACCAATATAAAATTGTTTACTTACTTTTTACAAAGTTGCCCAAAGCAACCTTTTTTATGAGAGCACAAAAATGTTTATCATGTAATATGATGTTGTCTTTCTACTCAACTACAGTACTTCTTAGGTGTCAAGTGGGCAAATGTGGATTGTATCTTCCTGTTAAAATGCAGTCATTTGAGGGAGAAGTCCATAAATCCTGCTTCTCAGTTTAAAAGATATCTCAACAGAACAATTCAATCTGTGTGTGTGTCTAACACCCTCTAATATTCCTGAAACATTAAAGAAGTGCTAAGTATCACCGCAGTTATTTCACACATACACTTTTACATCAACACAGCACTAACTTCTTGCATTGATCCAATAGAAGAAACAAGACCACATTCCACTGCAAAAAAAACTACCAGTTGTGATTAAGGAACACTAAATAATCCACTTGTATTTTCGGCCCAAATTAGGAACCATCCCTGGAAAACTGAGACAAGAGGCGAATCCAGTTATACTATGGGAATGCTCTAGCCAATGGATCCTGCTTTCTTGAAACTCCAGCTGTTAGCAATGTTATTGATAACCCAACTTTGTTAGCTACACCTTATTTAATTATCACTCACAAAGAGGGCCTTGTGCAACTTGCTTCTGTGGCAAGATCCTTGTATTCTGCAGCGCTCTTGTGCAGAATGCTGGAAATTCTACGGCAGACCCATTTAAATGGAGGTTTTAATGTAATTAAACATGAAAATGATCCATACAATCAGTACCGCAGCTTATGTGTTATTTATTTGGATGCCAAGTACTATTTATACTCTCCCAATATTTTCAGTTTTCAATGTGCCAAAGGTTTCTCCACTGTAAACACAGAAGTACATTGCAAGTTGTCAAGGGGAGGCTGGAGGTTTTGGCACCTGGAAAGGCATGGGAGGCTAGAGGCTGGGAATAATCACATTATATGGTACCTATGCCAAAATGATTGGCAGTGAACTAGTTCATGCTGCCATTTAAATGGTCAACTTTAGGTTTCAGACTTAACCATTAAGATGAATGGGGCCACTCAGCCCTATTGTTTCAGACAACCTGCAAAGTCGTTTTCTTCCCAACCATAAAGGCTAGAAACACTTTTTACAAAGAAAGATTCAATTCTAGAGTACAATTCTGCTGCAAGGGGCCAATCAGAGGTGAACTTCACAGACTGCATCTATGCTGACAATTTTTAACAGTTCTCTCACCATTAGTGAAAGACCTAGTGTAGGAATTTAAACTCCATGGTGACATCTAACCATGCTCAGACACGCATTCGTTATAAAGCAACAGTGGGGGGAAAATATTAAAAATTCTCAATGAAGACAAAGCCCATATGTGCCTGGCACTTTGCAGACACACAAAAACAAAGACCTCCGCCTCAAAGACCAAACAATTATACCATAGGAGTCCCTTGTCACTCACTCATTTCACTCAGATTTAGTCAAGAATTTAAAATGATCACATGGGTTGGCTATCAGGAAACATAGCAGTACTGTTCATTTCTGTGCATCACACACATTTGCCTGCATTATGAAAATATACTGACAAATGAAATACTCATCACTCTTGATGACAGGTTTCAGAGTAGCAGCCGTGTTAGTCTGTATCCGCAAAAAGAACAGGAGTACTTGTGGCACCTTAGAGACTAACAAATTTATTAGAGCATAAGCTTTCATGGACTACAGCCCACTTTTTCGGATGCATAGAGAGTGGAATAAATACTGAGGATATATATATACACACACACATACAGAGAGCATAAACAGGTGGGAGTTGTCTTACCAACTCTGGGCTATCTTGATTATCACTTCAAAAGTTTTTTTTCCTCTTACTTAATTGGTCTCTCAGAGTTGGTAAGACAACTCCCACCTGTTTATGCTCTCTGTATGTGTGTATATATATCTCCTCAATATTTATTCCACTCTGTATGCATCCGAAGAAGTGGGCTGTAGTCCACGAAAGCTTATGCTCGAATAAATTTGTTAAGTCTCTAAGGTGCCACAAGTACTCCCACTCTTGATGAGTGACTACAATGATATAGGAGTAAGGTGCCACAAGTACTCCTGTTCTTTTTGAGGATACAGACTAACACGACTTCTACTCTGATACAATGATATAGTTACTTATTACCCTGCATGGAGTGACTGCAGCAGTAAGAAGAACACAGGTGAAAGGACGCATCTCTTTTCTGCTTGCGAAAGTAAGAGGAATGTAAGATTCCTGGTGAATGCAGCCTGTACACACTTGCCCTGAATTACTGCTTAGCCAAGAAGCTAATTAGCTAACACATCAGGTGGGATAAGAACAGGTTCACCTCCTCCTCCTCAGAAGGGCTGAAGTACAGTTAAGCACATTCAGTTTTAATACTCAGTCCTGTACCATCCATACAAATAAAATATAATCCAATGGCTTTATGGACTCACAAGCTCCATACTTCCAGCCACTTCACAGTGGAGAATAACAGCATTCCCAAGTAGCCTAATGGCTTTGCTGGCTGGTGCTATGGTCTATTTCTTTAGAAATGTAGATATGATCCAGACCCTCCCCCAGGCTGGCAGGAGCAGATACAGCTTGGCTCTCTGTCAAACACACTTTAATAGGCAGCTGAAAAGTTCTGCGGCATCAGAGGTCTTTGCTTGCCCTTGTCGGGCTCCAGGAAAATGGTGAGGAGATGCTTAGTGTGAAGGTGACGGTCTTGGACTGTGTCAGAAATTAAAAGGTATCTCTAGAAGTGCTTAGATAAAGGGGTGGGCCATGAAGCTTAATAGATACCTTAGACAGGGCTGGGTAAAAGCCCAGAGGCTATCTATCTCACATTCTGAGTGATCTGTAGCGAAGAAAGCAAGCTTCCCCTTACCATACAGCCTAGACATGGCCCCAATCCTGCAATCGCTTATTCACATGAGTAGCCCTGACAATCTTCAGGCCACCTGGAAATGCAGTTACTGCGCACGCGTA
Source organism: Trachemys scripta elegans (assembly GCF_013100865.1). Lineage (NCBI taxonomy): Eukaryota > Metazoa > Chordata > Testudines > Emydidae > Trachemys > Trachemys scripta. The sequence continues at coordinate 19,466,343 of NC_048306.1, forward strand.
CACACACAAACACACCCTTTGAAGCGGCTGGAAATGTTGGGTTCATGAGGGTGAGGACATAGAGTCATTTAATGACTGATGCACATCAGGATGCCAGAACAGGGGGGCCCATGGCACCCACTTTTTAACATGGGCATAGTTTGGGGATAGGGAGCCACATTGCCCCCGCCCAAACTGCAAGTCTTGGGCAGGCACAGAGCGGTGCAGGCAAGGGCTGCTGCACTCAGTGGTAGAGGAGCAGATCAGGTCCCCTGCCGCAAAGCGCAGTCCCTGCCCGCAGCGCCAGCCTCTTCCCATTGCAGGCCCCTCTCAGTGGCCCCACTCCTGCTCCTCTTAGCCCCAAGGCCCCACCCACTGGCCAGGCCAGCAGCCAGGCCAGGGAGCCGGGGACGCTGTGGGGAGCCCTGGACCCTCCACCTGTCCTGGGCGGCGCACTCCGGGTCCAGGTGGCAGGGACAAGGGCTGGGGGCTGCTCTCGGGCCCCCGGCCCAGGACAGTTGGAGGGTCCCCAAGTTTACCACCACCTGGCTCCAGCTTTTTTCAGCCTGGCCAGAGGGCAGGGCCTCCGGGGGAAGAGGAGGAGCAGGAAATGGGATCATGGAGAAGGCGGGGCCACAGGGCAGGGCCTCGAGCCTCCCACCCCCACTTCTATCAAGGTTCCAGCGCTCCTGATACAGTTTATAACTAAGCATTCTTAACTGTACTCCAACCCTTTCCAAGGAGGAGAGAGGAGAATATATGGAAGGATTGCCCTGGAGAATAAAAGTTTGAGAGGTGTGCATGCCCGCTGTTTCAAATACCTAAAACCCCAGGGGCATATACGCACAAGTCCTCAGAGTTCTGATAATATTTTACCATCTGCGTCTGTTCCCAATTAAATTTCAAAGTACAGAGCCCACAGGTAAACGCCATCAAAGCAAATCTGTTGCCTAATATGTGCTTCCCTAGCTTAGATTCAATTATCCCTTTCTCAGTTACTTGTGTTTGCTGACTGTGTCTCAGGTGATCTTGCAGGTGTGGCACCCAGCAGGTGCATGTATCAGTGCCAGCATTACACATCTTCATACCAAAGGGACAGAGTCATCACACGAAAGAGAAAAACTTCCTCCTTTTAGTTAAAACCAAGAAGTAGTGCCACTTGGAATCATGCAAATTACACACATGCTTTTAGCATTAGATCATCAGGCACTCTACTGCAGTGAGGGGCTCAGGAACCTAGGTAGATGGATCATAGTTCTAGTGACTGATACAACTCTCAGGTACCATCTTGGCAAGAATCGTACAGTGGCTAAATACCCTCCCCACCTGCTCACCATATTGGAAGCGGATCAGAGGGAAATAAACGAAAGCGTGGCAAGCCTGAACTGAAAGCACCGAGCGAAAACCTTACTTGCACTGACCTAATAAAAGTTGAGTCATATCAGTAAGGGTAAAAGGCTCCTCAGAAGCCTGAAGGAGAGGTGAAAAGACCTCAGCCATACTCCCAATTTCTGTTCTTCCATCATAAAGAAAGTATCCGTTTCTTTACGAGGACCCTATCAAGTAATTTTAGCCCAATATAATTTAGGTTTTTTGTTGTAAAAAGGAAGCAGGAAATGCTTTACAAAATCCAGTATAAATGAAAATGTTTCCTGGGCTTGTTTTTAAATATTTCAGTAAAAAGAGGTGTTAGAGGATTTAAAGGTTCTCCAGCAGTACTATACTGGAAACCCAAACTCAACAGTGTTGATCAAATGGGTAAGGGGCATTATTCCTGATACCTTGGTCAAATTGCAAGATCTATGGACATAAAATGTATCCAGCTGTTTCCAGTGGATGTGATATTCTTCACTTCTTGTCCTATACAGCATTGGTGTGTGCTCTTACACAGCTGCTGCAACGGACTCCAGCGGAGACTATTGTTTAGCAAGAGACAGTAATTCCTGCACATCTAGGGTGAAATCCTGACTCCACTGAAGTTAATGGGAGTTTTACTGTTGACTTGCATAGGGCCAGGATTTGACCATAGATGTTTGCATGATATAACTAGATCAATTTTGAATAGAATTAGTTACACTAGAAAGTGCAAGTTTTCTAATACAGACCAGGCCTTAAGCCGCATTAAGGTCATTGGTGAATTTTATCAATATATATTAGGCCAAATTAATTTTTGCTGAACTTCAGTGACTTCAATTCTTTAGTTTTTTAGAGCAGCCTTGTGAATTGTCAAACTCAAACAGCCTTTTGAATTCAACATTTAGTTTTGTTTTTACAGACACTTGACTCCTTAACTGCTGCTAGTACTCAGGCTGCGCTGAGCTTCTGTCGTCAGCAGCCCCATCCCACAAATATCCCAAGTATGCGTCGGCCGCATTTTCATTTCATTGTGTGGTTTCTCCATTCCTTTGCTGATTTAGTCCAGGCCTCTCTTTTTCATTCTCAGATAATGAAAACCATGTGAGGTTAAAATAAAATCTTCAAACCCATAAATCAGTTTCATCTGCATTATCAAGACTGAGCAAAATGTTTAGGGCAGTTCATTTGTCCCTATAAATAGGATCAAAATGTTAAGCTGTGCATTAGATAAAAAGGTCAGAATCAACTTCTACATTTTAAAAAGCAGAATTAATTCCTACAGCATAAGACACAGTGACCATGGAAATGCATTACCTAGCCAGAGATTTATGTTACATGTTATTCTTAGGTAGTTTTTCCTGATATGTCAGTTATGACATACCAAAAAAATTCAGTTAGTGCAGATCTCTAATATTAAAAAAAAATGGCAGTGGAGAATGGAAAAAAAAAAAAACTTTAAACCATGGCCTGATGTTAGCATAGAATTAATTCCCTGGATTTTGCCCATATATCACAGCTCTAACCTTGTTTAGGGCCAAATTCTAAAAGCCCTTTTCATGCTGAGAGGCACTTTATTCTGCAAACAGTCATACTGAAGTGAAACGGCTATTGGCAAAGTGTGGGTATCAGAAACTGGCCCTTCGTTTTTTCAGGGTTTTTATTTGTAGAAAGAAGCCAAGTAAATACATATTTTTCTATCCACTGGCTAAGTATTGACAACTTTTTAATTATTCATGAGCCTCACAGACTATAAATACCTCCTTCTGAGCAACTATGACCCAATCCTCCTCCTGAGGGACTATAACCAGGCTCGGTTGTGGTAGTACTGAGACAACCCTAGGTCACAGACAGGCCTGTTATGTGGTACCCATGGTCTGAGGTGAACAGCAAAGCTTTTTTTTTTTTTTCCTTTTTTTACTAAAAGAAAGCTGGCTCAAGATCCTGTTTAATTAATGTTTAAAAAGTCAGAGCAGTTTAAAACTGATATGCGTTATTCTTTCATCATAATGATGTGTGATTTGCATTTTTAAGTACTTTATGAATATTAAGTCTCAAAACCCCTGGGAAAGGGAATATTATTGTACCTATTTTTACAGATGGGTAAACTGCAGTACTGAGTGGTTAGGGCTGATCTATTATTTTGCCAGCATAGCTGTGCCAGTTAGGGGAGTAATTTTTTTTTTCAACAATATATAGCTATGCTGACAAAAGCCCTAGAGAGGATGCAGTTATACTAGCAAAAACTTGCTTTTTCTTGTATACTTATTTTGCTCAGGGAACTGGTATAAGCTATGTTGGCAAAAGGATTTGTTTGTCAGTTTAGGCTGCATCTACACTAGGAAGTTTTGCCAATATAGTTATACCAACAAACCTTTTAAACATAGATCTGGCCTAGGTGACTTTGCTCAAGGACACAGGAAATCAGAGACCTTGTTTACACACAAAACTTGCACCAGTTTAATTAGAATTGGTTATTAAAATCAATTTTGTATAAACAGTGCAAATACTGATGAAGAGACTATCAAATCATATTACACCTGGTTTATATCCATTTACTTAAGGTCCATAATTTACCAACACAACTTAAAGCAAGAATTAAACTGATTTAAGTGTCTTCATATTAAGGGCTTGCACCAGTTTGACTAGATAGATTTTTAAATCAACTTAGTTAAATCAGTGTACTTGTCTAGTATAAGCAACGTCCTAGTTTTATGTTCTAACCATTACTGGTGTATTATATGCATTAACAGTGGTTGCAGGGAAAACAACCAAAAAATATTCCAAGCTCCCCATGATTTTCATATATTTTGTTCTAAAATATAATTGTGATGTAAGCTTATATGCATATGTCATTCATGATTCAGAATCTTAGACAGTATTAAAGAGCTGCTTCTGTTTTTTAACCAGAAGCTTGTTATTCAGAGATAGGGTGACCAGATCACCCAAGTCAAATATCGGGACGCCGGGGGGGGGGGGGGGAAAAAAAACCAACCAACCAAAAAAAACACCCTTCCTCCACAAGCGCTGGAGGGAGGCCCCAGAGACGCAGGGGAAGCAAGGGGCCAGGGTGAGTGAGAGTCCAGCCTGGCCCCAAGCAGGCAGGACTCAGTCGGGCGGTAGGGAGAGTAGNGAAGCGCGGGGCCGGGGTGAGTAAGAGTCCGGCCTGGTCCCGAGCAGGCAGGACTCAGTTGGGTGGTAGGGAGGGGAGGGGGGCGGCCCACGGTGCCAGGCAGTGGCTGTTCTCCCCCCCCCGGGCAGCGGGACTGGGGAGCAGCTGCTGCTGCAGCTCCCACTGCTGCGGGGGAGGAAGCGGCCGATGGCCAAGCTCGGCGGCTGCGGCTCTGGCACCCCCGAACCCCCCGAGCCGGGGCCTGCTACGGGAACCCAGCAGCGTGCCTGCTGCGCCCAGCCCAGCCCCTGGCCAGTCGCGTCTGGGCTGCTGCCCAGCTGGTGCTATCCCGCGGCAGCCCCAGAGCGGGGGCAGCAGGCCCCAGCCCCCCCGTCCCGCTCGGGTCCCACAGGGGAATGAACGGGGCTGGGCTGCTGATGCCTCCGCCCCGGGGCCGCTGTGGGATAGCACCAGCTGGGCAGCAGCCCAGACGCGACTGGCCAGGGGCTGGGCCCAGCGTGCGCGCTGCTGGGTCCCCGCAGCAGGCCCCGGCTCAGGGGGGTCGGGGGCGCCGCAGCCGCCAAGCGCCATGGCCAGTTCCTCCCCCGCAGCAGTGGGAGCTGCAGCAGCGGCTGCTCCCGAGTCCCGCTGCCCGGGGGGTAGAACAGCCGTCGCCTGGCACCGCGGGCCGCCCCCCTCCTCTCCCTACCACCCAACTGAGTCCTGCCTGCTCGGGGCCAGGCCGGACTCTTACTCACCCCGGCCCCGCGCTTCCCCTGCGTCTCCCAGGCCTCCCTCCAGCACTTGCGGAGGGAGGAGGAATGGTGAGCCCGGGGAAGAGGCAGGGATTCGGGGAGGGAGCCAATCGGAGGAGGAGGGGGTGGAGTCAGGGCGGGGGGGGAGGGGTGCGAGCACTTCCGGGCTCCAGGCTCCAGCGCAGTTCCTTGTTTGTCCAGTGTCCCGACCGCACGTCGGTCGGGACGCGGGACAAACAAGGAAATATCGGGACAGTCCCGATAAAATCGGGACGTCTGGTCACCCTATTCAGAGATAAATTAGACAACAGGCATCCTGGGAACTAGAAGTTAAAAAAAAAAAAAAAAAAGGCTAAAGAGATCTGAATAGCATCTGAGCTTCCTCTGCAGGACAGCGAATGCAGAAGAACTCTTTGGGCCATTAAGGAAAACACATGAAGGTCTGGCTGTTATAAACAGGGAGAGGGCACTTGTGTTTTTATCACCAAACTGGCAATACATGACTTGCTCACCCCAACGTGACATATTAGTGTGATGGGCTGGATCACAGAACCCCCCCTGGGAGCTGCCAACCGATGTGCCAAGACTACCCCTGTTCCTATTTTCCCTGCCAGCTCAGGACTCCAGCACCCTGTCTTGCTGAGCCAGACACTCCCGTCTGCTCCAACACAGACCCAGGGTCTGAATAACTTGCCCCAAATTACTTGCAGGTTTACCTGAAAACAGCTCACAGAAGCGTGCTTGTCTTTAGCACTCAGATGCCCAACTCCCAGTGGGATCTAAACCCAAATAAATCCATTTTACCCTGCATAAAGCTTATACAGGGTAAACTCAAAAATTGTTCGCCCTCTATAACACTGATAGAGAGATATGCACAGTTGTTTGCTCCCCCACGTATTAATACATACTCTGCGTTAATTAATAAGTAAAAAGTGATTTTACTAAATACAGAAAGTAGGATTTAAGTGGTTCCAAGTAGTAACAGACAGAACAAAGTAAGTCACCAAGCAAAATAAAATAAAATGCACAATTCTATGTCTAATCAAAGTGAATACAGATAATCTGACCCTCAGAGATGCTTCAGTAAGTTTTTTCTCAGACTGGACAGCTTCCAGGCCTGAGCACAATTCTCTCCCCTGGTACAGCTCTTGTTCCAGCTCAGGTGATAGCTAGGGGATTCTTCATGATGGCTCTTCTCTCTCCTCCTTTGTTCTCTTTCACCCCTTTATATATCTTTTGCATAAGGCGGGAACCCTTTGTCCCTCTGGGTTCCCCCCCCCCCCACTGGAAAAAGGTTAAAGATGGATTCCAGTTCAGCTGAAATGATCACGTCACTGCAAGACTTCATTACCCACTTGCCAGCACACACATATACAGGAAGACTCACAGGTAAACCACAGCCATTTGCAGACAATGGTCCTGGTTAATGGGAGTCATCAAGATTTCAAACCACCATTAATGGCCCACACTTTGCATAATTACAATAGGCCCTCAGAGTTATATTTTATATTTCTAGTTTTAGATACAAGAGTGGTACATTTATACAAATGGGATGATCACACTCAGTAGATTATAAGCTTTGTAATGATACCTTACAAGAGACCTTTTGCATGAAGCATACCCCAGTTACATTATATTCACTTATTATCATGTTTTTATAAAACCATAGAGACTGCACAACTTCACAGTTCGATTTTATTACAGGTGGCTAACTAGCATTGACTTCCTGCACTACATCGCTGTGCAAGACTCCAGGACACAGGCCTGGCTCACTTAAAATCACCGCAGCAAACACCACGTTTAATACACGATTTTAGAAACAAACTTCAAGGCAGTCTATATTTCTCCACTGCTCAGGGAAAGGGTTGTTTGTTTGTTTATTATTTATTTTTAAAATATATCACTCATTAACTCTACCAGATCAGAGCCACTCATTCATTCCTCATTCTCTGATCTCTCACTTAAGTCAACTGTTTGGTTTGCACTTTAATGGCCATCAATATACACAACACATTTATACAGATAAGATTTAGTAAGTTATTATTTAGAAAATACATCTGGGTGTCTAAGTAAAGAAAAATTACAACAGCTTTGCAAAACTCCTCTCGCTTGGAGGGGTTTAACGGATAAGAAAAGTAAATATTATACAGCAGACTTAAACTTTAATTGGTCTTATGATTCTTTTGCTTTATTGTTTCCTGTCATCCCATGGGGGGGTTGGGAGATCTTTGCCTGAGCTATTAAAGTTTCATGACAGTTTTGCAAGGCTGAGTTATATGCAAATTACAGAAATATTATGGTTTTATGATGTCTTTTAATACACTTAACTGCAACATTTTCATACGGACAAATTGTCAATCTAGTGGTAACTCCAGTCTAGAGATACTTGAAGCATGAACCAAATATTTTTACAAGAACTGAAACTATCCCCATGGCACTGGGCCTGCAATAGATTCACTCTATGTGACTGGCTGGCACTGCATTCCAAAGCAGCTTTGGGATGCACTCTCTTTTTCTCTGAATAGGAATTTAACAAATTAGTGAATCATGCCGCCAATCTGGATTCATAAGAAAGCCATTTGCCTCCTCTCTCATAAAAGACAATGATCTAAAGCAGCAGTTCTCAAACTGTGGGTCGTGACCCCAAAGTGGGTCGTGACCCCATTTTAATAGGATCGCCAGGGCTGGCTTAGACTTGCTGAGGCTCAGGGCTGAAGCCTAAGGCCCACTGCCCAGGGCCAAAGCTGAAGCCCGAGGGCTTCAGCCCTGGGTGGCAGGGCTCAGGTTACAGACCCCCTGCCTGGGGCTGAAGGCCTTGGGCTTCAGGTTTGGCCCCTCCACCCAGAACAGTGGGGCTTGGGCTTTGCCCCACCCCCCAGGACAGCGGGGCTTGGGTGGGCTCAGGCATCTGTCCCCCCTCCTGGGGTCATGTAGTAATTTTTCTTGTCAGAAGTGGGTTGCGGTGCAATGAAGTTTGAGAACCACTGATCTAAAGCAGTGATACTCAGACCTCAGTGGTTCAGGAGCCAAATTAGCAATCAACATTAACCAAAAGAGCCAGAGTCGTGTGAATTCATTGTTTCGTTTACTATATATATTATTCTCACAGCAAAATGACTGTCCAGTATTATTATTTTATCAACTACAATTGGTTAATAACAGAGTAAAAGCATCTTGACTGGTTAATAATTAAATCACAGTATTTTAACATCATGTGCTGCAAAGTGCCCCAGGAGACACATTAAAGAGCCACTTGTGGCCCCTCTAGCCTCAGTTTGAGTATCACTGATCTAAAGACAAATTTCAGCTGATTAAATGAATATTGGGGGGGGGAGGAGGAAGAGGGGAATTCAGCACCTTGTGGAGAATCTCAACCCCAAAAGTGATAATGTCCCATAGGGGGGAAAGCAAGTAAGAGAGATGGATGAAAGTCCACCCGAGAAAATAACCAGATTGGACCAAATAAGACACACACAAAATTCTTGGTAACACAAAACTTGCCAATTTGCAGAAGCATCATGGCCCGGATTTAACACAATGGCATAGATGCTGGAACTAGGGGTGCTACCGCACCCCGTCTTGAAGTGGTCTCCATTATATAGTGTTTACAGTTTGGTTCAATGGCTCTCAGCATCCCTACTATACAAATTGTTCCAGTGCCCCTGCACAATGGATTGAATTGTTTTGGCAAATCCTCTACTGCTTAATGGCACTTCATACCTACAGCAATGGGCAGAGTTTGGAACACTTATCTGAACGGCCAAGAGAGTCAGATCCTCATTGTATTCCAACTGGCTATAAGGAGAGAAAGAGCCTTCTTCTACCTTATTGCCAGTCACGAAGCATGGCCATGCTTACAATATTACAAACACTTGGTCTCCATGGAAGGAGCATACCTAGTAGCAAACACTAGCAACAGAGAACATTCCACTCCCATCCACATCATCCACAATAAGAGAAAAACTCTATAAGACTATTACCCTTAGAAAATCTTCCAAGAGACTTCCCCACTCAATGAATATCTACCCTTAGCACCAAAAGTCCACGAAAACAGGATGTACCATTAAAGTTCGGGAGGGGTGAGGGTGTCAAAAGAGGGTCTCCTGCTTATTTTTAAATTATTATTTAAAGAGGGAACATAACCCAAGAGCAGAAACGTCTAACAAGCCTAGAACCTTATGCCAGGCAGAAGGATGTGCTTTTTCTTTATAAATTAAAGCATGGCCCAAAGACAAACAGCATTCTGCCCCAGATCCAAAATCCCTGCGTTCACAGGTGTTCAGACTCAGGTTTTTTGATTTAGTCCAAATTCTAATGCAAAATCTTAACATTGAGGAACAGTTGTACTTTCACTGGGGTAAAATCAATGGCCCCTTTAAAAGCCATCAACATAACTGAATGAAGAACTGAGAGCCAGCAGTGTGCCCTAAAAGGGTATCAACAGGTAGGTACGCTCACAGCTGAATAATATTTTTACATTAGCAGACAAAAGATATTTTCCTATTGGACTGCCAACTTCAGTTGATTATCGGGAGTAAAGCAGCATCACTAATTTTTTTTAAAAGATATCAGTGCCCTGAATCAATGCCAAATATTTCCCACTGTTAAAAAAAAAATGGAAGTCTCATTGAGGAGTAGAATTTTTACATATTTATTATTATTTTGTGAAAGTTGTGAAATGTGAAAGTTCTACTTTATTATTTATTTTGTGCTAGGCACTGTACAAATACAGAGCAGAGTGACCCATTAAGACGTCCCCATTGAGAAACTCATTATTTCTAGACCTGCTTAGCAGAGGGGAAAAAATGGGATGTGAAAATTTGCAATCCAAAAATCATCAATTTCACTAGCATTGTAAGGAATGCTTGGCAATGAAACACTGCAGCCCTACTATTAAATACGAAATGAAAACGGTCAGTCAGTTTATATGGAAGGTGGGGAATGGGGAAGAGGAAAAACATTTAATTCTCTGTACTCCCACTCAGTCTTAATATTCTTTTACAACGCGAATGGCTTGCATTAGTCAGGGTACATCTGAAAGTACATAATTCAAGCCTTTATTTACGATCATCAATCTTCTTTATTCTGGAAAGATCCCTACCAGGTGGCAATGAGTGCATAAATTGTTAAAGCCAACATTAAGTGCCTGTGCATCGTAAGTCATTTTGCATTTAAAAACATTAGTGCCTTTGACTATTAATGTGGATGGCATATACACCATCATGGGAACTCAATGGAAATTCACTAATAATGTACCATAGAAGTGTTGCCATATAACCCACTTCAGCATAAAGAAGCTGTAAAAAGACATTCTCCAAAGGCACTTTCACTATATAGTATTTTTGGAAGGTAGTGGGGCAGAGATAAAAGTACTTACCAACTCTTTCCATACGGATCAAACATTAATGCTACAGCCTCTTCAGGCACTCCAGTCTAGTAACCTATGGAATGTGATCGTCTGACCTTAAGTACACCTCTACCCCGATATAACGCGACCCGATATAACACAAATTCGGATATAACGCAGTAAAGCAGTACTCCGGGGGGGGGCAGGGCTGCTCACTCCGGCGGATCAAAGCAAGTTCGATATAACACGGTTTCACTTATAACGTGGTAAGATTTTTTGGCTCCTGAGGACAGCGTTATATTGGGGTAGAGGTGTACTTCCAAATCAGCTGCCCTTTTAAGTACACTATATACTAGTGAGATTTTATACATTCAAATTAAAAGTAAGAGGATGGTCCGGTGGCTCAGATCTCATATTCTACACTACATGTGGACTACAGATTCAATTCACAGTCACTAGACTGCCAGCCAGACTGGCAAAGGGCAATAGTCTTTGCTCTATTTCCATGAGCAGAAAGGGCCAACAATGTCACTTCCCAGTTTGGAAATGCGGAAGCAGCCCCAGCTCTATAGCATTCTTCCTGGGACCTGACTCAGGGCTCTGGGGGTAGGGAGCCTTGGTGAGGTGGCAGAAGTGGAGCAAAGCAGCAGTCACACTGCAGTGTGCTCCCCTCTGCACCCCACAGATCTGCAACTAAATTTCCAGTCAGGCATCGATGCTGCTTCCTTGAAAAGTCAAGTCTGCTAAGGTGAAGGGACACCAGGCTAGCTAAGCAGAGACACAAGGCCTCTGCAGATCTCAGGAGATCCACCGATTTAGAGGACACTGACAATTGCCCATTCCATGGTAGTAGAATAGGAGGTCTTTTTACTCCCCTTCCACACCCCACACCTCCAGAAAGAAAGGGACATTGTGAAAGAAATGTTGCAAGCCAAAACTTGGAATTTCCTGTGTTATCCTCAGGGAAAACCCACACAGTGGGGAAGAACCTGGCACTGAGACAGGGAATGCCACAGAAGCAGCCAGAACTGTCCTAGGGAGACACTTCACATTTCAACATGGAACAAGAACCCTCCATGGATAAGAGCAGTCCTGGTATAATTTGGGTGGAATCTCAGAGAGCCTTCTGTGGCCATGACACAGAGTTTTGGAGGAAGTGAAGGTGAGCGAAGCGGAGAGGGAGAAGAAAAATTAGAAGCAGGTAAAACAGTTCTCACAGACGAACAACAGTACATGTGCACTAACCCACTAAAGAAAACAGCACGCCACAAAAAAGTATGTTGCCCTGCTATGAGACTGGGCCTTCATACAGTCATTCTCTGCGCATGCCCATACAGAATCGTTCATCTTACTTAGAATGAAACCTCCGAGAGGCACAGCTGCCAACTACCTATAGGTTCAGTACAGCGCCAAGTTCACCCACCATGCTCACTAAATAATACATCATTATACACTCATGCACACGCACTCTATGCATTGGTGACCGACATTTTTATATTTAATCAGCACAACAGAGAATAAAACACATGAATTAAACATATAATTAGAACTTCAATGCAGCAGCAAAAAAACTTGATAAAGTATGGAAGCCAAGATTACACATGCACACCCCATGCATACACACACTGAGCCCTTGGTATTTCTCTGTGAAATAGGAAAAGCAGAACATCTTGAAATGTAGATTCAGATTTTAACTTTTTCCACAGAAGTGGAAGAAAACGAGAAACACCACAGCCGTTAACCAGAGCGGCGTGCAAACTCACTCAAGCCAGCCTTGCAAAATTCTACTTGCCCAGGCACCCAGGGCAAGCAAAATGTCATTGGTGCACTTTTAATGACAATTTTGCAAGGCTAAGCTTAAATATTTGCAGGAGGTGAAGGTTCAAATAATGACCCCAGGTTCTGATACCACAGTGATGGGCGAAGAAACTACCTAAAAGAGAGGAGAGCAAATCTAACTCCTAGGTTTATGCTATCACACATAATGCGGGCTCCACTGTCCCTAAACACTTCTCCTACCTACTTCTGAGCTGGAGACAAAAGGATTTTCTTCTTTTTTTCCAAACTGACCGGACTCTTGTAGTTTTTTGGGTCAGCTCCACAAAGGACGCCTTGCTGCCAACAGTATTTTCTCTTTGTGCTCTTTTTACCCCAGGGAGTAAAGGGCAAAACACTGGATTCAGGAGGGATGGTGGTTGCAGTACACGACGCAACAGGCTGGCTTGCAGAGATGTTGCACTTCAGCGAGCTTTCACTGCAAATCCTTCATTCTCAGTGTCGATAAAACAGGCGGGAGGAGGGTAGACTTTTTTAAATTGCAAAAATAATAGTTTGCTTTAGGGGGTATTCTGTGGGCGAATTTATGGCTCGCCTTTTTTTAATACAAGCAATCAAGATCGATGTATAAAAAAAGCCAACTGCAGTCAGATCAGACGTGCCTGGTTTTCCTGGAAGAAAGAATGCGGCTTATATAAAAATGGCAAACAGGAGAAGAGAACTTTAAAAGTTTCCTCCGTCCCAGTGCAAATTTGCTAAGTACAAATTCTGCTTGTCAATCCCAGAACGGCACAGGAAACTCCAGTCCCCCTCTGCCCAGGGAGGGAAAAGCGGCCATCCAACCACTGCATTCCGGCCTCGGGGGAAAGTTACTGATCTCAATGGACTGCTCTCACACACGAAGTATTTCTTTTTTAAAAAACTGCCTTGTGCAAAATCAGGTTCCTGAGCTCCGCAGACCTCAGGGGCTGATCTCCCATTAATGCAGGAGACTATCCTGCAAAAAGAGATCAAGCCCAAGCAAAGCAGCTTCTCTCTTCCTTTTTCCTTCTTCCGACTCTCTCTCTGTCTCTCCCCCCAGCTCGGATTCCCGCTGGGATTGTGAGTATGTTATGAGAAGAATGCAGGAAGCACACCTCCTCCACCTCCCCCTAGCAGGAGCTTTCCCAAGCCACACTGCAGCCCTGCTGCTGGAGCCTCATCATCCAGACACCCAAAAGGAAAATCCCTCCGAAAGTTGAGCTGAACAGAGTCCAGACTGCAAAGAGCAGTTTCAGTGTGTTGTAGAACTGCAGGAGGAGCCAGGAGACAAGGAAAGCCGCCCCAGCCACTCTTTTTATGTCTATTGGACAGCTCCATCTTCGGTGCAGTTTTCTGTTGGCTGACTGGCTTGTCAGTCATGCCACACACGTTTTAAAAAAAAACAGAAACCCAAGACAAGCTTCTATTGTATTCTTGCTGGAGCAGCAGGGAGACTTAACTCTGAACCTCTAGTCTCAGGAGAGGTGTAACCAGGACTCAGTGCCCCTGCAGGAAATACTGTAAGGAAAATGACATCTGTGGAAGAACTTCAGCCCCCTGAAAAAGCTAAAAGGCTGTTTTAATCTTGAGGAGGAAGGAGGGGAAAATAGAACCAAGCATCTCTCCTGAATTCCTTAAAATACCTTTCAACAAATTGGAAGCAGTAGCACCAGAGATCGGATATCTTGTTTTACCTAGGTCACCTGAATCATCTGGCTTGCAATTCTACTGAAGAAAATCAAGTTAAATGTGTCCACAAACTTTGTAGTGTAATAGTTGGCCCTTTATCTGTAGTGGCTACTTGGTTCATATTGGTAAAGAGCTTTGAAGGTGAAAAGCACTGTGAGCTATCATTGTGCACCGCTCATGCACACTCTGGCGCTACGATTTCTATATAAATATGAGTCTATATACACAATCCTATTTAGATACTAAGATATATATTTTAAGTTGTAAAATATATTGACCACTTGATACTTGTAAAAGCACTCAGATCATTGGATAAAAAGTGTGATGACTATGTGTTTTATTTATTTTATTATATATTATAAAATATATACTTCAAGCTGTAAAATATTTTTACAACTTGATATTTGTAAAAGCACTTTGAGACCACTGGATGAAAAACACAATTATTATAAAGCATTTTTCATCCAATGATCTCAAAATGCTTTTACAAATATCAAGCTGTAATGTTACAGCTTGAAGCATATATTTGAATATATAAATATAATTTATATATAAATATGACTATATTCATAACACATATTTTATTATATATACTTGCATACTTATACAAAAAACATTGTATGTAAAATTATATAATAATAAATAAAAAAATAGTAATTGCACTTTTCATCCAATGGTCTCAAAGTGCTTTTATAAATATTACTTTAAGCTTCACAACATCCATGCAAGGTAGGGAAGTAATTGTGATGTTATAAAAACAAGGGATGTTCTTGCGTATGTGCATTTGTGCAGTCCGTACTCACGGATATTTACTAAATAATTAAATATATATATATATAGGTCTAATCCAGCCTTACTTCAATGCAGAAGGAAAATCAGTATGAATTCAATGGGACAAGTCACTGGGATGAAGTCAGTCATATGCGTAAGTGTTTGCAGGATTAGGCCCCACATTTTTAAAACGCCAAGCCAATTCAGCATAACTAAATGGGATAACACCAATTTACACCACATGCAGAAAATAATTGAAAGCGTGGAAAAAATAGATGATAAAAATCAGGTAAATGCATTTAAGCAGGACATTTTAAAGGATAAGTCCCCTGTACTAAATGTTTTACTCAAAAATAAAACTATTAAATATTCTTCCAGAGCCCAAACCTGCAAGTTCTGCGTGTCTAAAACCCCCCATTGCCCTCCCAGAATTGCACCTGAATGATAGATTTGAGAAGAGGGTATGCTCCATGCCTTCTCTAGACTTGAATATTTATCCCAAATACAACCACGATATTGTCAACTCTCAGGATTTTACAAAGTCTCATGATTTGTTTTTTCTTAAAAATCTCAGCTCTTAGAATCATGTGATTAACTTAAAAAAAAAATAAGGAAAGGAAAGATGAAATTCTAAGGAAGCTTCTTTCTAGCCCTCCTGGTTGCAGAGTTAAGCTTAAAAACACAACCCTCACCCTGCCTTTCAAAAACAGAAGACAAAGAAAAAGAACCCAAATGTAATATTTCCAAATCTCATGATTTTTAATCCAATCTCATTATTTGGGGGGCCCTGTCTCATGGTTTTTCAACACTTGGGATTGGCAATACCACAACCATTGGTGTAGTTGTATGCAAACCTCTAGCATAGTCAAGCAAAGCTGCTATTGGCACCAGTGCTGGAGCTTGAAACGGGTAAGCTCCACTGGTGCAAATAGCAGCTTCATCTGTCTATGCTAGGGGTCCACTGCACCCCTTCCCTGTTCAGGCCAAATCCCCAATCCAAACAGGGTCTGGGATAACAATATGGCCCCTCCTCTCAAAGGGACCTTTTGGGTAGCAGAATATTTATATACAAACTATTTCCTTGCCTTTCTCACAATTCACCTCCTCCTTTGTTTACGTACAATAAACTCTAATCCTTTGTTTGCCACATCGCTTCTCTGTGAGGTCATTCCATTGTCTGCAAAAGCAGGATGGAGATTACTGGGGTGACTGTTTATTTGTTTTGTGACTATCTCTTTCAGTAACTTGCAACTTCAAGAAAGAATAAGATGAAAAAGAAAAGCGGGAAGAGGTCTATCCCCCATGGCAATTTATCTCCCTGATTTTATATGTTTTTATTTGCACCACTGAATAGCTTCATTTACTTTGCAGGATCAGGCCCTAAAGTAACACCAATTTCCAGAACTACTCAGCAAGCAGCAATTTCTATTGGCCACTGGTCAAACCGTGCTGCTTGCATTATAAAATTTGTCCAGTAAACAATATTACTGCATTAGGGTTGCCAGGCGTCGGGCTTTCAACCGGGACCCTAGCAGCTCCAGTCAGTACCGTTGACACGGCCATTAAAGCTCCAGGGTAGGCAGGGAGCCTGCCTTAGCCTCACCGCCTTAGGTAAGCACCACCCGGCATGAGCTTGAACCTCAAGCCCCCTGCCCCAGGTCAGAACCCCCTCCCGTACCCTAACTCCCTCCCAGATCCTGCATTCCCACCCACACCCCAACCCCCTGCCCCAGCCCTGAGCCCCCTCCTGGAGCCCAACCTCCTATCCCCCTCCCTCACCCAAACTCCCTCCTGGAGCCTGCACCCCAACCCCTTCTCCAGTCCTGATCCCACTCCCACACTCCAAGCCCCTTGGCCCCAGCCCCGAGCTCCCTCCTGCACCCCAAGCTCCTCATCCCCAGCCCCACCCCAGAGCCTGCACCCCCAGCCGGAGCCCTCACTCCCTCTCACCCCCTGCCCCAGCCTAGAGCCCCCTTCCACACACTGAACCCCTCATTTCAGGCCCCACCCCAGAGTCCACACCCCCTCCGAGTCCCAACCGCCTGCCCCAGCCCAGTGAAAATGAGTGATGGTGCGGGAGAGCGAGCGACGGATGGAGGGGGCTGGAGTCAGTGGGGGGGGTGCCTCAGAGAAGGGGCAAGGCCTTGGGGAAGGGACAGGGCAGGAATGTTCCAGCCCGTCCCCCCCACTCCTTCCTCCCCAGAAAAGGAGAGAGAGCTGGCTCGGACCGGGAAAAGCTGCCTACGGCACCTGGGATTCCCAGGCGGTCACCCATCCAAGTACTAGCCAGGCCCGGGACGGTTTACCTTCCGAGATCGGACGGGATCGGGGGCGTTCGGTCCGGTATGGCCATAGGCACCCGGCTCCGTGCCTCCTCGCCCGCTTTCCCCTGCCGACGCCCGGGCCTGCCACACGGTGAGCCCCAGGTCGGGCTGCCCCGTGCAGCAGGGCCCCCAGCCCAACCGCCTGCCCCAGCCCAGTGAAAATGAGTGATGGTGCGGGAGAGCGAGCGAGCGACGGATGGAGGGGGGCTGGTGTGAGTGGGGGGGTGCCTCAGAGAAGGGGCAAGGCCTTGGGGAAGGGACAGGGCAGGGATGTTCCGTTTTGTTCTATTGGAAAGTGGGCAGCCCTATACCTCATCCACCTTGTCTTGTCCTATTCAGGTCAGTTCAGTAGGACTATTATTCTGAGGAAGGACAGCCTGATGTGGCCCTTCACCTTTTAATTGCTTTATCCACAAGACTGTTATTTATATATGTTCACAAATCTACTACAAAAATAATCTGGAAACAATTTCAGGAAAATAAAACAACCCTCCCCCAGAAATTCCAAAAGCCTGCACATATAAATACACAATCTTTTTTCTGTAACTGATGCTCATTCGCTGGAAAATTTTAGCAAAAACAAATGTACAAACACATGTAAACAATTCATTAACATTCCCACAACATTACAGCTAGAACAGGTAAACAGAGGACAATATATGCCAGAAGTTATGGTGAGGAGTGTGATGAAATATATAGCTATAGCTGGATTAAAGATTTATAAATAACCCTGAAATATATGATCCCACCACATAACTGCCTCCCTTCCGCATCCCAAAAGAAAACTTTTGGTGTGGCAAATGGAGGTTCATCAACAAAGCAAAATATTTTTAATTCACACTGTGAAAAATGGCTTGCCTTGCCCAAGGCATATTAACCTCAAGCCATCTTCCTCTGTTTATTCAAAAGAACATTAGTGCAGCGCTTTTTTAAAGCAATCAGAGATAACAGCTTTATCTGAACAGGAAAAGAACAAAGAGAGATGCATGAAATCCAAATTCTCCTCAGAAAATGTTCTTCCTTTGCATCCTCACTCCCCCACCCCTGCAGCTAGCGCAGTACTCATGAGCTATGGCACACACTGACTGAAGTGCTGCCAGACGAAGGAAGCTAGCAGTTTTCCACACAGAGATCACACTATAATGTGGGAATTCAGGAAACAGCACAAGAAAGAGGTTCCTAATAACCGCGCCAGCGTTCTCAGGCCAAGTTATGCAATCATGCAAAGGTTACATTAGGTGTATTCAAGGCAGAGAAGATAAATATCACTGTGGAAACAATTTGGAAGTAGAAAAATAAATCTTGAGCCCATCCTACACCTAGAATAGTACTTGATAACTTGGGATTCCCGAACCTATGATTTTGAGGGGCTGCTGCTCTTTGCATTCTTTAAAATTACTCCATTTAAAATTTCTCCCTGCAGCTTTGTTCTCTTTTCTCCTCAACAACTGGAGTTTAGGAAGCTGCTCATATCACCCTCGCTAAATGGGACAGATTCCCAGCGGAGCCTAATGTCTACTAAATACAGCTGAGGGGATGTAAATGCTGCAACACCAGCGCCACCCCCATCCCTGGCATAGAAAGTGTATTGCTGGTTATGGCCCCTGGGGCCATTATGTCAGCTGAGACTACACAGATCACAGCAGCACTGTGGCCATTCCCCCTTTTGCCCCAGCCCCCCCACCCCCACTGAAAGCTCCAGGGGCAGTGGTTCTACTGGCTCCCCAATGCCCGTGAGTTCCCCACTGTGTGAGTGGCACAAAGTTGCCAGAGAAAAGAAGAGAATATGTAGGGTTGCCATACGTCCTCTTTTTCCCAGACATGTCCGGCTTTTCGGCACTCAAACCCCCGTCCGGGGGGAATTGCCAAAAAGCCGAACATGTCCGGGAAAATGGCGGCTCTGCTCCTCCCCGACTCTTCAGCTCTGTTTAAGAGCCGAGCTGCCCGAGCGCTATGGGCTTCAGGCAGCCCCCTTGCCTCCGGACCCCAGCCACCGGCCGGGCACTTCCCCTCCCGGGCTCCAGCGGCGCAGGGTCTGGAGGCA